>NC_091076.1:20341590-20644621 GCF_032405125.1 Capricornis sumatraensis
TGACGATCTAAGAGGGTCCATAAGATAGCGCATGACACTAACCCAGGGTCCCTCATGCTGGGGGAGGCAGGAGAGCACAGGCTTTGGAGCCAGTCAAACCCTGACTCTGCTGTCTACTAGAGGCCGTGGATAAGGTCCCTTTACCTACCTGGGCCCTGATCAGTTCAGTTGCTCGGTCATGTCCCACTTTGAAACCCCACGGACTGCAGCACGCCAGGCCTCCCTGTCCATCACCAACTATTGGAGTTTACTCAAACTCATGTCCAGTTGCGCCGGTAATGCCATCCAACCATCTCATCCTCTGTCCTCCCCTTCTCTTCGCACCTTCAATCTTTCCCAGCTTCAGGGTCTTTTCAGATGAGTCAGGTCTTCACATCAGGTGGCCAAAGGATTGGAGTTTCAGCTTCAGCATCAGTCCTTCCCATGAATATTCAGGACTGATTTCCTTTAGGATGGACTGGTTGGATCTCCTTTCTGTCCAAGGGACTCTCAAGAGTCTTCTCCAACACCACAGTTCAAAAGCATCAATTCGGCACTCAGCTTTCTTTATAGTTGAACTCTCACATCTATAGATAACTACAGGAAAAACCACAGCTTTGACTAGACGGACCTTTGTTGGCAAAGTAATGTCTCTGTTTTTTAATATGCTGTCTAGGTTGGTCATAACTTGTCTTCCAAGGAGTAAGTGTCTTTTAATTTCATGGCTGTAGTCACAATCTGCAGTGATCTGGGAGCCAAAAGAAATAAAGTCTGTCACTGTTTCCACTGTTTCCCCATCTGTTTGCCATGAAGTGATGGGACCAGATGCCATGATCTTAGTTTTCTGAATGTTGAGTTTTAAACCAACTTTTTTCACTCTCCTCTTTCACTTTCATCAAGAGGCTCTTTAGTTCTTCCTTTTTGCCATAAGTGTGATGTCAACTGCATATCTGAGGTTATTGATATTTCCCCCGGCAATCTTGATTCCAGCTTGTGCTTCATCTAGTCCAGCATTTCTCATGATGTACTCTGCATAGAAGTTAAATCAGCAGGGTGACCATATATAGCCTTGACGTATCCCTTTCCCAATTTGGGACCAGTCTATTGTTCCATGTCCAGTTCCAACTGTTGCTTCTTGACCTGCATATATATTTCTCAGGTGGTCTGGTATTCCCATCTCTTTAAGAATTCTCCACAGTTTGTTGTGATCCACACAGTCAAAGGTTTTGGTGTAGTCAATAAAGCAGAAGTTGATGCTTTTCTGGAACTCTCTTGCTTTTTCAATGATCCAATGGATGCTGGCAATTTAATCCAGCTTGAACATCTGAAGTTCACGGTTCACGTGCTGTTGAAGAAGCCTGGCTTGGAGAATTTTGAGCATTACTTTACTAGCATGTGAGATGAGTGCAATTGTGCAGTAGTTTGAGCATTCTTTGGCATTGCCTTTCTTTGGGATTGGAATGAAAACTGACCTTTTCCAGTTCCGTGGCCACTGCTGAGTTTTCCAAACTTGCTGGCATATTGAATGCATCACTTTCACAGCATCCTCTTTGAAGATTTGCAATAGCTCAACTGGAATTCCATCACCTCCACTAGCTTTGTTCGCAGTGATGCTTTCAAAGGCCCACTTCACATTCCAGAATGTCTGGCTCTAGGTGAGTGATCACACCATTGTGATTATCTGGGTCATGAAGATCTTTCTTGTATAGCTTTTCTGCGTATTCTTACCACCTCTTCTTAATATCTTCTGCTTCTGTTACGTCCATACAATTTCCGTCCTTAATTGTACCCATCTTTGCATGAAGTGTTCCCTTGATAGCTCTAACTTTCTTGAGGACATTTCTAGTATTTCCCATTCTATTGTTTTCCTCTATTTCTTTGCATTGATCACTGAGGAAGGCTTTCTTATCTCTCCTTGCTGTTCTTTGGAACTCTGCATTCAGATGCTTATATCTTTCCTTTTCTCCTTTGTCTTTAGCTTCTCTTCTTTTCTCAGCTATTTGTAAGGTCACCTCAGACAACCATTTTGCCTTTTTGCATTTGTTTTTCTTGCGGATGGTCTTGATCACTGCCTCCTGTACAATGTCACGAACCTCTGTCCGTAGTTCTATGGAGCCCTGATCTCCTCCATGCTAAAGCAAGGGTACAGTGTTTGGTTGTTGGTGGAATTAAATGAAATGTTCACGCAGGCCCTGACCTCGACACTGGAAGTGCTTTGCAGCTGCGAGTACTCCATTCGTGTTGTGGGTGGTGTTTATGGTTAAGGGTGGATGGAAGGCTACCCTGGTGGCTCAGTGGTGATGAGTCTGCCTGCCAATGCAGAAGACACAGGTTCAATCCCTGGTCCGGGAAGATGCCACATGAAGTCCATATGTCACAGTTATTGAGCCTGTGCTCTGGAGTCCAGGCGCCAAAACTACCGAGCCCACGACTCCTGAAGGTCATGACTACTGAAGCCTGTACACCCTAGAGGCCGTGCTCTACACCTAGAGAAGCCCTGGCAGTGAGAAGCCTGTGCACTGCAGCTGGACAGCGGCCCCCACTCTCCACAGCTAGAGAAAAGCTCACACAGCAGTGAAGACCCAGCACAGCCTGAAAAAAATAAAACTATTCTTTAAAAGGGTGGATGGAAAGTCACTGAAGGAGTTAGGGGTTGCACAGAAGGAGCACCCAGCCTCCTCTGACCCTAGGTTAGCTCCACACTCTTCATCAAAGTCCCAGACATCATCCAGGCCCACCTGAGTACCAGCCATGATATCTCAGGATGCAGACATCACAGCAGCAACCAAAGACATCTGTTTTTCTCAGAGTAGAAGACAAGAGGATCAGAAAAAAAGCAGGTGCCCTCCCCTGACCCAAATCCTGCTGGAGCACCCAGAGCTGGTCTTCTATCCCCACCCCAGCCAGGCTGGCTCTGCCAGGACCCTTTGGAAGGAAGCCTAGCCCCCAGGTTGCTGACGTGGCAGCAGCACCCAGCAGGCAGGTGTGCAGGCAGGACCTACTCACAGGAAAGAACAGATTGAGAAGGGCTTCGGGAAGTCTCCGGCACAGATGCTGACGCAGAAGGGAGACTCTTCCCTGTGTTCCTTCTTCCCGCCCCTCTCAGCAAGCCAAGGAGTAGGGCAAGGAATCTGAGATGGATCAGACCTGTTCATTTGAGTCTAGCAAGTTCTAACACCTCCTCTTCTAACCTGCTCAATTGAGGCTGTGACCCTGTAGGTCAACGTGGAGGCATAGTTAATAAAGCCTACGTGTGGAGGTCTGCACCACCCCCAGCTACGAGCATTTTTCATCTGACTGTGGAAAGCGCAGAGGAGTTTTGCACAGATGACAAAACAAATGCATAATAAATCTGTGTTTGTGTGTATCCAGGCTTGTGTGTTTGTGTGTGTGTCCATGCATGTGCGTGAGTGTGGGCATGTGTGTGCTGGGATAAAGAGGGTGAAGCAATAGGAAGTGGACACATTTTCATTTGATTTCACCTGCTAATTATTATTGAGAGAATGAGGATGGGACTTAGAGAAATAGGACAGAGGCATAACACGGAGGCTTCTTCCTGTTGGTGGTTGTCGTTGTTCAGTCACCGAGTCACGCTGACTCTTTGTGACCCCATGGACTGGAGCCCACCAGGCTCCTCTGTCCATGGGATTCCCCAGGCAAAAACACTGGAGTGGCTTGCCATTTCCTTCTCCAGGTTTCCTGTTGGAGCCTCCTGCTTTTCCTCATGCCACAAGTAACCCCTAAGAAGAGTCTCCAATAGCATCTCCTGAAATGGTTTCAGTTTGCAATTTTACACAAACACACACACACACACATACACAAGATTTAAGTAACATTTCTCATTGGGGAGCATTATTGTTTCTCTAGCCTTTCATCTTTGACCTTGTCATAGAAATATACTCTGGGAAACCCTGGTTGCAAGATCCCCCTGGATAATCAAGTCAGACATCTTTCAGATCCTGCCTAATGTCTCAGAGAAGTTAGTCAACAGATATGTGTCAAACAGTCACTATGTGTAGTATTTTATATGAGATTTTCCAGAAGATACAGGAAGGTGTGAGATGGTTTTCCCTGTAATGACCATCAGTCACAAAGCTCTTCTGATTGACTCTGCTAAATGTCTCTGCTCTGCCAGTTCCTCTCTGTCCCCATTGCCTCATCGTCTTTTTCCCAAACCTCCAACGAGTTAGCTCAAGTGCCAGGTCTTCCAAGACGTCCTCCCTGATCCAACCCCTAGCTTGTCTCATTGCCCTTCCTGTGTGTCCTCAGAGACCCCGCATTTACATTTTTGTACCACTTACCTTATGGTATTAAAACACTCTGCGTGTGGCGGGGGTGGGTGCGTGTGCCAGGGGTGTGTGTGTGTGACTGGGGTGTGTGCGTGTGCCGCGCTCTGTTGCATTCAACTCTTTGTGACCCCATGAACTGTAGCCCAGCAGGCTCCTCTGTCCTTGGGATCCCCAGGCAAGAATACTGGAGTGGCTTACCGTTTTCTTCTCCAGGGGATCTTCCCCACCCAGGGATCAAACCCGCATCTCTTATGTCTCCTGCATTGGCAGGCAGATTCTTTACCCACTAGCTCACCTGAAAAGCCCATTTAAACATTGCCCTTTCAGATCAGCCTCTGACACGAAACTAATTGTAACCTCTAATAGGGCTTTATAACCCTTTAGCGTAGGACACACTGCCTGCCACTGAGTAGACACTCCAAAGGCATTTGCTTCCCAGAGCTTAGACTCCATCATAGCAAGCTTCGTCTGTGGTACGTTTACCTGTGTATTTGGCCATCTCACCTAGCAGATAGTGGGTCCTTAAAGGACAAGACCTGGATTCATCTTGAAACCCCCAATGCTGAGTACACTGGTTGGTACCTACTGATGAGCAAATGAAGGAAAGAGTGAATTACACGTGAATGAATACATCTCTAAATTCCTTCTGATTTCTCTGAGGCTGTTTCTAATTCTAAAATAAGAGTCGATGTGTACCACATGAGCGCACAGACAATAAATGCTATTACATCTCTCAGGAGGGGAAGATCGCTTTCAGCTAGAATGGTTGGGGAAGGTTTTAAAGAGAAAATGTGATTTCAACTGAGACTGGAGAAGGCACAGTATTTGAATATGTTGATGGAGAGGGAGGACCTTCTAGAAGGAAGGAAGAGGGCAGAGCTAAGCAAGAGCAACCCCTCTGGCCACCGGGCTCCTTGTCCATATCTGATCTGTACGGGGAAAGGAGAAGTGAAGTTGGCTTTTTTCCTCTCTTCCTTTGCATCCACTTCAGAATTCTCAGAGCAAGCGTGTTATCTGATTCACTCTTCACATGTGATGCTTCATAATGAAAGATTTGGGGGTAGAAGTGGCAGAGTCATAAGGTGACTAATTGTCCCAGTTTGTCAAGGAACAATGATTTTCTCAGACTCTTGAGAGTCTCTTGGACAGCAAGAAGATCAAACCAGTCAGTCCTGAAGGAAATCAACACTGAATATTCATTGGAAGGACTGATGTTAAAGCTGAAGCTTCAGTCCTTTGGCTACCGATGGGAAGAGTCGACTCATTGGAAAAGACCCTGATGCTGGTAAAGATTGAAAGCAGGAGGAGAAGGGAGTGACAGAGGATGAGATGGTTGGATGGCATCACAGAATCAGTGGACATGAGTTTGAGCAAACTCCAGAAAATGATGAAGGACAAGGGAGCCTGGTGTGCTGCCGTTCATGGGGTCGCAAAGAGCCAGACATGACTGAGTGACTAACACTTTCACTTTCATCAGCTCTCTCAGGCTGCAGGGCTCAGCACACCTTAGACTACTGAGGCCCCATGACTCCCCAGACACACTATCAGATTCAGTGAGAAGCCAGTCAGCATTCATAAGGGTCCCAGCTTGGGCAGGGCCAGAGCCCAGGGGTGGCAGGGGGTGGCCAGCTGGTTTCACAGACTCTTTGGAAGCCTTGGCCCCAGTGGGCCAGTAGGCCCCAAGCCACTCTCACTACATCACACTGAGATTTTGGGGAAGGGATGAGGTGAAACGGGAAGAATTCCAATTCATGTCCAGGAAAAAAGAGAATTTATGGATAAAACAAAGTCAGCTAACTGTATTTTTCCCATTTTTATTTTTAATTTTCAAGCCTACTGAAGGTTGAAAGTATAGTACGAATGAAAAGGCATATACCTTTCCTTGAACTTGCTTTTCCAATTGCTTACATTTTGCTCTATTTGTTCGAGATTGCTCTCAATGTTTTAGCTAAACTGTTTGAAAATTAGTTATAGGTATCTTGAAAGTCAATGTCTGAAATACTTCAGCATGCATCGCCTAAGAACTAGGTATTATCCTACATAAGCACAGTGCTTTTTTTTACTCCCGACACTTACCTCCCAAGACATTGATACAATATTATCTAATGTGTGTGAGTGTGTGCTCAGTTGCTCAGTCGGACTCTTTATGACCCCATGGCCTGTAGCCCACCAGGCTCCTTGGTCCATGGGCTTTCCCAGGCAAGAATACTGGAGTGGGTTGCCATTCCCTTATCCAGGGGATCTTTCCCACCCAGGGATTGAGCCCGCATCTCCTGCACTGGCAGGTGGATTCTTTATCACTGTGTCCCCTCGGAAGCCCTTTATTATCTAATTGATGGCCCATATAAAAATTTTCCCAGTTGTCTTAGTAATGTTCTGATTCAAGACCCAATTAAAAACCATCTACTCCTTTTTCTTGTTTTGGTTCTTTAAGACAGATAGTTTTGGAGTACAGGCTAATGTGGAATATCTCATAATCTAAATCTGAGTGTTCGTTTCTTCACTATCAAGTTCAGATTAGACAGTTTTGGAAGAAGTACTACATAGGCGACATACCTTCTAAGCCAGCATGTCAGGAAGCTCATAGTGTCATTTTGTTTCAACCTTGATAATGATATCAGAATCCTCCACCATAAAATCTCCTTTGTAGGTAATAAATAATCCATGGGGTAAGTCCATGTGAATATCTAATGGAATTTTAGATGAAATTTTCTAATGGAACTTATTTAACGAATTTACCATCCAGTGATGCCTTTTATCCAAATAAATCATTGTACTAATACTTACCAGAGGTGAGTGTTCTGATTCTATCATTTTTTTCTCCATATATAGGTTAGCATTCTTCTGTAAAGAATAGTACATCATCACACATGCATATACATGCTTTGTTTGTTAACCTTTTATCTTGAAATAATTAAAGACCCATAAGAAACTGCATACACAAAAATATTACAAACCGGCTCAGGGTACCCAAGCCGAACGTTCACTCAAAGATAAGATCCTACATACATTATCAAGTCCAGGAAATTGACATTGGTGCAATGTATTAGCAAGACTATAGACTATATTTTTATAGTCATGTTAATTTTTTTTTTTTTTTGAGTGAGAGTGATATGTTTTCCTGGTTTGGTGCCAAGGTTTTGCTGACTTCATAAAATAAGTTAGAAGTGTTTACTACTCTTTTTGTGAAAAAGATTGCATAACATTGACACTATTTTTTCAATAAAGGATTGAAATAAAGTATATAGACTTTACATGAATTTTACTTTAAAATTTTTTTCAATTGTAATCTAATTGTTTAACGTCTCTTTGAACTCATTTTTCCCCCATTGTGTTACTATCTATTGCCATCGTTATTCTTTTTGATGCTCAAAATGTCTCACATTTAGCTAGTGAGCACCCCTTCAAGCCAGCTCATGTATCTTATTGATAAGTTACCATCAGTTTCTGAGCTATCCTTTGATTTCTGTTACAAGGTGTCCGAGGTTCCAGATCTATATTTAGCCATTTCTCCAAGGGACTTGGTTCTTCCTTTTTTTTTCCCCCCTTTGAAACTTTGATCCTGATTTCAAGCCCTGGTTTCTTTTGGTGCGGAAGCTGATTATAGTATAATATCTAGGCACTAGGTATGGTAATTGCTACTGGATTTAAGATCCTTCCAGTGAACAAATGTGAGTTCTTATTGATTCCCTTTATTTAAATCCAATGTCCCACAACTCTTCCTCATAGCTCAGATGGTAAACAATCTGCCTGCATCGCAGGAGACCTGGGTTTGATCCCTGGATCAGGAAGATCCCCTGGAGAAGGAAATGGCAATCTGTTATGCCCAGTGTCCGAGTCCCCAAAACTGAGAGAATAAGACATCCACAGCAATGCAAATCATAAAGGGGTTTATTGCTAGCTCGAGCCAGGGCCCCTGTCATATCCAACACAGTGGAGTAGAACAAGAGCCCTGAGCCCAGATTTACAGCAGTATTTATAAGTTTAGAACAAAGACAGGGAGTTGGCAAGGGTTGATTGGCTGCAGGGGTTTCCTGGTATTTACTGATTGGCCAATTATCATTTCTCTGATTTACCAGAGTTATCATCTCTCTGATTGGCCAGAGTTATCATCCCCGGAAGTCCCAGAAGCATGAGCCCCAGGATTATTTTTTGGCCTAGTGCACCTCTCTGAGCCTGTCATGGCTCTGGTGAGGTTTTAACACAATCCACTGCAGTATTCTTGCCTGAAGGATTCCATGGACAGAGGAGCCTGGCGGGCTAGTCCATGGGGCCACAGAGAATGGGGCACAGCTGAAGCGACTAACACACACACACGTCCTTATCCCCAGCTCCTATCATCGTCAGTATATTTAACTCACCTGCTCAGTCCTGCGCTACATTCAACAATCTCAGAGTTACTATACCAACACTACCCACTACCAACATCAAACATACAATGTAAGTTCAAGGTGTCTTTACAGCTCTTTTTTTAAAAAAATAACCTATCAGGGCCTTCCCACTGGCTCAGTAGGTCAAGACACTGCCTGTAATACAGGAGACACCGGACATGTGGGTTCAGTCCCTTGATTGGGAAGATTCCCTGGAGGAGGAAATGGCACCCCACTCCAGTACTCTTGCCTGGAAAATCCCACGGACGGAGGAGCCTGGCAGGCTGCAGTCCATGGGGTCGCTAGGAGTCGGACACGACTGAGCGACTTCACTTTCACTTTTCACTTTCATGCATTGGAGAAGGAAATGGCACCCCACTCCAGTGTTCTTGCCTGGAGAATCCCAGGGATAGGGGAGCCTGGTGGGCTGCCGTCTATGGGGTCACACAGAGTCGGACACGACTGAAGCGACTTAGCAGCAGCAGCAGCAACTGAGCACACCAGGATCTACATGTGGAACACTGAGCTCAAGAGTTTGTGAATTGATTATTTATTTTCTGCATGGTTGTATTCTCAATTTGATATGTGGTTGGCTTCCAGTTTTAAGATTTGCTTTGAAAGTTACTGACTTAATTTTATTTTAAACTATATGAAACACTTGTACAATTTATAAGACAAAACTATATGAAAAAGGTATATTCATAGAAATCTCACTATTATCCATAATGATTCCTTCCCCCTGTCCCATGCCTTGTAGTAACCACTTTCTTTAGTTTGTGGTTCATGCTTCTTGCATTTCTTTTTGCAAAAGCAAGGAAATAAACTTGTTTTCTTGTCTCGCTGTTTTATATGAAAGGTAACATACTACCTACTCTTTCACACCTTACATTTTGCTCTTAACAATATATCCTGAAAATCATTGCATATCAGTTCCTAGAGAGCTTCTTCATTATTTTTTTACATTGTGTATACAGTCCTGTGTGGGTATGCTATTCAGTGTATCTACTATAGCAGGCACTTCAGTTGATTCCAATGTTTTCTTACAATAAATAGCATCACAGTAAATAACCTTATCACAAGGGTTTATATTTGTGGAAGTGTATTGTAGGATAAATCCCAACAAGAATAATTGCTGGCTCAAAAGGTAAATGTCCAGTTTTGTTCAATATGAAGGAATCTTCTCTGTGGAGACTCATCATCTTACTCTTATATCAGCAATTTATGAGAGTATCTATTTCCTCACCCAAAGTGTGTATCGTCAACTTTTTCAATTCTGCTGCTCTGATAAGCAAAAAAAAAATAAAAATAAAAATAAAAAATAGCAGCAGAATGTAG
The DNA here is from genome assembly GCF_032405125.1 of Capricornis sumatraensis. NCBI lineage: Eukaryota > Metazoa > Chordata > Mammalia > Artiodactyla > Bovidae > Capricornis > Capricornis sumatraensis. The sequence continues at coordinate 20,351,564 of NC_091076.1, forward strand.
TTTTATTTTTCATTTCTCTCATTGAGTAAGTTTCAGCAGTTTTATACATATTTGAAGACTATTTGTGTCTATTTTTCTCTGAAGTGTCCGTTTCTCCTGTTCATGTTTGTTTCAGGTTTTGGGACTTTCATTTCTTGATTTTTGAATGTTCTTTATATATGAAGAAGCTATCAGCTCTTTATCCATGATGTATATTAAATATACTTTTTCCAAGTTTGTTGCTTATCTTTGGACTTTCTGATCTTTTTGCCATGAAAGAATTTTGTTTTGTTTTGTTTTTAATATTTTGACCATTTTTCTTCTTTTAAATCTGGATTTTGAATTATGATTAGCAAAACTTTCTCCATATCCAGGTTATAAAGAAATTAATCTGTATGTTTTTTAAAGTACCTTCTTTTATATAAGGAAATACTCATGTGGTTTCTTATTTTTTAACATTTAAATCTGATATATTTAGAGTATATTTTGGAAGATGGTATGAGATATGACTGCATTTTTATATTTTCCCAATGGCTATCTACTTTTCCAACCCTTTATTAAAAAGTCCACCTACTTTCCAGAACTTCTTAAATTTGGAGTTCTTCCACACTAAATAAGTCTTACAATCAATATTAGTCATGTGGGTTTTTCTTTTTGTACCTTTTTGGTGTGATACTTCCAAGCCTGGAAAGAAAGAGAAGATCCAGGGGGACGGGGGGAGGTGTGGTGGAAGGACTAAGGGTTAGAAATGCAGAGTTTCTAAATATACATGTTTTGCTTATTTTTAAGAAATGCATGCTAATGACAAATATATTTTCAAAGAAATGCACACTAATGACAAAAATTCAAATAGTACAAAAAGTTGAACAGTGAAAGGTAAAAAACATCCTTTTAGATAGCAGCTGGTCTTCCCTGATAGCTCAGTTGGTAAAGAATCCGCCTGCAATGCAGGAGACCCTGGTTCGATTCCTGGGCCAGGAAGATCTGCTGGAGAAGGGATAGACTACCCACTCCAGTATTCTTGGGCTTCCCTTGTGGCTCAGCTGGTAAAGAATCTGCCTAAAATGTGGGAGACCTGAGTTTGATCCCTGGGTTGGGAAGATCCCCTGGAGAAGGGAAAGGCTACCCACTGCAGTATTCTGGCCTGGAGAATTCCATGGACTGTATAGTCCATGGGGTCGCAAAGAGTCGGACACGCCTGAGCGACTTTCACTTTCACTTCGAGATAGCAGCCACCACTGTTGCCAGTTTCTTATGTATCTGTCCACATGTGTCTGTGCAGAGAGGAAAAATGAGAGAGAGAAAGAGAGATGGAGAAATGCTTTAAACTAAAGAGGTGGAAAGTGAGCTTGTACCTATAAAAGGCCCATTAAGTGTCAGGAAAGTAAAGGTTATCACTCTGTCTGCCAATGATCAGTATTTTCCAATGGTACTGCATTGTCATTCCATTTTACAGATGAGAAATCAAAGTTCAGAGAGGCGAAGTGACTTGTTGAAAGACCTCAACTAGCAACAGGAAGCTCCAGATTTGAAGCAGCACAGTCCCCTCTGTACCAGGATGTGAACAGGGAAGGAGTGGGTGGTCACCACCTATGAGTGGCTGCTTGGGGCTCCTGAAGGCACACTGTCGCCACCCCCCAGAATGACTTGGCAGGGGGGAGCAAAGGGATGTCCAGCTTGTGCCAAGAATGAACATGTCACGGCATAGTCACGTGGTCCTTGACGGGAAGTTCCCCATGATGGAAAGGGAGGTTCATGCACCAGGGCAAAATCTCCCATCCTCAAACACTTTGGAATTTTCTCTAAACCCTGATCCTAGGAGAGAAAAAATTCAAAAGATAAACTGCATTATGTCAAGAAACATTAGCAGCTCTGACTCAAAAATACATGGGAGGGCGCATATCTCTTGACTCAGAGGGGTCCTTTTCTTAGTCACTTTGCAGCTTTTACCACACTTTAATCTTTTAGAGAAAGAAAGTGATTTACAAAGTGGGGGGGAGGTAAAAATAAAAGATTGCAACAGAAGGATTTGCTTCACAACAGCAGTTCGTGGCAGCATGCAAGGAAAATATAGAGAAGAAAGCATTGTTGTTCTATTCCAGAGAGAGGGTTTTTGAATACCCAAGTAGATGGGTGTCAATTTCTGTGTATTAAAACATTCAAAACACAGCTCTTTCTCACGGAAGTTCTTTCTGTTGTAGTGGAGACATATTTTTTTCTCGTCTTTGGGGATCACAACTCTGCAGAAGAGCACTGGCTAAAAGGGGATGCAGGATTGTGGGAGGCGGCTCCCCTGGAAAATTCTCATGTTGTCTTTGGTTCCCTGGAGATTTTTACTGCTTCTGGAATAGGGCCCTTGAACTGTTCCAGTTCTTGAGATCCTGGATATTGGATTAGGGTGGCCCATTCCAGTAGCCACTCCATCAGTATATGGCAGAGTTTCAGCTCATGATCAACTCTATGTATTCCCATTCCACTTTCTTTCCTGTATCCCCAATTACTACCACCGCAAAAGGTGGTGGGAGCACCAGAATTCTGGATTCTGTATGTGTGTACAGTCTATGTGCTTTTTGATCACCAACTGCGAACCTGAACTTCTCTCGCAAGGATGCTGCAGGCCTTATGTGGATGCTCATCTTTGCAAGGATGCCCGGTTTTCACGGTTACCCATCTTTACATGGACAGCCATCTTCACATAGATGTTCATACAATCAGCTATTTGCTCAGACACAAGCTCCACCACAGTACCTAACCTCTGACCTCCCAGCCTTCCATTAATTCTCCTTTTCCTCATTCTTTACTTAATGCCCTTCAACTCCTACTCTACTCAGATTCTAGTCAAGGGAATATGCTAGTCCCACTCAGATTTTTTCATCTGTACAGTCAGGAATATTCCCTTGTTCTTCCTAGCAGATCTCCACACCCTTTCCCATTTAAAAATTCTATTGAAAACCCATGATTTATAGCAAATCTCCCTTGAGTTTTTCAAATGTTTCAAATAACTCCATTCTCACCCTTTTGCATCTGTCTTCCCATCCATCAGCTGAAGCGTATTTATTAGGCACTTGCTATGTGCTAGACATTGTGCTAATATGAGGGAAAATGACATTTGTGTTACGCAGTTTGCAAGGCATCTTCACATCTGCTTTCCTATATAATCTCCACAATAGCTCAAAGTAGGAAGGGCAGAAATAATTACGAATCCCATACTGCAGATTAGAAAACTAAGGCCCAGAGAGGTCAGGTGGCTGCCGGGAAGTGACAAACCCCCAGATTCAAACAGAACTCCTTTAGACAGCTAAGCCTCAGGCGGCATGTGTGTGCCCCTGCGTGTGTCCCTTCCCCCAGTCCATACTCAAACCCACACAGTCTGTCTTTATAGTTGTAATTATTCGTAAGCATGTTTTTCTAATGTGTTTGTTCTGTCTTCTCTGTAATCAATAAGGTCCCCTTAGACCGCAGCCCAGAGTGGCTCTCCAAGCTCGGTGCCAAAAGGGGTAGAGAAGGTCAGATAAATCCACAGCTCTTCAGAGCAAAGCGGAATAAAGGTTTCGATCTGTCAGATGCTGTCCCATCTAAAATGGCAGCGAGAGGTACTGAGAGCCCATGTGGGTGGGCTCCCTGGAACTTTTCCCCTTTAATAAGTATTAGTGATTTTTGGAGCCATTTCCATTCCACAACCCCGAACAAATCAGCTCTGAGTCTCCTTCCCAGTAGTTCTCCCTTCCCTCCACACAAAAGCCGGTGAGGATGAAAAGCCCCCATGGTGGGCATCTAATTATCATCAAACTGCAAACCCATTTCTCAAGGATCCTTCCCCATTGCTAGAGAACTGGATTAATCAGCATGGCGCACAGTGGTTTTTGCATCTCTTAATTTACTAGCAAACACTCCTTCTCTCCTGAGAGGAGCTGTTTTGTTACGTGTAATTAGACCATGTACGCAACTCTATGTGGGACTTGTTATTTTTGCACAGGAGGATTACGGAGCCGTCTCCAGGTGGGGAATGGTGACATGCTACAGGGACAAAGGTATGCTGGCTGCATGTTCATTTGCAAACCTCCTCTGGCCCAGCACGGGAGGCTCGTTGGGGAGATGGGAAGGCTGGAGGCCCACGTGGGCTCAGCTCCTCTGACTAATTGTCTGGGGTGGGAGGTTTAGAAGATAATGGCTGAAGCATATGGTTTCTACTGCTTCTGAGATTTATCTGCCTCCCAAGAGCAAGGCCAGCAACAGCCGTCCTGGGTCTGAAGGGTGTGGTGGCAACTTCAGAACCCCTCCTTCTCAGGACACGTGCAGGGGACCGGGACATTTAAGCAGAGCTGCATCTGATTCCAGGGAACAGAGAGGTGGCGGGGCTTCAGAGACTCAGAGACCCAGATCTCTCTGGACCTTAATCTCCAATCTTGAGGCTTTTCCTTATGAAAGCCTGATTCTTCACCAGACCTCCAGGAAACATCACCCTCCGGGAAGCTCTTGAAGCTTTCAATCCCACCAGAAGCAAAATGAAAAGAGAACACTGGAGTTCCAATCCAGTCTGTTTCAAAACCTCTCCACCCAGTTGCTTAGAACCTCTGCTCATCACTCAGATGGTAGTAGGAAAAGCTGTTTAGAATTCGAGTCGGTCCCTGGAAAACATCCTACGTTTGCATTTGTCCTCTGCCGTCTTTATTTCTCTGTTAATGATGAGGATACAGGGGTCCGTCCGGATTATTTAGGGTTGAGTACTTCACGCTGGTGAGACAGGAAGAGAGACTCGACAGGAGCCCTCCTGACCCATCCCAGGTCCCGGTTCCGGCTGCATCACTTACTGGCTGTGCGACCTTGGGCAAGTCATCAGCTCTCTGAGCCTCCGTCTCTGCAGACATCTGAGGCGGATAATAGCAGGAACGTCTGACCTACCTCTCAGCGCCTTGGTGAGGATCAAATGAGATAATGGACATGCAAGAGCTTTGTAAACCATATCCCGCTTTACAAAGGAAAGTCATTGTTATTAATAATAATGACTCTTCCTGCTGGTAATGGCTGTCCGTTGGGAGCTGGGGGAGATGTTCTGCCAGCTCTGCCTGGCTCTGTTCAGGTTCTCTTTGAAGGCCCGGCGTGGGCCCTGTCACTCACCAGGAGACACCTCAGGGGACTTTGTCAAAGGTGCTGGAGGAGAGTGGCCAGGGCACCATGTCCCTCAGGTTTGATGCAGCATAATTGTTTTGACATATGATGGAATTTGTCCTCGCACGGGTCAGAAAAAAAGCCCAATACTGATGCTTTTCATCTAATTTCAATTACAGTCATTAAAACCCTTACTCCTGAGTCAAGCCTTTCCAAAAAGCCATCAATGACAGCCCATTACAGAAGAGTTATTTATAGTGGCGCATGTTAATTTTACAGTACCACAGACCAATGATTCATGGCTTGGCATTAGTGAGAGACATCATTCACAGGGCTGAGTGATCCCTGACATAACAAGTGCTGCTCTGAGTCTCTGCAGGGACGATTCAAGGCCTCAGACTTGGAGACCAGGCCCTGTGCCGAGCAGAACATGCAGAGCCTCTTGGCTTGGCCCATTCCACTCAAGGACACCTTCTATCCTAAACGGAGGAGAACAGGACAATCGGCTTTGGGATTGGAGTGTGACATCTATGGGATTTCTAACTGAGATGCTATCTGACCTGGGGCAGAATTGCAGCTTTTCCTTCTCATACTGGCAGCTATTGGGATGAGCACTTAGTAGATCTCATACTATTTGCTGCTATGCGATAACTCTAAGGGGACATCTGATACCCACCTGAACTGGATGGAAGAAGATGGCTCTAGGGCCATCGAAAGCCCAGCTTCCTTTTATCCGAACTACTTCAACCTCAGGTTCGTAAGTGCCACTTTGCCCGATCAATATCGGGCCTCTTGAATCTTGGTTTATTTGTGGCTGAAATTCTCCCCCTTGATTAAAAATTCACCAGGAGGCAGCCTGATGTGACATTTATGAGTTCCTGGAAGTCCATAAATGTTGAATGTTAGAAATTAGCGCAAGTTGTTTAGATGATAAAAAGCAATAAGCAACCAGGAGGACTAATATTCAGCACTCTTATATTTTTATTGTCTATCCATGAAGCCTCACAGCAAACTGGAATGAAAACTTCATACAAAGTGCTTCCACATTTGATGTAACCTTCCTACTAGTCCAGCCTCTAAATAGTACTCTCTTCCAGATGAAGGTGAGTGGGGTTCAATGCAACCGACTGCCCTCTTTCCTTCCAGCTTGGGGCCACTTTGACCATGAGTAACTGGCCCAAGTTCCCTGCCCTATTTCAACACAGACCACAATAACAAGTATTGAAACTGACTATGTTGGCTTTATCTTTATATAATGGTAGCTCTGCAATCATTGGGAGGAAAGACGGGCAAAAATAAATGTGTGACATCATCATTTTGGAGTTTTCAACCACAGGGTTTTTACACTCCACCCATGATTATTTCTTTCACATTATTTCCTGCCCACATCCCAGCACTTTTCGGAGCCTCTGTTCCCCTCAGGCATTTCTGTAATGTTCCCTCTGTACACGCTTCCGGGCCATCGATCACAGTTCTGGGAGCTTTAGCATGCTTCCTGGGAGGCCTTGTCTAGTCTAGGCTGAAGTCAATGAAAAGACAGAGAAGGTTCAATGACTAAGGCTCTAATGAACCAGCTGAGTGCTGTTCTACTTCTTTTGCTGCACGGCCGTCCAGAGAGCAGTTTGTATGTAGGATTCCAATTCTGTCCGGTGACTGGAACATTTCAGAAAGTACCGTGAGGCACTCTTCTTGACTCTCGAATGGAGAAACCAGAAATGTGCTATACTATGGGTGGATGAAAGAGAGAATGGTGCAAAGAGGACAGGGTCTAGAGCCATGTGGTTTGGGTTGACTCCAAGCTCTGCCATTTATCAGGCTTGTGACTTTGTTCTGTAACCTCCCTATGCATCTGTGTTGTCTTCTGTAGAGCAGAAGTGATGATGGTTCCTGTTGTTATGAGAGAGCAAATGAGTCTACGTTTGAGGGCATTACCTATTAATAGCACATAGTCTATGCTGTACACATGTTAGCGAAATGAGAGGCTTTGTTGTTTTTTTTTTTTGGAGTATTACTGCTTTACAGTGTTGCATTAGTTTCTGTTGTACAACTAAGTGAATCAGCTCTGCAGGTCAGGAAGCAACAGTTAGAACTGGACATGGAACAGCAGACTGGTTCCAAATAGGAAAAGGAGTACGTCAAGGCTGTATATTGTCACCCTGCTTATTTAACTTCTATGCAGAGTACATCGTGAGAAACGCTGGACTGGAAGAAGCACAAGCTGGAATCAAGATTGCCGGGAGAAATATCAATAACCTCAGATATGCAAATGACACCACCCTTATGGCAGAAAGTGAAGAGGAACTAAAAAGCCTCTTGATGAAAGTGAAAGAGCAGAGTGAAAAGGTTGGCTTAACATTCAGAAAACTAAGATCATGGCATCTGGTCCCATCACTTCATGGGAAATAGATGGGGAAACAGGGGAAACAGTGTCAGACTTTATTTTTCTAGGCTCCAAAATCACTGCAGATGGTGATTGCAGCCATGAAATTAGAAGACACTTACTCCTTGGAAGGAAAGTTATGACCAACCTAGACAGCATATTGAAAAGCAGAGACATTACTTTGCCAACAAAGGTCTGTCTAGTCAAGGCTATGGTTTTTCCAGTGGTCATGTATGGATGTGAGAGTTGGACTGTGAAGAAGGCTGAATGCCGAAGAATTAATGCTTTTGAACTGTGGTGTTGGAGAAGACTCTTGAGAGTCCCTTGGACAGCAAGGAGATACAACTAGCCCATCCTAAAGGAGATCAGTCCTGGGTTGATTGATGCTGAGGCTGAAACTCCAATACTTTGGCCACCTCATTGGAAGAGTTGACTCATTGGAAAAGACCTTGATCCTGGGAGGGATTGGGGGCAGGAGGAAAAGGGGACGACAGAGGATGAGATGGCTGGATGGCATCACTGACTCAATATACATGAGTTTGGGTGAACTCAGAGTTGGTGATGGACAGGGAGGCCTGGCATGCTGCAAGTCACGGGATCACAAAGTCGGACACAACTGAGCGACTGAACTAAACTGAACTGATACATAGATCCAAGCGAAAGAGACAGTTTTTAACTGGAGTAGAGTTGATATATAATGTTGTATCAGTTTGGGGTGTACAGCAAAGCGATTCATTCTTGTTTAGACTCTTTCTCATATAGGTTATCACAGAACACAGATTAGAGTTCCCTGTGCTATGCAGTAGGGCCTCACTGGCTATCTCTCTTGTATATAGTAATGTGTGAATATTCATCCCAAGCTCCTGATTTATCCCTCCCGCCACAAGCATGTTTTCCCTTTGATAACCAGAAGTTTGTTTTCAATATTTGTAAGTCTGTTTCTGTTTCGTGAATAAGTTCATTCGTGTCATATTTTAAGCTGGATTCCATATATGAGCCATATCATGTGGTATTTGCCTTTGACTTACTTCACTTAGTATGATAATTTCTAGGTCCATTCACGTTGCTGCAAATGGCATTATTTCCTTCTTTTATGATTAATAACATTCCATTGTATATGTGTACCCCATCTTTATCCTTTCCTCTGTCGATGGACATTTAGGTGGCTTCCATTTCTTGGTTATTGCAAACAGTGCTGCAACAAACATTGGGGTGCATGTATTTTGGGGGATTATTGTTTTCTCTGGATATATGCCCATGAGTGGGATTGCTGGACCGTATGGTAGGTCTATTTTTAGTTTTTTAAGGAACTTCCATACTGTTCTCCATAGTGACTGTACCAATTTATATTGAGAGACATTTGTAATTTAAGAAGAATTTATGGACTATCCGCTGTCCAAAGACACAGTGAAGCAACATGGGAATGGAGAAAATGAACAAAATATGCCTGTTTTTAAGGACAGTGTTTGGAGAAGCATAGACAGCCTCAAAAAACCAAGAGAGGAGGGCTGGTACATGATCTATGCAGGGGTATTTGTACCAGTGATGGACAGACCACTTCACACAAATGATGGAAGGCCACTCTGGCTGGGAGGGGTCTAAGAAGGTTACCCAAGAGATGATATTTGAATTGCTCCTTGAAGGATGAGCAGTATTTCCAAGGGCAGATACTGTGGGACAGGTGGCAGAAGGCTGCCCCATGGGTGCCTAGCACAAACACAAAGTCAAATTGCTACCTGCGTGTCCACCAATCCCATATCCGTCTTCTCCCCAGGGCTCCTTTCCCAGGCTTGCCTGCCTTTATTCCTCTTTTTCCATCCCTTCCTTCTCTTGAAAATTTCTACCACAGGCCTCCCTTTTCTTCCAATTACTTTCTTCTTATTTTTACCTTTCTTTTAATCTCAAAAGTTAATGTAAACAATTTAAATCAAATAATATAGAAAGGTACAAAATGAAAATCAATTTTTCTTCCTCCACCCTCTGCTCCTTCGAGGTAATGACAGTGTGGTCATTTTGAAATATGACCACAAATTCTTAGTGCTTCTCCCTCTGATGGGAGCGTTATGTCTGGCCCCTTGAAACTGAGCAGGTTTATAGTTACTTCTGCCCATGGAGGAGGACGGCAGGGGCAGTGCATGCCTTCCAAGGCTCAGACATTAAAAAGACCATGCAGCGTCATCCGTATTCACCCAGCACCCTCTCTAGGAACCCTGAGCTTCCATATAAGAAACTCAGCCTCCTGACATCCTGGATAGTGAGGCTAGGTGCCCACATTCTGGGCAGTAGTCCCAGATGGGCCCAGCCTTCCAGCCTTCTCCAGCACTTACAGAGTTAACAGACACCACTGACTGCACAACTGATTTAACCAGCCTTTAAAGATAACTCCTGTAGTATCCTCCAGGCTTTTGGCATTACAAAAATCCAGCGATGAGCATTCTTATCTATACATCTTTACTAAATGTATGGGTGTGTCTGTAAGACAAACTCTCAGAAATAACATTGCTGAACCAAAGAGTACGTGTGTATTTCCAGGCAAGAATCCTGGAGCAGTTTGCCATTTCCTGCTCCAGGGATGGAGCCCACACCTCCGGCATTTGCAAGTGGATTCTTTATCACTGCTCCACCTGGGAAGCCTTTTAAACAGGTTATGTCAATTTAGACTTCCTGATGGTACATGAGAGTGCTGATTTCCCCACAATCGCACCAACACTGAGTGTTACCGCTTTTTCATCTTTACCATTCTGACGTCATCTCTGCCTCCTTTATGATGTGCCCCAGCTGTATGCAGTGTCAGCAAGCCATCCAAGCATGACCTGTCTCCACATGCAAACCCAGGGGAGGGGGCCTGTAGAAGTGGGGAGGAGGGTTGTATAGCAAGTTCAATATTAAAGAGAGCTAAGTTAACACAAAGGTGAGACATAGAACATAGCAGCCTTGCAGAGCAGATGTGTCAAAGTATCATGGAACTCAGCTCAGTGACATCCTGCTAATGTCAGGTATCATCTGAAGTCCAGGAAGACCCTGTTGGAAGAAGAGAGTTTGGGGCTCCGGGAAAGAGGAGGGACGTTTGAGAAACGAAAGGAAGTTCTTTCAGTTAATCAAAGTGCTCACTGAACAGCTGGCTAAAAATAGAATACTTTATAATGATTGATTTCAATCTGGATGATTCCAGGGTACAATCAAGAATCATAGGCTCCAAACCTCACTGCCTAGCAATATTACCTGGAGTATTTTTTAGAAAAACATAGATATTTCATCCTCCTAACCATTGCTTTTAAACACATATATTGTTACCATGATTCTGATTCAGTTGATCCATGCTTCTAACCAACCCATCAGGAAATTATGAGGCAGAATCAGGTTAAGGAGCAGAGTTTCTCAAACTTGCATGGGCATCAGAAACACCCGGGATTTAATAGTAAAACAGAGATTGCTGGGTTCCACCATAGTAGCTTCCAGTTTGGTAAACCTGGGGTGGGCCTGGGAATTTGCATTTCTAGCAGGCTCCCAGGGAGATGCTGGTCCAGAGTCAGAGCTTGGGGACCAATGCTCCAGTAGGAGCAACACTGAGAGCTTGCTGGCTGGAAATGCAGAAACCTAAGCCCCACCTCAGACCTGAGGAATCAGAATCTGCATTTAATAAGAGACCCAGCCATCTGGGTGCTTATTAAGCGCCTCACTAAAGGTCTTACCTTTGTTGTCTGGGAGAAGATTCAAAGGGAAGAGGCCTGAGGGAGTGGAAACCTGCCAGGAAGACCTGCATTCTGGTCCCGGTACTAATGACATTCATAATAAAATAAATTGCTTCATCTCCAATGGCTTCTGTTTCCTTAGAAATAAAAGGGCGATACTGAGGTAAGTAATCCTATAGATTTCCTTTCTTGTCTCCTGTGCTTTTAAATTTGGTTATTGAAACACTGTATGGGCTGAATTGTATTCACCCCAAATTATAAATGTTAATGTCCTAACCCCCCAGTACCTCAGAATGTGAGGGTATTTACAGAGCGTGTCTTTAAAGAGGTTGCTCGTGGTTCAGCTGCTCAGTCAAGTCTGACTCTTTGCGATCTCATTGACTGTTATCTGCCAGGTTCCTCTGTCCATGGGGTTTCCCAGGCAAGAATACTGGAGTAGATTGCCATTTCCTTCACCAGGGAGGCTTCCCTGGTGGTACAGAAGTTAAAGCGTCTGCCTGCAATGTGGGAGACCTGGGTTCGATCCCTGGGTCGGGAAGATCCCCTGGAGAAGGAAATGGCAACCCACTCCAGTATTCTTGCCTGGAGAATCTCATGGATGGAGGAGCTTGGCGGGCTACAGTCCACAGGTCGCAAAGAGTCGGACACGACTGAGCGACTTCACTTTCACTTTCACCAGGGAAGTCTTCCCAACCCAGGGATCGAACCCATGTCTCTTGCACTGACAGGCGTATTTCCTTTTTAAATATTTATTTATTGTTTGTGGCTGTTCTGGATCTTCACCGGTGCTTGGGTTTTCCTCCAGCTGCAGCAAGTGGGGGCTACTCTCTCTTTGCCATGCGTGGGGCTTCTCACTGCAGTGGTTTCTCTTGTTGGGGAGCACCAGCTCTAGAAAGGCTTCAGTAGTTGAGTCAGGCAGGCTCAGGAGTTGCAGCTCCTGGGCTCTAGAGCACAGGCTCAGTAGTTGTGGCCCAGGGGCTGAAGTTGCTCCGAGGCACGTGGGATCTTCCCGGACCAGGGATGGAACCTGCTACTCCTGCATTGGCAGGCAGATTCGTTACCCATTGACCCACCAGGGCAGCTGGCAGGCTGATTCTTTATGGATGAGCCACCTGGGAGGCCTCTTTAAAGAGGAAATTGAAGTTAAATTGGGTCTCCAGGGCGCATACTCAAATTCAATGGACATGAACTTGGACAAGCTCTGGGTGATGGTGAAGGACAGGGAGGCGTGGCGTGCGGCAGTCCATGGGGTCTCTAGGGTGGATCTACTCTGACCCATGTCCTTACAAGAAGAGAACAGGACACAGACAAACACAGAGAGACAGTGAGAAGACAGAGTGAGAACGTGGTCATGTACAAGCCAAGGGGAGGCCTCAGAAGAAACCAGCCCTACTGACATGTTGGAGGTTCAGAGCCTCCAGAACTGTGAGGAGATTAATGTCTGTTGTTTAAGCCACCCGGTCTGTGCCTCTATGTGATGGCAGCCCTAACAGATGAATACAGGTGTATATTTTAGAACTTTGCAACTAAATCTAGATCACAGTCTAAATGCAGAAATCTGATTTCTTATTACCGCTCATTTCACATCAGACCCGTTAGCTCCTGCAGGAAGAATGCCAGGGCTTTCCACTGGGGCCTCAGGTTTTCTAGGTAATTCCAACACGGGTGCAAATTCATTTCCCTGGATTCCATACCGAAACTATGGAACCCTCATTTACCATCAAACACCCCATTTTTCCCAACCTGATTGCCACATGTACCCCCACTTCTACCAGCCCTACCCATTCTGCCTAGATTTAGCTTTAAATTTTGATCTCTGGGGACTTCCCCAGTAGTCCAGTGGCTAAGACTCCAGGCTTCCAGTGCAGGGGGTCCAGGTTTCATCCCAGCCAGGGAACTAGAACCCATATGCTGCAACTAAGAAAGACCCTGCATGCAACAACTAAAGATCCCACAACTTAGACCTGGTTTAGCCAAATAAATAAATATTTTTTAAAAATTTTGATCTCTGACCTTTGATCTCAGTAAACCCCTCTTTTCACAAATCAAGTAAATCACATTTCTGCAGCAATTCCTGGTTGTTTCATAATTCCTTCACGCAATAACAGGTTTACATTGATTGAATTTTCATTCAGATCATTTTTTCCCAGCTAAACCAAGATACTTGCAAACATAAAGGATAAAGATGATGAGGATAGGAACTGTCCAGTCCAGAGTAGGTACATTCAGACCATCTCCTTGCTTCGCTGTAGTTGCTAGAGTAATACAGCTTAGAATTAAGAAGTCTAGAATTCCTCTAGTTAAATGCAAAGACTCAGGCCTCCAAAAGCTAATATAAGAATCTCCAAACACTGTTTCAAGAGCCCAAAAGGTAAGCCCATTTTTCACAAGTCAAAGATGTAGGCATCTTGGGCATTTTCCAGTAGAGATACAAGTAGTCAAAATCCTACAAAAGAAGAAAAAAAAATTTAAGACATTTTCTGAGCAACGGAAGGAATGTCAAAACTTTTTTTTTTTTTCTTTTTTCCCATCAAGGTAGTATAAAAGTGTGTTTCTTAGCCATAAATGTGCATGCACGTCACCTGGGGTCTTGTTAAAGTGTTCATTCTGATTCAGAAGGTCTGGAGTCTGAGAGTCTACATTTTAAAAAAGCTCCTAGTGGGGTACTTCCCTGGTGGTCCAGTGGTTAAGACTCTGCACACTGCAGGGGGTGTGAGTTCAATCCCTGGTCAGAGAACTAAGATCCCACATGCCTCTCAGAGTGGCCAAAAAATGTCCTAATGGAAGCCCACTCTGCTGGTCCATTGACTGCACTCTGAATAGCAAGGATCTAATGGGAAGAGAGGACTATGGTTTCTGCAGTTTCAATGATACTAAAGTTTAAATTCTAAGATTTGCTTTGGATGGGTTAGACCCCTTTACTTTGTCCACGGTGGGTGTTTGAGAGACACAAAACCTGGACATCATTCCTGTGGGCTCTTAACATCTTTTGAAGAGGCCAGCAAGACCAGGAGAAGACATCCAGTTTGTTGGCTATTATTACAAGTGGTGTGTTCCAGCTCACTCTTCTGCACTGACACACAGAAAAGAAAGTATTAATAAATGATTGACACAAGCATGAGTTTAAATTGTAGAGTCTGATAAACATCCCTTCTCTATCTTTCCAGGTCCCTGGAGACATTCCCTAGGCCTGGTTATACAAGCTCAGCAGTTTTCTCACCTCCTAGTCCCAGAGGGTACAGTGTCATTAACCGAGGTGCCCACCAGAAAAGGCAACCGCCTGTGTCCCCCACAGTCCACCAAGTTTCTGAATAAAACTTGTCTCTACACTGAGGTTACCCAAGGAGCTTCAGATATCGCTGATGGCCTAGTGTAATCCTCAAATACTGAGACTTAATTCGTCTGGAGTGCATCCTGGGCTTTAGAATATTTTGAAGACCTCGCCCCTACCCCAAGGTAGTTCAAATGTGCAAACAAATATGGAAATCACTGCTAAACTGTAATTATCTGAAGGATTTAAAAGAGCTGCCTCTCAATCAATTATTCATTCATTCATGCATGCATGCACAGTTGTTCAGTTGCCAAATCACGTCTGAATCTTTGTGAGTCCATGGTCTGCAGCATGCCAGACTTCCCTGTCCTTCACTATGTCCCGAGTTTGCTCAAATTCATGCCCATTGAGTAGGTGATGCCATCCAAACATCTCATCCTCTGTTGCCCCTTCTCCTCCCGTCTTCAATCCTTCTCAGCAACAAGGTCCTTTCCAGCTCTTAGTCAGCTCTTCGCATCAGGTGGCCAAAGCATTGGAGCTTCAGCTTCAGCACCAGTCTTCCTTGTCAATATTCAAGGTTGATTTCCTGTAGGATTTACTGGATCGATCTCCTTGCTGTACAAGGGACTCTCGAGTCTTCATGCATATATACAGCAAATAATTACTGAGAACAGACATCGTACCAATGTTATGCTGTGTCCTTTATGCCAAAGAGGAAGGACATAGCCCCGGTCCTCAGGGGTTTGTAGTCCAGGGGAGGAGATGTAGATGAGTGAACAGACAACTCAAGTATCGGAGGATGGTTTCAGGGTGGTGGGACGATGGCATGAGGGAAGACAGTAATGACAGAACCACATGTCTCCTGTGTGACTCCCTCCCTCAGAATCAAGACACCAGACAGCAGTTCTGACAAGAAGAGCGTACAGTATTCACTCATTCAACAAATATTTAGTGAGCACGGATCACGCACCTATCATTGGGTGAGTTGCTGAGTAGATGGCAAATGAAGCAGTTAACTCCATAAACACAAAGTCTCATTCTCCTCTCTGAATTTTTGAATTTCCTAGTAGAGTAGATATTTGTTGTCTTTGTGCTGTGCTGTGCTGTGCTAAGTCAGTTTAGTCATGTATGACACCATGGACTGTAGTCTGCCAGGCTCCTCTGTCCATGGGATTCTCCAGGCAACAATACTGGAGCAGGTTGTCATGCCTTCCTCCAGGGAATCTTCCCAACCCAGGGATCAAATCCACATCTCTTATGTCTCCTGCATGAGCTGGCGGGTTCTTTACCATTATCGCCAACTGGGAAGCCCTTTCTTGTCTTTAGTAGTTGGTAATTCTGTCTCTCTTCTGGTACTAGAACTCAGAACTTTCTCTGAGAACCAGCCCCATTTCTGGGGATTTTCCTGGAGAATCTCGTCTAAGTAGAGCATAAAGTTTTCCTGGCTTTGATTTTACCTGTGGACTTAAAACTGGGTGTGCACGTGGACGTGGAGCTGTTGGCTTCCATCTTGCATGGATAGACGTGAAGGACGCAGCCAACTTGGAGAAGCGAGCCAGGAAGCAGAGACTGCTGTCTGGATGGCCCTGGATGAGGTCATGTCTGTATTCCCTGCTATAGGAGCTCCCCTGTTGGCTCAGAATGTAAAGAATCCACCCGCAATGCAGGAGACTCGGGTTTGATCCCTGGATCTGGAAGGTCCCCTGAAGAAGGGGATAGAATGGCTTTCCCCTGCTGTGTATGCTCATAATTTTCCTTTGGAGCCTAATCCAGCTTGACTTAGCCTTTCTGGTATTTGCAACCTAGAGTGTCTGAACTGCTGCACCTAAAATGAATTTTTTCCAGGACTATTTTTTGTGTGATTGGAAACAAGAATAGACCCATTAATATCTGTTCATGAATTGCTCAGTTTCCTGTTTTGTAAAAATGTGTTTTTTAGAGATTCTATTCTAATACATCTTTAGGTATATAAATAGAATTCACTAAAGTAAGTCAGATCATGAGCTTAAGATGTTCTTTAGAAAAGTATTTAAATAATGCTACACCTAGTGAGCAGCTGTCAACTAAAGCTCAAAGAGCAGATGGAGAGAAGTATTCCAGGTTGTTCTCTTTGCCTTCTAACAAGTACCTGAGGAAACCTTCTAGGTTTGAGAAGCCTGGGTTGGGGCTTTGCATTCTCTGGACAGTATTGCTATGTGATTAGGAATTATGGTGAGGAGGAGCTGGTGAGGTTTGGAAGGTCTTGAGCCTCAAAACCAATCAGCTTGGAGTCCCAGCAGAGAGGTGTGCTCAGCTCCTGTAGGGTCAAGATATCCATGATCCCAAGCTCCTGGAATGGAGATCACAATGAAGGTAGCAAACGTTATCAGGTGAGGTGGAGGAGAGTTTGTTAAACTAAGCGCATCTCTTCACCAAGTGCTGCTTGTCCTAAATATCTCTCAAATTGTCTTCTTGATTCCAACTATCTTGACATTTTTGTCCAAATTCTCATCATCACTAACCTAAACTTATGCAACAATCTCTTAATTGTTCTTCCTGCTTTTGTTTAATTGGAGGATAATTGCTTTACAATGTTGTGTTACTTTCTGCCGTAGACAATGTGAAGAAGCCATGAGTATACATACGTTCCCTCCCTCGAGAGCATCCCTCCAACTCCCCTAGCCCTCCTGCTCGTCCTATCCCTCTAGGTTATCACAGAGCACATAGCTGAGCTCCCTCTATTATACAGCAACTTCCCACTAGCTATCTACTTTACCTATGGTAATATACACGTTTCAGTGCTACTCCTCTTCCCCTACTATGTCCACAAGTCTGTTTTCTGTGTCTGTATCTCTATTCCTGCCCTGCAAATAGGATCATCAGTCCTCCTACTTTTAATAGCATTTCCACCTCCAGGCACTGAGTCAGTCCATCACCCAAGCTGCACCTAAGTGGGCCAATCATGCTACCTATTTAGAATCCGTCTCACATGTCCCATCACTTACAGAAGGTCCAAGGTTAACATCAAGGTACCATTTGCCTCTATCTACCTATAGTTCCCAGCACAGGCTAGGTTGCTTCAAGTATTTATGCCTGTGCTCACTGCATTCTTTCTCTTTCAAATTCTTTTGGGAAAAACCCTCTTCATCCTTCAAAACTAAGTCCAGATATTCCCTTCTTCAGGAGGCCTTTCCAAGAATCCCCTAATCTTCAAAGCCAATTCCTTCCTTCTCTGTTCTTTATCTATAATTTCTACTTACCTTTATCTTCTAATATCCTGCCATTATATGTTTGCCCTTCTATCTAAGTTTGAGTTCCTTTAAGACAGGAACAGTTTGGGGGCTACCCTGGTGGCTCAGTGGTTAAGACTTTCCTTCCAATGGAGGGGGCATGGGTTCAATCTTTGGACAGAGAGTTAAGATCCCACATGCCTTGCAGCCAGAAAAACCAAAGCATAAAAAGATAAGCGGTGTTGTAACAAATTTGATAGAGACTTTAAAAAATGGTTCATATCAAACAATCTTAAAAAAAGAGATGGGACTAGTTTCTTATTCATTTTCTGTCTCTAATTTCAAGTACAGTGCCTGGTATATCGTAAATGTTGAAAGTTAGTCACTCAGTTTTGTCCGACTCTTTGTGACCCCATGGACTGTAGCCCCCCAGGTTCCTCTGTCCATGGAATGGAACCTAGGTCTCCTACATTGCAGGTGGATTCTTTACCATCTGAGCCACCAGGGAAGCCTTCAGTGAATTGAACTGATTGCATATGTCTCCAAGTCAGTGCTGAGTCAGTGATTTGGAAACAGTCATCCTGATGATCAGAAAGTGAAAGATGCTCAGTCCAGTCCAAATCTTTGCAACCCCATGGACTATATTCTCCAGGACAGACTACTGGCGTGGGTAGCCTTTCCCTTCTCCAGGGGATGTTCCCAACCCAGGGATCGAACCCAGGTCTCCTGCACTGCAGGAGGATTCTTTACCAGCTGAGCCACAACGGAAGCCCAAGAATACTGGAGTGGGTAGCCTATCCCTTCTCCAGTGGATCTTCCTGACCCAGGAATCAAACCGGGGTCTCCTGCATTGCAAGTGGATTCTTTACCAACTGAGCTATTAGGGAAGCCCCCTGATGATCAGGGGTGAGATCAAAATTAGATTAAGATGAGACAGGAAATGGGCTTCCCCGTGGCTCAGGGGTAAAGAATCTGCCTGCAATGCAAGAGATAAAGGAGACATAGGTTCAATCCCTGAGTCAGGAAGATCCCCTGGAGGAGGAAATGGCAACCCACTCCAGTATTTTTGCCTGCAAAATTCCATGGACAGAGGAGCCCAGTGGGCTACAGCCCATGAAGTTGCAAAGAGTCTGACATGACTGAAGCAACATAGCATGCACCCACAAGATGGGAAATAGCTAGAAAATAGTGATAAAACTTTTTTACCTATATGCTGATATCTCCTCTTAAAAGTTATCTAATTTAATATGTAAGGCTTACTATGTCTAGCTTTTGCATTACAAGTAGTATATTGTGACTAATTCTGAAAAAAATATATTTATAAAGTGTGTAGATTTGAGTTGAAATCTCCATAGAACTCTCACACACTAATTTTGACTTATATCCAAACACCTATCTAGTTTACTCTGGGAGAAAACAGGATTCCAATTACCTACCCTAAATTAAGTAAAAATGTCTGAGAGGAAAAGAAATTCTAAAAAAAAATTATTTTAAAGACATTCTTTAATCCTAATTATGCAAAACTAAAATTAACTAGTGGAGACAATTTAGGCCGAATCCCAAAGGGTCAGAGTACAAAAAGGGAGAGAGCAAAGCTCCATTACCAGCCTGCCTTACCAATTCAGATGACTGGGTCCCCAGCAGTGGTTTCCAGACAGTCTATAGCCCAGAGTCGGGGGCATGAACCAAAGGGCCCCTGAATTTTTTTCTGAGTCTACAGTCACCCTTTTTGAATAAGCCCTGCTGGAGCTGGGTTGTGTTTATTCCTAGTAACCATTAAAGTTACAGCATCACTCTAAACTAGCTGCAGTAAAAGAAGAAGAAGAAGGAAAAAAAAAGCCAGTGAGAGGGAGCCTGAGATTGCCTTGTAAAATTGGCAAGGACTTTCAGTTGCTTTTTGCTGCTGCTCTTAAATTCAAGGCTGGCTTCCACGTTCCAGAAGCCCTGTTTTGTGACTGACTGACACTGGGGAGCAATGGGGCAATTTTCCCATGTTTCGCCCCTTCGTTTAGCAATTTCATTGTTAATATAATAAGATTAACCTTTCTGCTGCAGTGAGTGGGGCTTCTTCATGCCAAGGACACCATCCTGTTCATAAGTATAATAAATCCTTAAAAAAAAAAATCCAACAATCAAGAGACAAATGTAACAACCTGGAATTTCTGGATCCTCCACCAATTTAATTAGAATGGCAATGAAAGAACATGTGCCTAATTAAACTGTCAGTCAAACCAAAATGACATGCATCCTATTTATACAAATGTTTACTCCCGTCTCTGTGGCTTGAATCAGCCCTTCTAGCCCAGGAGGCAGCAAGTGGTGATTAAAAGGCAAGCGAGATGAGAAATCTCCACAGACTAAGTAATTTAGCTTTCCTTGGCTGCTTACGATGCTTTTGATTATTTTATTTTTCACTAATACATTTTTATCTTTTCAATGTTGTGTTTGTGAGTGTGTTTAGTCGCTTAGTCGTGTCCGACTCTCTACAGCCCCATGGGCTGTAACCCTCCAGGTTCCTCTGTCTGTGGAATTTTCCAGGCAAGAACACTGGAGTGGGTTACCATTTGCTACTCCAGGGGATCTTCAGACCCAGGGATCAAACCCACGTCTCTTATGTCTCCTGCATTGGCAGGCAGGTTCTTTACCACTACTGCCACCTGGAAAGCTTCATTTCTAATGAAAATGCACATATTATACACGCATGAGTTGAGTTTCCCCAGACCGACTACATCTATTTACTAAGACCAATCACAGAGCATGGTGGGCAACCCTGAAGTCCGCGACTTAGGCCTTCCAGTAATTTTCCCTCTCCTCTTAAGGGCAGCCACTGTCCTAACTTCACAGAGCTTAGTTTTGCCTTAGTTTCTGTGTGTTACATGAATGGAATCATTGGGAATGTAGTCTTCAAAGGTCTTTCTTGCTAATATGATGCTAAGAGATTCACCCACAGTGCTTTCTTACTGCTGGGTCATGTGACTGTGTGGCTACACCACACTCCACACACCTATGATCCATTCCTCTGCTGGATCACGTTGTTTGAGTTGTTTCCTGTTTGGCATATTATGAGGCTTCCCTGGTGGCTCAGATGCTAAAGAATCCGCCTGCAATGTGGAGGACCTGCGTTTGATCCCTGGGTCAGAAAAATGGCCTGGAGAAGGGCATGGCAACCCACTCCAGTATTCTTGCCTGAAGAATCTCATGGACGGAGGAGCCTGGTGGACTACAATCCAAGAGGTCGCAAAGAGTTAGACACAGCTGAGCGACTAACATTTTCACTTTCACTGCACTGGAGTATTAGAGAAGTGTGGCCATTAGCATTCTAGCACATGCCTCTTGGTGATATATGTTCATGAGCTTATTGGGTTGTAATTTGCCATAAAAAAAAAAAAAAGAATGAAATAATGTCATTTGCATCAACATGGATGGACTTAGAGATTATAATGCTAAGTGAAGTAAATCAGTGAAAGACAAATGCTTATATGCAGAATCTAAAAACAAATGAACTTATTTACACCACAGAAATAAACTCACAGACATTGAAACAAACTTATGGTTACCAAAGCAGGGACGAGAAACTGAAGTGAAAGTGTTAGTAGCTCGGTCGTGTCTGATTCTTTGTGACCCCATGGACTGTAGCCCACCAGGCTCCTCAGTCCATGGGATTTTCCAGGCAAGAATACTGGAATAGGTAGCCTTTTCCTTCTCCAGGGGATCTTCCCAACCCAGGGATCAAACCTGGGTCTCCCATATTGCAGGCAGATTCTTTACCATCTGAAGTGGGGGTGAGGGAAGGGATAAATTGGGAGTTTAGGACTAACAGATATACACTACTCTGCAGATGATAGATAACAACAAGGACCTATTATATAGCCCAGGGAATTATATTCAGTATTTTGTAATAACCTATAATGGAAAAGAATCTAAAAGAGAATATAAATGCATATATATGTATAAGGGAATCACTTTGCTATATAACTGAAACACTACAAACCAAATATATGTCAATTAAAAAGTAAAAATTAAAATACATATACACGCATATACCCAGAATCTGACCTTCCTTTGCTTATTCTAATTCTAGATAACATGGCTCTTTCAAAAATTTATTCTTCTATATTTTAGCGTTTTTACTACCCTTTCTTTGAAATTTTCTCATAAAACCCCTCCCTCTCACCATGGTGCCCCTCAACCTATTTGTCATGACATTACAGGTACTTGGGTTTTTTTCTTGTACTGATATCTTTCTTTGTAATTCCCTGGCCATTTTCTCTCCCTCATTTTAGCTTCCTGATCTTCTTGCTATTCTATTTCCATGAGAAAAAAATCAATGTTTTTTATGTTTTTTCATTTTTATCCACGTTTCACAAATGTGTATATAACAATGATGATATTGGGGATGATTTTAGGAAGAATATGAATGAATATTTCTTTTGTAATAGTTGTTTTATTTTACTGTATATTAGACAAAATATAACTAGCACATAAAGCCTGAGATTTCACAGACATTATTGCCTAGATGAAGTGAAAAAAAAATAAGTTTAAGTCAAATTACAGTAAAATATTAAATAAACAATACTATAAGAGTATGAAATAGGGGGGAAAATGTAAGCAGTACAAAATTGAAGCTAAGGAAACGTATGTGGCTCTTCAAATAAAAAACGTGCAATGTTCTCTTTGAACACTTGTGATGGCCACCTGGAGAGGTCCATTTGGATGGTGTTCCATCATAATTTTAACATTAATAAATAAATCTCAAAACGATTTCCCTCCCAAACAAGTTCCTCTATTGATTCAATGATTCCACTATTCTAGAAGGCCAAGTCCAACAACAGGACATCATCTTTTATTCATCTCTCTCTTTTGTCCCTTTTATTCACTAAATTTTTAAATCCTAAAATGACTGTCACATTTACCCTTTCCCTTTTATTCTCGTTAACATCATCCCAAGCCATGACCCAAACACCTCATACCCAGATCACTGTAATGACCTCCAAACTACCCTCTTTCTCTATCTAAATTCAATAGCTTTCTGCCAATGCCCTAAAATCATCATTCCCATGCTAAAAGTCTCCAGTAACTTCCCCTGAAAGCAATGTCTAAGATCCCTAACCCCATGCTAATAATAACTAACATGGATTGAGTTTTCTGTACTGAAAGCCTTACAGGAATTTTCTCAGTTAATCCTCATGACAACCCTACAAGGTAGATACTGCAGATGAGGAAACTAAAGTTTAGAAGTTAAATGGCTTGCAAGAGCTAGTAAGTGGCAGACCCAGAATTCCATCTCAGGTGTTGTTCCGTCACTCAGTTGTGTCCAACTCTGTGATCCCATGGACTGCAGCTTGCTGGGCTTTCCTGTACTTCACTGTCTCCTGGAGTTTGCTCAAACTCAAGTGCATTGAGTCAGGGATGCTATCCAACCATCTCATCCTCTGCCATCCCTTTCTTCTTTTGCCTTCAGTCTTTCCCAGCATCAGGGTCTTTTCCAATGAATTGGCTCTTTGCATCAGGTGGCCAAAGGACTGGAGCTTCAGCTTCAGCATCAGTCCTTCCAATGAATATTCAAGGTTGTTCCCTTTAGGATTGACTGGTTTGATCTCCTTGCTGTCCAAAGGACTCTCAAAAGTCTTCTCCAGCACCACAATTCAAAAGCATCAATTCTTTGGCACTCAGCCTTCTTTTTGGTCCAAGTCTCACATCCGTACATGACTACTGGAAAAACCATAGCTTTGACTATAGGGAATTTTGTCAGCAAAGTGCTGTCTGTGCCTTTTAATAGGCTGGCTAGGTTTATCATAGCTTTCCTTCAAAGGTGCAAGCTTCTTTTAATTTAATGGCCGCAGTCACCGGTTGCAGTGATTTTGGAAGTCCAAGAAAAGAAAATCTGTCACTGCTTCCATTTTTTCCCCTTCTATTTGCCGTGAAGTGATGGAACTGGATGCCATGATCTTAGTTTTTTGAAAGTTGAGTTAAGCCAGTTTTTTCATTCTCCTCTTTCACCCTCCTCAAGAGGTTCTTTAGCACCTCTTTAACAGCCTAATGCTATCTTTCATCAAACTGCCTATTGACAAATCCAACATTCTCTCTAGTTACGTGTCATCTTTGTGTCCTCTACTCCGTTTCCTTTTCTCCCCTAATTTAGGTGAGTCTCATTCTTTAAATATCGAGCCTCTATCACGCTCCACCTAGATTCTGATACTGTATACTCCCCCGCCACATACACACATTGCAAAACCACCTTCTGCTATAATATTCTCCAAATTGTACCTCTCCTTTAGGACCTGACTCCAGTTTAGCCCCTTATTTTGACGCTAACGCCAGAATTACAAAATTACCCCTGGAAGGAATAGATAGCTGTACTTCCAGGTTGAAAACTTACACACTTGGGCCCTAAATTGTTTAGCTTCAGTCCTAATGTGAACCTGGCTCTATGGACAAATTACTAGGAGGAAAGAAGCCAACACCCCCGCCTCATCCTATGAACAGAATGTCCTTTCAAAGAAAGGCAAGTGGACTCAGTTCAAGGCATTTCTTCTCAACTTTTTATGTGTACAGGGCCTTTTCAGCTCATTCTTTGTGTTCCATAGACATTCTATAATCATAATAACAGTGTGTGTGTGTGTGTGTGTGTGTGTGTGTGTGTGTGTGCACGCGTTAGTCACTTAGTCATGTCTGACTCTTTGTGACCCCATTGACTGTAGCCCACCAGGCTCTACTGTTCATGAGAGTCTCCAGGCAAGAATACTGGAGTGGGCAGCCTTTTCCTTCTCCAGAGGATCTCTCTGAATCAGGAATTGAGCCCAGGTCTCTCTCATTGCAGGCAGATTCTTTACCATCTGAGCTACCAGGGAAGCCCCAAACACAGGCTGGGTTCCAAATGTGCCAGTGTTTCAGAGACAGAGAGACAAGCATGAGTTCTGCCCACAGGAAGCAGTTGGTCCACCAGGATTGGTTGTGCTTACTGATCTTCTTTTAATTGGTCAATTCATTCCTTGAGCTGTTGTCCACAGACAAGCTAGAAGAGAAACAGAGCTGGCAAAAATGAGCTGTCTCTTCTGTTCATTTTGTGTAATAAAAGGCCACTGGGGGAAAAAAAAATCTTAGAATTAGATGGAAAGTTAGACATAATCTATACCCCCCCCTTCATTTCAGAGATGACAAAACTAAGGCTCTAATAGATACAAAGTCACATGCCCAGTTGTATGTAACTCTTTGGGAACTTGTGGGCTGTAGCCCTCCAGGGTCCTCTGTCAATGGGATTTTCGAGGCAAGAATACTGGAGCAGGTTGCCATTTCCTCCTCCTCTTGGGAATCTTCCTGACTCGGGGATTGAACCCAAGACTCCTGCATTTCCTGCACAGCAGGTGGATTCCACTGAGCCACCAGGAAGAAGTAACATAATGGTGATAATTAATGGCATACCTAGGATTGGAACCCAGGACTTTGAGCCACAGTGCAGTTTGTAAATCCTTAAAGCCACAGTGCAGTTCTTAAAACCACAAAGCTCTCTTAATAGGGCGATAATTTTGCAAACATGGGACACACTCTTCCTTTCTGGGATTTAGTTCTTAATTCTCTAATGAGGCTAACATTGATGATTACACTAATTTTGAAGGATTATTATAAGAATCAAATAAAGTCAAGTGAAAAAGGTAGAGAGCAAGAATCTAACACATAATGGTTGCTCAAAAGACGTTCTTTAGTTCACCCAAATAGTTGTCGGTGGACATCAGGAAGAATCTAGCCGAGACATATCTTCGGAAGATGACTGGAACATTGCAGACCTAATCTCATGAAGTTTCTGAAAACATGAGAGAGCCTTGAAATCAAGGTAGGGAGAAGGGAGGCAGATGTGAGAGGGATGATGTTTAGTGGCAAACGTGTCCCCCTTGTTTGTTTTTAAAAGAAAAGGTGTGACTGGGTGACTCATGAAACACTAATTAATTTTTTTTTTAATTCTTTTCATCCTTGTAACACAAACAAACCACTTTTAGCAATGCTGAGCTTTCTGGAGACCCAGGAAAATAATTGTCTGAGTGCAACATTAATTGCTTTAAAAATTAATTTTACGTTTTAGATTTGTTTTTAAGATGTTAAAAGTGAGTGTTAGAGCTAAGTCTTAAGTTAGGTGACCCCTAACCCAGCAGAAAGAGGCAGAGCTGAGGAGAGCTGCTTGCCAACCATCCACACTGTGGAGTTCAGAACTTGGCCTCATTCTGGGTCTCTGCTTACAGTGATGGAGGTGCCTGACCCCAGGCAATGACGTCACATCTCATCTCTCTCCACAACCTGCTGGTGGTCCTTGGAAGAGAGTTTCTCTGAGTGCTGCTTCCTGCCCTTGTCTGCTTGTTCTGAACCCTGCTAAAGACTATAACGCTTAGATGGGGTCTGTGAGTGCCGATATCAAGTGATCAGGAAATTTCTGATCTTGCAGAATGGTTTGAGTTTTTAAATTGTGAAAAATGTATATGCATAAAAGTACAGAGAATCATTTAACAATTACCCATGGGCCATTCAGATTTTCTGTATGTTAACTTTTTTCCTATATGCTCTAGAAAAAAATTTAAAGCAAAAATTTACAGATATAATTGAACACTCCCAAAGGTGGCTCGGAGAAGGCAATGGCACCCCACTCCAGTACTCCTGCCTGGAAAATCCCATGGACGAAGGAGCCTGGAAGGCTGCAGTCTACAGGGTCACTGAGGGTTGGACACGACTGAGCGACTTCATTTTCACTTTTCACTTTCATGCATTGGAGAAGGAAATGGCAACCCACTCCAGGGTTCTTGCCTGGAGAATCCCAGGGACGGGGGAGCCTGGTGGGCTGCTGTCTACGGGGTCACACAGAGTTGGACACGACTGAAGTGACTTAGCAGCAGCAGCAAATGTGGCTCAGATGGTGAAAAATCTGCTGTAATGCAGGAGACGGGGTTCTCTCTCTCGGTTGGGAAGATTCCCTGGAGAAGGGAATAGCAACCCACTGCAGTATTCTTGCCTGGAGAATCCCATGGTCAGAGGAGCCTGTTGGGTTACAGTCCATGGAGCCACAAAGAGTCAGACAGAACTGAGTGACTAACACTTTCACTTTTTGAAATTTTTCTGTTGCCTCAAAGATAATCACCATCTTGAGATTGAGTTTTATCTTTATATCCGTACTGTTCATAGTTTTACTATGTATGTATTCACAAATAATATATAATATTAATTTGTTCTTGAATATGTTATATAAATCATATCATCTGCACATGTATCTTTGTAACTTGCTGTTTTTCACTCAGCATCATATTTCTGAGTTGTATATATGTTGCTACATTTAAATCTAGTTGGTTTTATTTTAATAGGCAATACTTGATTGTATGAATGGACTACACTTTATCTGTTACATTATTGATAGACATTTAGCTTGTTTGCAGTTTTTTTGTGATTACTTAAGACTCCAATGAATATCCCTGATAGTATCTGCTTGTGAACATGTGGGAGATTTTCTCTTGGATACACATCTAGGAGTCTATTCCTGGATTGTAAGTCTTGTATATCTCCAGCTTTACTAGACTTGGACCAATTCTTCTTCAAAGAGGCTGCACTGATTTATACTTCAATCTCCAGTTTATGACAATTCTTGTCTCCTCTTCAGTGCTTGATGTTATGAGATTTTAAAAACTTTTCCTAATCAGATGGGTATTAAAATGACTTTTCCAAAAAAAATGACCTTTCCTTTAGAAGTTAGTCCTTGATCACTAGTTTGACACCATCTGTATTTTGGGTGACCTGGTTTACTAGCCAGCCTGTTACCCTCCATGACTAACTGTGTTAGCAAGTGCTTATAAAGGAACAAATTAATTAGTTAATGTATTTTCCTTGCTACTAAGGCTATTGAGGCTTCCCTGGGGGCTTAGACGGTAAAGAATCCACCTGTAGTGTGGGAGACCTGGGTTTGATCCCTGGGTTGGGATGATCCCCTGGAGGAGGGCATGGCAAGCCACACCAGTATTCTTGCTTGGAGAATCCCCATAGACAGAGGAGCCTGGTAAGATATCCATGGGGTCGCCAAGAGTCAGACACGATTGAGCAACTAAGCACAGCACAGTACTGGCCTTTCGAATTTTCTTTTCTGTGGATTTCTTTTTTAATATTAGTTATTATTTTACTATTTTATACAATGTTAAAGGTTCTTTTCCATTCACAGTTATTACAAAATATTGGCTATATTCCCTGTGATGTACAACATATCCTTGAGCCTAGCTTACACCCAGTAGCTTGTCTCTCCCTCTCCCCCATCCCTATATTGCCCCTGATACACACTGGTAATCACTAGTGTGTTCTTTGTATCGGTGAGTCTGCTTATTTTTTGTCATATTCACTAGTTTGTTGTTTTTTGGTTCCACATATAATTATTTGCCTATAAAACAATATATATCTTTCTCTGTCTGACTTATTTCACTAAGTATAATGCCCTCGAAGTTCATCCATGTTGGGGCAAATGGCAAATTCCATTATTTTTTATGGGTGAGTAATATTCACACACACACACACACACACACACACACACACACGTACATAGCACATCTTTATCCACTCATCTGTTGATGGACACTTACGGTGTTTCCATATCTTGGCAATTTTAAAAAATGACGCAGTGAACATTGGGCTGAATGTATCTTTTCAAATTATTTTATTTTTTTATATTTTTCACAAATATATCCAGGAGTGGAATTGCTGGCTCATACTGTCGTTTTATTTTTAGATTCTTGAGAAATCTCCATAATCTTTTCTACAGTGGCCATACCAATTTACATTCCCACCAACAGTGTGCCAGTGTACAAGGGTTCCCTTTTCCTTTCATCCTCGCCAGCATTTATTTGTATTCTTTTTGATGGTAGCCATTCTGACAGCTGTGATGCGGTATCTCACTGTGGTTTTAACTTACATTTCCCTAAGGATTGGTGATATTGAGCATATTTCTCATGCCTGTTGGCTATCCACATTTCCTCCTGGAAAAGTGTCTACTCAGTTCTGCCCATTTTTAAATTGGGGCTGTTTGTTTTTTTGATGTTGAGTTGCAGGAGCCATTTATATATGTTGGATATAAATCCCATATCAGTCATATCATTTGCAAGTATTTCTCTCCCACTCAGTAGATTGTCTTTTTATCTTGTCAATGGTTTCTTTTGCTGTGCAAATGCTTTTAAGTTTAATTAGGTCCCATTTGTTTATGTTTGCTTTACTTTAGGAGATGAATCCAAAAAAAAAAAAAAAAAAAATCCTTGCTGCAATTTATGTCAAGGAGTGTTCTGCCTATATTTCCCTCTAGGAGTTTGATAGTATCTGGTCTTATATTTAGATCTTTAATCCATTTCGAGTTTATTTTTGTATATGGTGTGAGACAATAAGTGGTGCTGGGAAAACCGACAACTATCTATAAAAGAATGAAATTAGACCATTCTCTGACACCATATACAAAACTAAACTGCTGTGTTTCTCGTCCGTGTCCTTTGCCAATTTATCTCTTGCTTTTTTTAAAACATGTTTGTAGAAAAATATTTTTAATATTCTGGAAGTGAATCCCTTGTTGACTATGCAATACTGACTTGGTCATTCCTGAGCTCTTCATCATTTTTATGGGGCAGACGGGACTGTGCAAGCAGCATGGACAAGCGCTGTAGTTGAGAGTTTCCCAGGCACAGGATGTGTTGGGCTGTTGCGCTGGACCTGTAAAGCAATATGGTGGAGCGGCTGGAATTCAGCAACCCTGGTTTCTAGCTTCACCTTGACCCTTGATTAATCCAAGCCTTCTCAGGGCTCTTTTGCGTCATCTGTGAAATCATAATATGAATGTCCACCTCTATGAAAAGCAAATAAGATACATAAAATCACCTTTGAAAATGTTGTGCAAACGCTAGCCATTATTACTAGCAGCAACTCAAACATGAGGTTATCATATTAGTCTGCTTGAGGTGCCATAACAGAATATGATAGACTGGATGGCTTAAACAATAGAAATGTATTTCCCCACAGTTCTGGAGGCTAGAAGTTCAAGGTCAGGTGCCAGAGTGGTTGGTTTCTGGTGAGTAGTTTCTTCCTGGATGCCAACTTCTTGGTGTGTCTTTCCACGGTGGAGAGTGAGCTCTGGGTCTCACCCTCTTCTCATAAAGGGACCAGCCCTATCAGATTAGGGCACTACCCTTGACTCCTTTTAATCTTTATCACCTCCTCAAATCTCCAGATATGATCACATCTGAGGTTAAGTCTTCAACATAAGGATTTGGGGGAGACACAATTCAGTCTATAGTAGTCATGGTACATTGATGTCCACGCATTTATTTCCAAAAGGATCTAAATTTCTTAATCTTTCTATAGGGCTTGGAGACCTAGAGAGGAACACCACTAATTCTGTAGTTATCTCTGACTTGCTCTATTCAAAAGTATTATTGTTATCAAACCAAAGGTTGATCATTTCTGAGACTCTCATTCAGAAGGAACAAACCCTGATGGTTGGTATTTTTCCCATAACATAAACTTAAAACGGATAAGGTGAAGAGGCTAGAGCAGTACCATCCAATAGAGCTTTCCATGATATTAGAAATGGTCTATAAAATCTACACTCTCTAATACAGTAGCCACTAGACCCATAAATGATGGGAGAAGTGTTTCTGTTTTATTGGAGTTTGATTGATTTACGAAGTTGTGATAGTTTCAGGTGTACAGCAAAGTGAGTCAGTTATACAGATACAGGTATCTACTCCTTTTAAGACTTTTTTTCCATATAGGTCATTACAGAGTACTGAGTAGAGTTCCCTGTGCTATACAGTAGGTCCTTATTAGTTGTCTGTTTTGTATATAGCAGTACGTGTATGTCAATGCCAGTCTTCCAATTTATCCCTTCCCCTCATTCCCCTGGTAACCATAAATTTGCTTTCTACATCGGCGCTTCTATTTCCATTTTGTAGATAAACCATCTGCAGCAAATGGGGGGAACTAGAGATTGTCATACTGAGTGAAGTAAGAGAAAGTAAAAACCAGAGCTGTGACTAGATGGACCTTTGGTGGAAAAATAATGTCTCTGCTTTTTAATATGTTGGTCCTTCTATGACCAACCTAGACAGCATATTAAAAAGCAGAGACAGTACTTTGGAGAAACCAAAGCTCTGGTTTCTCCAGTAGTCATGTATGGATGTGAGAGTGGGACTATAAAGAAAGCTGAGTGCCGAAGAATTGATGCTTTTGAACTGTGGTGTTGGAGAAGACTCTTGAGAGTCCCTTGAACTGCAAGGAGATCCAACCAGTCCATCCTAAAGGAAATCAGTCCTGAACATTCATTGGAAGAGCTGGTGCTGAAATTAATATTTTGGCCACCTGATGTGAAGAACTGACTCCTTGGAAAAGACCCTGATGCTGAGAAAGGTTGAGGGCAGGAGGAGAAGGGGCCAACAGAGGATGAGATGGTTAGATGGCATCACTGACCCGATGGACAGGAGTTTGAACAAGCTCCAGGAGTTGGTGATGGACAGGGAAGCCTGGTGTGCTGTGATCAATGGGGTCATAAAGAGTCGGACACGACTGAGTGACTGAACTGAACTGAAAAAGACATGAGAAGCTCAAAGCTCACGTGAAAATTCCAAGCTGGGGGATGCACGTAAGCGTCAGAGAATGGCATAAACCAAGAGGGGTGGGAAGCAAGGAAGGAAAAAGACTCCGGGGAACAGGCCTATACAAAGTGCAGCACCAGCACATGCTTCAGAGGTCAAGCATTTGGAAAAAATCAAGTTTTTACCTTTCCCATTTTTCTTTTACTTTCAGGAAATCTGAGAAATAATCCTTAATGATAGAGGGTTTCCAGATTTATGATGGAGAGGCCCCCTTGGCAACCAGGCTGAACTAAAATTCAGCACGCCTGAAATGAGAAGAGAAAAAAGCATCTACTTGTTCCTTCAAAAGGTTTCAGCTTATAAAATGATTTTCCCAGGGTCCCAAATAGAAGCAGTTCACAGAAGGAGATTGGGGAGCACAGACAATTCAATTACCAGCCAGGCTGTGAGATCTGCCATGTTAGTCCCATCTCTTATTAGGGAATGTCAACAAATTCAAGATCCCAGAGCATCTGAAACTAAGAGCAATCGTCAAAGAAGGAAGGTCCCCTAGGCTGGTCAATAAGAGAGAGAACAGTAACACAGATTTATGAAAGCCATGATTCTGAATTATTTATCAAAACAGAAGATTAGACAGCTCTGAATCTGATCTGGAAACACAGGTTTGAAAATTCCAGCTTACTCACACAGTTTAGAATCTCAGACACTGGGACTTTTCTGGTGACTCAGTGGTTAAGAGACCAACCTTCTAGCGCACAGGAGACGATTTTCCTGGTCGAGAAAGTAAGATCCCACATACCACGGGTAACTAAGCACCCTAGCTACTGAGCCCACAACTGCTGAGACAAATCCAAGCAACGTAATGAAGACCTAAAAAAAGAAAGAGAAAAAAATCTCAAAAGCAACTTTTTAAACTCAGAATCCAAACTCTCAGCCACCATCTCATGTCTTTGGCTCCCCCACTGCCACTCACACACACCCAGATTGTATTTACTGTGTTTGTGATTTAGCCAATGCCTTTGTGTGCCTGACAACATAGGTGTTCAAATGATTAGAACCATCTATTGTGCTCAAATCAATAGGCTGAACCCACACTTACTTTTTAGCTCAGAAAAGGTTTTCCATTTTTCCCCGTTAATGGCCTTTAACATCTGCGCCAGTAACCATCAAGCCAGGATAAAATGTCCCTGAGTGGGAGCAGAGGGGTGAGACAGGAGCCATGGGGCCCAGACACCTTCAAACACCTCGCCAGAATCTTAAAAGTGTGGAGTCTCCTGAGGAAACCACATCCCCCAAGTCCCCACTCCTTAGTGAAGTCACTCCCTCCCTCCCTCCTTCACCGTGCCCTCTCTGCCCTTGCCCCAAATCTCATGTATCCTTGTGGCCCTCCAAGGTGATGTCAGGATCCAGGTTTCCATGGTGATACACTCTGGACTCCCATAAGAGAGCCACAAAGCCAGGAGGAGTTCCGGTGCCTTTGCAAAAATTGTAACTTTATTATTCACTCTGTGGACTCAGTTGCTCTTATTATTCTTTACAATGGGCTTCCCTGGTGGCTCAGTGGTAAAGAATCTGCCTGCCAATGCCTGCTAATGTAGGAGACACAGGTTCAATCCCTGGGTTGGGAAGATCCCCTGGAGAAGGAAATGGCAACCCACATCAGTATTCTTGCCTGAGAAATCCCATGGACAGAGGGGCCTGGTGGGCTACAGTCCACGGGGTTGCAAAGAGTCAGACATGACCGAGCGACTAAACAACAACATTCTTTACAATACATGCTGATTCTCCTAAGAATCAGAATAACAGGTTAAGTCTGGAGAGTGATCTGCAATGAACTTCACATTTAGTTGGAAATGGGTTCTAGGGCCACCCCACACAGCCTGCTCTTGGTCTTGGGAACATCCTTGAACCTCCCCCAGCCTCTCCTTTTCACCCATACTGTAGGGGATCATAATCATAACAGACCTATGGTTACTAGGGTATCTGAAAGACAATTCTCCTGAAAGGACCCCCACAGGCCCAAGTGGTCCTGACTCTGATTCCCTGGCTCTGTTAAAACTTACAGCAAAGAGTGAAGTAAGGTCCTGTTTTTCTCACCCACTCATCTCTCACCTAGTCTCAGGAACAACAGATCATAATAAGTTTAACACTATCCATGGTGGCATTGGGGCATGTCTTGCACCTATAAATTTGAAAAAAGAAAAAGAAAAAAAAAAAAAAAAGCAAGTCTCACTTGGGCTGTTACACTGAACAGGCAGAGAGGAGCTTCGGGGTGTGCAGCCTCTCTGCCCAGCCTAGTCTGGGTGCCTCTGCATCGCTCCAGATGCCCTCACTAACTGGCTTTTCTAATGACAACGTGGGCCCCTCTGAAGGTCCAGCTTTAGCTCTGTGAGGCCCACACCTCTTCCTGGGTCACACTGATGCCTCAGCTCATCTCTGAAATCCAACGTGCCCCCATCTGACCCACAAAGCTGCACACCACGCACCTCCTGTTCTGCCCTCTTCACCTTGTTCATCTCCGGGCACCGGGGAAGGTGGGTGGGTGGGGTAGGTGGGAGGTAGGAGTGACTCGGTCTTACTTTTTAAGATCATGTCCCAGTGAAGCAGAACTCTTTTTCGGAAGACTTGGCCCCTGTTGTCCCCACCTCCTGTTGATGCCGAATCCAGCCTCTGTACCCTGACACAGAATTAAATCTCAGAGACAGAGTTCTGGGTGAAGCAGAAAAGAATAGCTATGTTGCTTTGCCAGGCAAAGAGGGGCACAGTGGGCTAATGCCCTCAAAACTGTGTCACAGGGACTTCCCTGGTGGTGTAAGGGCTAAGGCCACACTCCCAGGGCAAGGGTGCCTGGGTTCCATACCTGGTCAGGGAACTAGATCCCACATGCCACAATTAAGAGTTTGCACGCCACAGCTAGGACTTCCCTGGTGGCTGCCTACAATGCGGGAGACCAGGGTTCAATTCCTGGGTCGGGAAGATCTCCTGGAGAAGGAAGCGGCAACCCACTCCAGCACACACACTTGCCTGGAAAATCCCATGGACGGAGGATCCTGGCAGGCTACAGTCAATGGGGTCGCAAAGAGTCGGACACCACTGAGTGACTTCACTTTCACTTTCATTTTCATGCCACAATTAAAGATCTTGCATGTTGCAAATAAGACCTGGCACAGCCAAATAAAATAAACATTAACAAACAAACAAACAAACAAACAAAAAACCCCAAACTGTGTGTCCTGACCTGGAGAGAGTAGTGAGAAGTTTTCTAGTAATGGTTCAAGGAGGAGGGTGAGATCAGCTCATGGACGTTCTTCTGGTTGGTTGGTGGTGAGGTCAGTGGGCGTGGTCATCATCAACCATCTGGTTCCAACTGGTCTGGGCTCTACTTGCTTGTGGGCGGCATACCCTTAACTTCTCGCCCTTGGAGGGAGTTTCCCGATATCTGCAAAACAGCATATCGCTTGAGATGCAGGACCCTTCCCCAAGACTGTACTATTGTTTCTCTCGACTCTTCCTCCCTTGTCTCTGCATCCCCTCCTTTCCCCTAATTAGCATCCGTTTGAACCTGTCCATTGGAATTCAGGGAGGCTCCTGGGGACTGAAGGAAGCCTATTTCCTATAATCAAGACCTGGGGAACACTGGAAGTCTTCCAAGCAGGACGGCGTTCCCCCCAGCCCACCCCCACCCCCGACCCCACAACAGGGTCCTGCTCGGTTTCACTATCACAAGCTTTGGCATTTTAACCAGTTGATAGTCGATGGCTTGCTTGGTGACTTTTCCTGGAGGTTCCTGAGACCGTGCAGGAACTTCCCCGGTGGCTCAGCAGTAAAGAATTCACCTGCAATGGGCAGGAGACAAGGGTTTGATCCCTGGGTCTGAAAGATTCCCTAGAGAAGAAAATGGCAATCCACTCTAGTATCCTTGCCTGGGAAATCCCAGTCCATGGGGGTCTCAAAAGAATCGGACTCAACTGGGCAACTAAACAACAATCTGAGACCCTGCAGGGCTTGAACACGCTAGAAATTCTGTCTGTGCTGAGCAGAGCTGTGTCCAACTACTGGTGAGAAACAGGAAGAGACCCTCTGAAGAAGCCCTGCAAGGCAGGGCTAACACCCAGGGGCAGAAGGAAAGAATCATGAAAACTTGCCTTGGGGTGAGCAGAAGAAAGAGAAAACCAAAGACAGGGGCTTTTAAAACAAAAGATGGTACGTTTGAGGTAGAATTTGCTTCAGAGTATCACTGCACGTGGGAGAGTTAGAAGAAATTCCACAAAGGCCTGAATGTGAAAGTATCAGAATCAAATGTTAAAAAAAAAAAAAAAGATACGGGAAAATCAAGTAACAAAATAATCATGGGGTTTAGAAAAAATGAGTTGACTGTCTTCTTAGATTTTCTTCTTAATTGGCTAAAAAATGGATGTATTACATAACTTTCATGTATTAATAACTTCGCTTTTACGGAAGTCTGGCCACT
Organism: Capricornis sumatraensis; assembly: GCF_032405125.1. Lineage (NCBI taxonomy): Eukaryota > Metazoa > Chordata > Mammalia > Artiodactyla > Bovidae > Capricornis > Capricornis sumatraensis. The sequence goes on from NC_091076.1 coordinate 20,387,261, forward strand.
AGCCGTGAGTCATGAGCCCATCCAAAGAGCCAGTGCACAGTCGCCCATGAATACTCACCCCAGTCCTACATACCTACAGCCTGCAGGCAGGCTGCTCCCAATGGCAAAGCTGCAAGTAGGAGTCAGAGCTATTTTCCCCCACGCATATGTTGATATGCAGCAAAGCGGACAGCCTCGCTCTGTGCAAGCTGTCCTATTGAAGGCTCATTTCCTGTCAATCTTCCTTCTTTTTTCCACAAAGCTTTAATTTTTTGCCACAGCACTTTCTACATTTTAGTTTCCTGCAAACCTCAGGAAATAGACTGAAATTAATATCGTCAGATGCTTCTAAAAGTGCTGGCTTGGCGGCACTGCAGAACGCTTTCAGATGCCATTTTGGGATTAAAATATACCAGTTATGCCCACCCCCCATGGCATTGTTTGGAGGAGAGATCTGGGAGAGGGATTGTGTCTGAGATTGGACCGATTTGAAATGCAGGTTCGACAAAAACTGGGAACGGAGACCGGCAGGTAAGCCAACTGGAGGAGGAGATGAAGAAACTAACCTGGCAGCAGATCACAGCGCCCCCTCAGCCTGGACAGCGGAGGACAAGACCCCTCAGTCTTGTTTTCCTTGCAGATCTTTCGAGCTTCGAGTAAGAATCCCTGCTCTAGGGCCTCCAGATCTGACTCCAGCAAGAAGCGTAAAGTGTCATAAGAAAAAAGAGGTGGAGAGATGTATTATTAGCTCTGCCTTCCCTCCAGGCTTCCCTGGTGGCTCAGACGGTAAAGCGTCTGCCTACAATGCGGGAGACCAGGGTTCAATCCCTGGGTCAGGGATATCCTACGGAGAAGGAAATGGCAACCCACTCCAGTACACTTGCCTGGAAAATCCCATGGGCGGAGGAGCCTGGTAGGCTACAGTCTATGGGGTCTCAAAGAGTCGGACACGACTGAGCGACTTCATTTTACTTCCCAACCAGCAGAGATTGGGCAGAGGAAGCAACCTATGCCTAGCTTTCCTCATGTCTCTGGCCCTGAGAAGCCCAGGCCGAGGGTCAGACGGACTTAATGTTGAGGCCCCATTGTGCCCTGACTTTCAGCAGATCCCTCCTTTCCAGATCACAGCTTCTCTGTCAGTCCAACATAGAGAGATGAGTCTCCCCTCCCTCCCTGTGCAAGGATGTCACAGTGATAAACTCCTAACAATTATGCAAACATACTTTGGGCTCTTGAGGGGGAGAGCATGACATGAAGCGAAGTTATTTTTATTTTCGTTGGCTTCTTCATCTATGATTTCCTTAGAGTGTTATATGAGGCCACGCTATTACAGCATCTCCAGAAATCTATGTGAAATCTTTGTGATGTTGAAGAATGCTCAGTCCTTTTATGCTCTTTGGATTTATTCACCTTTGGGATCCGTCAGCAGCAACTTCTCCATCGTCTACACCGCAGAGCCTCCGTCTAATCCATCCAGGAGACGTATGGATTGAACAGCCAACTCCTCTTCTTGTCTGTCCACACCTGGGATTCAAGTCCTGAGCATCTTCTCTGTCTCCAAAATCAACAACCACGTCTCTGATGTGTCTGCTTCCTGCTCTCACTATTAAGCCATCCTGCACATCACCTCCAGCTATCTTCCTAATATGTCACTCTAGCTAGGAAACCTCAGTGATCCTCCAGAGATCTTCTAAGAAAACCTGCATTTTATATATGAGAACATTGGAAAGGCTAAGGGAATCACCCGGAGTCACCTTACCAGCCAGGGGCAGAGCTGGACCGAAAGCCAGAGTAGACTCCCAAATCCTAGGTACAGACTATTGCTCATTGCATTCTGAATACAGCTAGACTGGAAGCACAGCCCCTAATCCCAGGCCTACACTATTGCTTGTCAGCTTTCAGGGGTGCCTCTTAACCTGCAGAATAAACTCAAGCCCTGGACCACTCTATGCAGCTTCACAGAACAGAAATATGACTATAGAGTCTTAAAAATTGGGGCTATTTTTCCCACAGAATGAGAAGGCAGGAGGAGTTTCACAGTGGATGCTGCTGCCCCAGGAAGTCATCTTGGATCCAAGTTCCTTCTCACGCTCTCCTACACTTGGACCATTGCTCCATGGTCACAGGATGCCTGCTCCACCTCCAGGTCTCAAGTTCATGTTCTAGACAGGAAAAAGGAGAGAGGTGCAACGGCGAAAGGCATAGACCAGGTGAGTCCTTTTTCTTTATTTTTAAAGTTAAAAAAAATTTTTTTGACCACCTCACGTGGCGTGTGGGATTGTAGTTCCCCAACCAGAGACTGAACCCATGGCCTGTGTATTGGAAGAGCAGAGTCTTAATCCCCAAACTGCCAGGGAAGTCCCAAGGTGGGTCCTTTTTGTCAGTCATCCATGGTTTTCCCAGAAGCCTCATCAGGGAGGCGTCTGTGTACATGGTGAAGGTGAGAGTTAAGTCACGTGATGTCCCTCTAGCTGCGAGGGAGCTGAAGAGGTTCACAGTTTTAAATGCATATAATGCCACACTGAAAAAATAGAGGTTATGTCAGTAAGGAGAAAGAGGAGCAGGAATATGGAACATACAACTGGCAATCTCAGCCACATATAGGTTAGTGTTGACCTTCACACACTCTACAGGCCCATGCCAGCTGACTTTCCTATTCTCACTTCCTCTCACCTCGGCCACTCACTCATGACCCAGCCAACCCAGGACACCCTGTGCCCTTCCCAAGCATGATGGGGGGCAGGGGGCTTTCCTGCCTTGCTGCTTTTACACACCTGGTAGCCCACCACTTCTTTAAAACCCAGTTGGCATATCACTTCATTTTTCCTAATGCTTGCAGTCAAAATTAACCTCCAATTCTTCTATTCACCAATAACATATTGTACTTATCTCTATTAAAGCACTAATCACATCCCACTCTGAAATATAATTTGCCAGGCATGTATCTGCCTCATTCAGCAGAATGTAAGCTTCAGAAGACTGAGGACCCTATCTTGTTTATCTCCATATCCAGTATGACGTTTAAAACGCTGATATGCTCTACACTAAATGCCTAAGTGTTTAAAAGTGGAATTATTTTTTTTTTCCTTTTGCATGCATGGCTAAGGATGGGTGAAAAGGAACACCTCATAAAGCTGTGTAAGTAAAGTTGTTGTGACCTGCCATCTCCCTAGCATAGTCTGATACTACTCTCTTTGGAGGCAGAAGGATGAATTTTGGAACTCTCTTCCAGCCAGTGGACTCTATGATGGTGTTAACGCCCAAAGGATCAGTGACTGGCGGTTTGCGCTGCGTCTTTCAAGCTCTCAACACACTAGGGTGACTCAGACAACTGTTTCTTCGCCCTTTTGGTTTAGAGCCTGAGCCTCACGAAACTCTGCCCTGTGTTGATTTCCAGGCTGAAGCTCCATCAGGCTGAAGTGATGGCTGTTCTCTGCACCCTCCTGACCTCCATCACCACCACCAGGGTTTACTTTCCGACATTCCCCACTTGGCTCTGGCCTGATGAGCTGACTCTGTGGGATTCAGATTCCTCTTCCTTCCATTTTTCAGTTGCATTCAGCCACCACGAATCACCAGAGATGAGAGCACAGGAGGAGAGAGAGGGGTGGAAATAATTCTTCCGCTGTTCCCTTTCTGCTGCAGGGCTGGGCTGTGACATTGGTAGCATCCTGCCCCTCCAGGATTCAGCTCCTGCCAGGGGGCCCCGGCCCCCTGCCTTCAGCTCACAAGGTTCCACTTACCCAGGTCCCTTATCTCTGCTTCAGGGCTGGGTTGGGGGTGCTAATGATCTTAACCACTGTTCCACCTCCCTGCATGTCTCAAGATCACCTCTTATTGGGTCCCAGAGTCCAGCCCAACCCTCTGTACACAGTCTATGAAATTTCCTTCCTTAACCCATCTGAGTGTATTTTATCTTATGCCAGGATGCAGACTGGTGTGGCTGCCAAGGCCCTTGCTCCGTGACCTGCATTAAAGTCTTCAACGTGATAAGGACTATTCAGAATTTTGAACTGGCTCCACGAACACACCATCTCCAACAGTCTCCAGAGAAGCCCAGCTTGTGTTTCCCTTGTTCTCTGAGGACGGAGGGAACCTTCACTGAAGACCCGATGGCTATCTGTATCCACAACCGCATTACACTTGCATGTTTCAGAATGAATCTCTTTCTCGGATACAAAAACGTTTTTCCTATCTGATGGGATGGCCTATGTTTGGCGAGATGAGGGGAGGGGTGGGGACAAGAGTCCAGTGGATATTCAAGTCTCTGATTAATTATGTGTAGAACCAAATAAGTTAAACTATGCTTCCCCCAAGACCTTCCTGTCTAGAATTAAAGGGTTTGAATGTCAAGAAAGCTATCAGACAGTGACACTCTGAACTCAGAATTAACCCTTTTCTGCTTTGTGTGCACTGGATGTCTGATAAGATGGTAGCTTCCAAACTCTCCCCATCACAGGCCTCCAAGAAACTCAAGCCTGCAGAGAGCGAGCAGAGGCATTTAATTAGTCTCTTTCTTTCTCTCTTTCCTTTCTACCTTATTTTCCTTGTCCATCCTTCCCTCTCACCTCCCCCCCTTCCTTCCCACTTCTTTCCTTCCTTTCACTCTTTCTTTCCTCTTCCTTCTGAAAAGGGGCAGCGGGACCCTAAAAGAATCCCACGAAACCACTGGTACACTTTTGCACGTAGGAAATGATGAATACGTGTAGGCTTGAGAGTAGTCAGTTCAAGGTCACTGCCATCTTCCTCCCTGAGGCCAGCCAAACATCATTTACCTAAAAGTGTCGAGGGTTCCTCTTTCCCTTCCCTGTGTTTGGACCAGATTTAAAAACACCTAGAGACTCAGTGTGGCTCCTGTTCCCTCCCACTCCCTCACCTTTTGCCTTCTGCTCTTTTTTCCTGACCACGACAACAATTACCGCTTCCCTGGGAGGCTGGATCAGATAGGGATGAAAAAAGCAAGTCTTGCCTAGGAAAGCCGAAGACAAAAGGAAATGAATGCTTCAATTTCTGCTTCCTTCAGGCATATTAAAGCAGACTATCGCTGGGAAAAATCTCTGAGATATATTGTTAAATTCAAAGAAGATATAATTGCGGAATAATGTACATCATGTGTGATTCCATTTATGCATTTGTGCTCAGGCCGCTTGCTCGTTTATATGTATATAAACTCACAGCACAAGACTCCAGCTGCTAATAGCAGTCACCTCTGGGAGTAGATTTGGGGCGAGGGTTTGTGAAGGAAGGTGTTCACACTTTATACGTTTCCAGAATATTTGGTTCTATAAAATGAGATTAACTTCTTTAGTTTTTGCTTAGATAAGTAATATATGGATTCAATCACAAATAGTGAATTCTTTAACAATCTTTTTTAGGTCTTTTCTTTTCCTTCTGTGCTACGAGGAAGAACCAAATTAATTTTCTCTAAGTTTTAAAAATTGAGATTTCTTCACTTGAAATACATCCTCTGTCATTTTGGGGTGTCATTGTGCTTCCGGATCATGATTTAAAATAGGTTGTAATGAATCATCTTCCACAGTAAGTTTGACTAAGTCAAGTGAAAATGGTTCAAAGGAAATCAAAATTATGAATTAATTTCCTCCTCTATCACCACGATGATGCCTCTCCTACTGAGTTTTATTGCTTATGTTCTGGAAGGTGGAACATGGGAAGAGAATAAGGAACCGCTACACTCAGGGTCCCTGATTTAACGGGGACTCCATGGGGTCGCTAAGAGTCGGACACGACTGAGCGACTTCCCTTTCACTTTTCACTTTCATGCATTGGAGAAGGAAATGGCACCCCACTCCAGTGTTCATGCCTGGAGAATCCCAGGGACGGGGGAGCCTGGTGGGCTGCCGTCCATGGGGTCGCACAGAGTCGGACACGACTGAAGCGACTTAGCAGCAGCAGCAGCAGCATGTCAGGTTTGAGTCCTAGCTCTTCAGGCTCCACTGGGCCCATTGTAAGACTCCCCTGCCTATTCAGCCGACAGCGAACGCTCCCTTCTCAGAGTATCTGTACCTTGCAGCCACTTTCAGCTCCTCTCCTTATACTGTTGTCCTATATGTCTCATGAACCGTGACAGGCTCCTTGAGGACACAGTGTAAATCTTTTTCATCTCTGCATTCCCAGAGCCTGCGCCTAGAGCCTGACACAGAGTAGATGCTCAGTAAACATATGTCACCTGCACACCTGAATGAATGGATGAATGGACGGTTGGCTGAATCAACCACGAGTCTTGTTTTGTGTCTCCAAATGCACTGGAAGGGACTTGAGGACAGGAGCCTGCATCTTAAATCTTCTGCACCCAACAAGTATTTCTTGATTGACTTCTCCTATTTTATTTTTTTTAATTTATTTTTGTTTGGCTGAGCTGGGTCTCCACTGCAGCATGCAGACTTTCTCTAGTTGCATCATCCAGGGGCTTCTCTAGTTGCAGCACAGTGCCTCTAGGCTCACCAGCCTAGTAGTTACAGCGCACAGGCTTAGTTGCCCCCCAGCACGTGTGATATTAATTCCTGACCAGGGATCAAACCCGAGTCTTCCTGCACTGGAAGGCAGATTCTTAACCACTGGACTACCAGGGAAGTACCCCATGTCTCCTATTTTAAAGGATAATACCAAAAATAGTTACAGAGATTTATATCTTGATTTTTTTTTTTTTTTTGCCAGCCTATTGACAAGCTGGCAAAAAGAGGAGAAGAGATGTGTTTCCCCCTCATCTTGTAGATAATTCCAATGAGGCACAGAAAGGTGAGACAGCTTGACAAATGAGGAGAATGGAAATGCACCTCCTGACCTTTCCAAGCTCCTCTCTGGGACCCACCCTTCTGGCCCCCTCAAGAGCCCAGTGTTTTCTGACTGTGGACTTCCCCTTCCTGCCAGGGAGTATGCAGAAGCTCTGTAGACAGCCTATTGAGGGTGCTCTCTGAATTTCAGGTAGTTAAATAGAATGTTGCACTTCATAATTAGATGGTAATAGCATAATTATTGCAGAAGGCACTGGCGAACCACTCCAGTACTCTTGGCTGGAAACTCCCATGGACGGAGGAGCCTGGTGGGGTGTAGTCCATGGGGCCGCTAAGAGTCGGACACAACTGAGTAACTTCACTTTCACTTTTCACTTTCATGCATTGGAGAAGGAAATGGCAATCCACTCCAGTGTTCTTGCCTGGAGAATCCCAGGAACGGGGGAGCCTGGTGGGCTGCCGTCTATGGGGTCGTACAGAGTGGGACATGACTGAAGCGAATTAGCAGCAGCAGCAGCAGCAGCAGCATAATTATTTGAAGGTGCCTTATAATTACATCCCTCCTCCACAAGCTCCTTTAGCTTCTTCAACTGGGATCTTGGTTCCTGTCCCCTTCCTGTCCTACATCAGTGCCATGCCACTGGGCCACCAGTGTTTACTGGGGATGGCTGTACTGTAATAAGGGAGGAACCTCCAGTGGATTCTCTCCAAAACTCAGAACTCATGGGCTCTCACTGCTACCACGTGGCAAACCCTACTTCAAATCACTTTGTACGTGGTGCCACATACAAGAGATGGGAGGTTGAGAGAGTACTGGGAAGCCGCTAAATCTAGATGCCGCTTCAGTATTTATCTCAAAGAAAAGGTCCATGACCTCAGTAGACCCTGCTGAGGTTCTCACCTCACTAAGCAATTCTCTCCGTCTTTTGTAACCCCCAGTCCCATGATAAAAAGAGTGCCTATTGGTTAGCCTTGAAAGAAAAGAAAAATCGCCATCATCCCCTCCACCAATGGAAGAGATGGGTGCTTTTCCTTTCTCTTGAGGTGGAATATAGCTCCAAACCGATAGTCTCTGAGCAGGAAACACAGTCAGATATAAGGGCGGAGAGTACAAATGACAGCTCAGGTGGAACAGCAAGGTGACTCGCAGTCAATAGCACATGTCATCCGCTTCAAAAAATGGCTGACTCAGTGAACACCCTGTCTCAAGAAAGAAAGGGCCCAAGGGAGTCATTAATGAAACCAAGAAACTCAGTCTTCGATCTCATTCCAAAGATGGATTCACTGTACTCCTTTCCATCCAGGTGGGTGAGTTCATGTTGTGTGGAATTTGTCTGCCTTCTCTGAAAACTCCGGTCAGGCAATGAATTATTCCAAGTAAATTAAGTGTATCGATCTCCTCCCCTTTCTGACACTTTGCAGATATTGCTATCAAATCATGCCCCGTGCAAGTGTCAGTTTTTGCCACAGACATCTGAAGAGGGGAGCGAATATTCTCTTGAGTTTCTCAGAGTCTAACAAGTCCTCGTGGGGGTCTAATAAGACTTGAAGGAACCAGGTGATGACATAACTCTAGGATGAGATGGGCTGTTGACAGTGGAGAGCCAGCATGCTTGGCTGAGGAAAACGAGGTCATGGCTGTATACTTCTCTGTATTTCTCAGGTAATATCAGATCACAGTCATGGGTTGTATCTTAACTCTGGCCAATTTTCATACAAATGCCAAGTGGACCAGAGAGAAGATCAGACCACAGAGCATGAACACAAATTGTGAATCTGTGACAATTCCGGGAAAACAATCAGGCTATATACCCTATGAATAGGATGTAGCATAAAACTTTATAAACCGTAAGGCAGCATCCTCTTTCAAGGTGAAGTCAGGCATCATTTTGTTAAAGACTTGCTTTTTTGATGTTAATTCTTCTTCCCAGATGACCAGACTCATCCTTTTCTAAATAATAAATTCCTAATCCAAAAAAAAAAAAAAAAAAATCTTTCTCGGTCTTATCTAATTGAGCATTGTTTTTTCAATTTTTTTTTATTGTTTTGGCTGAAAACTACCCTATTAAGGCTGTTGAATATATTCAAAGGATGAATTGTCTAAGATGAATAGTCTGGCCCAGATAGCTAACAAATGTATCCTATAAAGTGTTATTTTCATCCACATTGAAGTCCCTTATCACACACTGAAATTCTTATGGATGAAAGGATATAGTGTCTGAATTTGCTTCAGAATAATCCAGTGAGGTGGGAGGAGAATGGAGGATTAGTGAAGCGGCCTGGGCCATGGCTTCATCACTGCTGAGGCTGAGTGATGGAACAGGGGAGTTCTGATAGCAGTGGTTCTCAAACCTTAGCATGGGTCAGAATAATCAGAAAAGCTTGTTAAAATACACAAGCTGGGCACCACCCCAGAAATTCTAATTCAGGAGATCTGGGTGGAGCCAACAATTTGCAATTCTAAAAAGTCCTCAGGGGGATTTCCCTTGGTCCTGTGGTTAAGAATCTGCCTGCCCATGCAGAGCACACAGGTTGGATCTCTGATCTGGGAAGATCCCATGTGCAGTGGAGTAACTAAGCCCATAGGCCACAACTATTGAGCCCTTGTGCCACCTGCATGCCTAGAGCCAGTGCTCCACAAAAGAAGCCACCACGATAAGAAGCACATGCCCCACGATGAAGAGTAGTCCCTACTCGCGGCAACCAGAGAAAAGCCCATGCACAGCCATAAAGACCCAGCACAGCCAAAATAAAAGTTTTAAAAAAGTTCTCAGGAGAGGTTGATGCTGCTGGCCTGGGAACCCCATGTTGAGAATCATTATATTAATCGATTCTCTCTGTTTTTTATACATTTCTTTAAAAACCAAATGGGACTGAACTGGACTGGCACAACAAGGCAAGGTGGAGGAAAGGAGTTTCTACTTTTCTACTTGTTCAGAATCTCAGACAGAAGCAAAAACATTACAAAAGCAGAAAAGAAACACAGACAAGAGGAAAAGCGCTGAACCATCAACACAATTTAAGCTGGACTGCACTTGGGAAATATTAATGCTGGTTTTCCTCCTTTACTCTGAACCTCTATCTATATAACAGTTATGGAGTATGCTAGCTTCTCAACTGCTTGGGACTGTGCCTTTAAGCAAAATAAATAACCAGAATTTCTAACTGCTTTTTTTTTTTTAATACAAGAGCGAGAGCTAGGCTGGGGTTTATATAGATTGATGACATCACTTTGCATCTTTGCCTGAGACTCAGTTTGGTTTTAAAATGTACAGTCAAGAAATCTTTTCCTTAGGTCTTTCCAACGTACCTAGTTCCAGAAAGTAGATGTGGGGCTTTCTGCAACTAGTTGAGTCTAGACGCATCAGATGATGCAGAAAGAAAGTTTCACACTTGAGACTGAATAGTCACAAGGAGGCGAGCAGGACCTCTGATCTAATTTCATCTTACTTTAAAACCCTCATTTAGCCAACAATGACTGCATGCTAAGCATTGAGCAATAGACTCTGGGATATGCAAAAGAAAAAAAATTCCAACAAATGGTCCTTGACCTTGAAGAGCTCACATATAGTTTAGAAGGTAGACATGTAAATAAATATAATAGTAACCGTTATAGAGTAACTGTGGTTGTTATGACTACGCTGTTCATTTTCAACTAAGGGGAGAAAGAGGTGAAGCAAAGAACTCATGGATGACAGTTCAACTGGTTCTGAAGTGGTGAGCACCTGTCTATCAGCAAAGAGATGGGTCGGGGAGAGGAAGCCGTGGAAGAGAGGTGTGGGAGAGTCAGTGGCTGCTGACTCTAATCAATAAAGAGTAATTTGATGGGATTAAAGTGTGGGCTGTGAAGGAGGGGGCTGGCGAAGGGACAGAAAAGGTACGTTTGCTTGGTGTGCCCTACACACGGCGATAGAAAGTTTATACTCTCTCTTGGGGTCCATGCACCCCAAGGTGGTGTAGGGGGAAGATGCACAGGGCTGAATTTTGAACAGACAAATGCGGTAGGTTAGACAGTGGCGATGGAGAAGGCAATGGCACCCCGCTCCAGTACTCTTGCCTGGAAAATCCCATGGACGGAGGAGCCCGGTAGGCTACAGTCCATGGGGTCGCTAGGAGTCAGATACAACTGAGCGACTTCACTTTCACTTTTCACTCATGCATTGGAGAAGGAAATGGCAACCCACTCCAGTATTCTTGCCTGGAGAATCCCAGGGACAGGGGAGCCTGGTGGGCTGTCGTCTACAGGGTCGCACAGAGTCAGACACGACTGAATCGACTTAGCAGCAGCAGCAGTAGACAGTGGCGAAGGACTTCCTTAGTCTGTGGACCAGGCAATGAGTTGAGGGAGCCATGAGTTCAGGCAGACATGATGACAACCTGGTCGAGGGCTCCTTAGTTCAGAATATTTGCACAGGAAGCCGCTTGCTAGCATGTTGGTAGGCTTTCCTCATAGCTCAGTTGGTAAAGAATCTGCCTGCAATGCAGGAGACCCGGGTTTGATTCCTGGGTCAGGAAGATCCCCTGGAGAAGGAAATGGCGACCCACTCCAGTATTCTTGCCTGGAAAATCCCATGGACAGAGGAGCCTGGTGGACTACAGTCCATGGGGTCACAAGAGTCGGACATAATTTAGCAACTAAACCACCACCAGCATGTCAGTAGAAAAGTGGGTGTGCATGTGTGTATTTGTGTGTAGAGGTTTTTCCTTTTTTAAGTCTTTATTGAATTTGTTACAATATCAATTCTGTTTTATGTTTTGATTTTTTGGCCCCAAGGCATGTGCGATCTTGGCTTCCTGACCAGGGATGGAACCCACACCCCCTATATTGCAAGGCGAAGGCTTAACCACTGGATCATCAGGGAAGTCCCTAGAAGTTTGAATATACATAAACTTATATAATTACATAAAGCTAGATAAATCTAAAGGTTGCATACACGACTGTGATATTACCTATCTATCCATAATATGAAGAGAAGAAAAGAAGGAAGAAAGGAAGGGGGAAGGGAAAATGCTTCTATACATAATAAACCGAAAAGAGGAAGTCAAGTTTGCCATCCAGGAAAAGAGCTTAAAGGCTTCAAGTGAGAAGCAGCTGCTCCTTGGGCTTCTCTAAAGGTTTACTAATTTATTACATGGGCCTAGGGTGTGTGTGCATGGGAGAAGGCAATGGCACCCCACTCCAGTACTCTTGCCTGGAAAATCCCATGGATGGAGGAGCCTGGTGGGCTGCAGTCCATGGGGTCGCTAAGAGTCGGACACGACTGAGCGACTTCCTTTTCACTTTTCACTTTCATGCATCGGAGAAGAAAATGGCAACTCCCTCCAGTGTTCTTGCCTGGAGAATCCCAGGGACAGGGGAGCCTGGTGGGCTGCCGTCTATGGGGTCGCACAGAGTTGGACACGACTGAAGTGACTTAGCAGCAGCAGCAGCTAGTGTTCTTGCCTTGAGAATCTCAGGGATGGGGGACCTTGGTGGGCTGCCGTCTATGGGGTCACACAGAGTTGGACATGACTGAAGCAACTTAGCAGCAGCAGCAGCAGCAGGGTATGTGTGTCGGGGGGTGGTGGGGGGAGAGGGTTATGAAAAAGAATAATAGAGAAAAAGAATAAATGTGGTAAAATTTTAAGACTTTGAATACCACAAATGAGTCATAAATTGGAATTTCACTTTGTCTTCCAATATTTCCCACATAATTAGCCCATTCATATACACAAAAAGAGCACATGACCTATTCCAAAATGACACAAGACTTGTTCCGAGCCCTGAAGCGAGATGCTGAGGCTTGCCACCCGTGCCATCCCTGGAGCAGGGATGAAGGTCCTGGCCTGTGTGTTCAGCTGGCAATGAGACAAGGCACCGGGGCTTGGCCACCACCTTTCACACCACTCCCCGTATCTTTTCTTCCCTGTAAATTACACACTCCAGGCCTTTGCTGAGGGAGATAATGCTGTTCCCACGAGAACTGACAACCCAGTGCCCTGCATGCGTGAGTATGTCAAGGCTAAACAGGTCTATTGTTCTTAAACAGAACTGCCAGAGAAATTGTCTCCTTGTGCAGAATGATGCTGAAGAGATAAAAATATCTTTCATTTCTATAGTGCATTGCATCTTAAAGTGTGTTCCACATTTTGCAAACTATATATAGGCTCAATTCATTACCCAGCCCCATAAAATACAGCCAGAGCAGTGGCAGGCGCATGCCAGATGTTTGACAATGGTTTAATAACAGAGTAAAGAATAAGTTAAATTGGACTCAGAAAACAGGAAGTGGGATGTGGGGCACTAGGTAAGACTGTGCCAATCACCCTAACTTTACGTGTTAAGTGCCTACTGCCTACCAGGGTAAAAGCTGGGTGCCATGTTACCTGAAATGTACTGCCCCTACCCTCATGGGGCCTCCAGGATATTCTAGAGAATGCACAATCAGATTCTACGGTCCATTCTGATTTATGTTAAGAACGAGTTAAAATACAAGGCACAGTGGTCCTTCCTGCCTTTCAAGGGAGGCATTTACCATGAGCCACGCTGGCATCAGCATTCCCTCTCTTGACTAAAGGGTTTGCATCCAATAGAATAATAGAATGTACGCTGCAGAGAAGCTATGAAGGAGGGGTATGGTTCTGGGGAAAGTAAGGAAAAGAAGAGAAATCACCAGATGAGCAAGCTGGGGAAGGAAAGAGGGTAATCAGAGTAGGATGAAGATGAAATAGTTTGGGGAAAAGTCATGACCAATGAGAGCATAGGGGTCCACGCAGATTCCAGGGTCAGCACTAGTCTTCCTGGGGGTGGGGATGTCACTGGCAATAAACTGCCCGAAGTCCCTAAGTCACTGGGAAAGCATGTTCAAATCTCTCCAGGCTGAAAGGTGTGGGTACTGGAAAACAGACAACAGGATTTTAGGATTGGGATGGATCCCAGAGAGACACTGTTTTCTTTCATAGATAAAGCAGGATATACCCAGGTTTATTAAGTGGTTGCAAAATATAGCAGTGCCCAGGCCAGAGCCCTAGTCCAAAAGCTTGCCCCTGACCTCTCTCTCAGGCCTGGCCTTGGGTGAATCAGTGGCACAGACAGGTCCTGCCCTTTGGGGATGCTTCTGAAAGCTGAAAACCTAGTTCTTGGGGGCCTTTCCACAGCAGTGCAGAGAGACTGACCACAGTGCACAGGGGTTAAAGTCTTATAATCCACCTACACAGATGTAAGCCAGAAATTTCGTTCAGATAAATGAAAGAGAAATAGGCTGAAAGATTGTGACTGCCCAGGTCAGACAGGCTGCCACCCAGGGAGAACCTTGGAAGCCCATTTCGTCTCTGGAAGTATATGTAGCTTCCAGCCCTTATTAACTCACCCAGGAAGGGAGAGTCAGGTTACTGGGAACTCCCAGGAGGGGCCTGTTCAAAATGAGTTTAAATCCCTGGACAAGGAGGTTTGAAACAGCACTGGCAGGATCTAAGAAAAACAAAAGGATATGTGGTTTATAATGTATCTGTGCAACAAATAACATAGAGGCATTAAACAGGAACTTCTCCACCCATGATGATGGCCCGTCTCATAAAACTGCCTCTCCTCTTTCATGGTAAGGGCCCCTGGTAAACACAGGAAGGTAATTACATGCACTGCACAAGAATTGCAGGAGATTGAGGGGGCCAGGCATTTGAAATTCAGGCCAAAGGTACTGGCCCTGTATTCCATCTTAGCCCTCCAGCTTCCTGTAGGGCCTCAGGCAAGTGAACCCAGAATGACCTCACAAGAAAGGATTGCACCTGACAGATGACCTCCACGGAAAAACCTGTCTTGTTAAAAAGCCAGTGTTGTTGTTGTGTAGTTGCTAAGTCCTGCCCAACTCTTTGCAACCCCATAACTGTACCCCACCAGGCTCCTCTGTTCATGGGATTGTCCAGGCAAGAATACTGGAGTGGGTTGCCATTTCCTCCTCCAGGGGATCTTCCCTACCTAGGAATCTCTTGTGTCTCCTGCATTGGCAGGTGGGTTCTTTACCAATGAGCCACTGCTGCTGCTTCTGCTAAGTCGCTTCAGTCGTGTCCGACTCTGTGCGACCCCATAGACGGCAGCCCACCAGGCTCCCCCGTCCCTGGGATTCTCCAGGCAAGAACACTGGAGTGGGTTGCCATTTCTTTCTCCAATGCATGAACGTGAAAAGTGAAAGTGAAGTCGCTCAGTCGTGTCCGACTCCTAGCGACCCCATGGACTGCAGCCTACCAGGCTCCTCCATCCATGGGATTTTCCAGGCAAGAGTACTGGAGTGGGGTGCCATTGCCTTCTCCGAATGAGCCACTAGGGAAGCCTAAAAAGCCACTGAGATGGTTCATAATTTTGTTCCCTGGGTGCACCTGTGTATATGCCTCTCCCCAACTAGAGGGCAAACTCTCCAAGACAGAAATTCATGTATTCATGCCACCCATCTTTATTAAGTACCCCAGACAGGCCTTTGCACAAATGGAGGGAATAATAAGCGTTAGAGACCCTGGACGAAGAGCCAGGAGGAAAGTCAGGGAAAGTGGTGATGAGGCAGTGTCTGGATTCTCAAGGGTTGGGGGTACTGAGCAGCGGTGCTGGGACACTCCTGCCTCACTCTCTGCCCCAGAACTCAGAAAGCAGGCAGCAGGGTTTGGAAACTGTCCAGAGGAGATCTACCCTTCCGAAACATCCTGGCTGGAGAGCAGCTCCGGAGCCAGCCCTCATTCTCCGAAGGGAGAACCCGCTCGACTGGGGTAGGGGTTCAAAAGACACTGCCCTTGGCCTTGAAGGCCCGGAGGAGGGGCTGGAGACTGACCACGACAGCCTCGGGCTCTGCGCCAGGTGAAGAAACACTGGAGATGATGCCACCTGCTGGCGAGGGGCCCGGGTTCGCGCGGTGGGCGCAACCGAGACCTGGAGCCCAGATGGGCAAAGAACAAGAATTCGAGCAGTTGTTCAAGTGCCGGTTTTCTGCTGCCTCTTTAGGGTCTGCGCCTCCTCGGGCCGAGCCCGGAGACTCCGGACGCCGGGGTTTCCAGCGGGGGCGGCGGGCGTCCTCCCCCGGCCCCCTCCCCTCACGGCGCTCGGAGGTCTAAGACTCCGCGCTTCTCCATCAGGTGGAGCAGTGCTCCTCGCCGCCGGTCTCCCCGCTCCCTCCTAGCCGTTGAACTGCACGCAGGCACCTAACAGCGCCAGGAGGTTAACCGAGCCCCCGGAGGAGGTGAGGCCGAGGACCAGCCCGGGCGGAGGTGGCGGGGCCGCCGTCGGGGCTGGCGCCAGAGCCCGGCCGGCTGTGAGCCCTGCAGGTACCGCTGAGGTTCTCGCTGCCCCACGTGGTGGCTGCCGAAGACTGCTCGTGGTTTTTCCGGCACGCAGGCTTGAAACGCCTTCTGGCCCTTTTAGAGGCAGGCAGCTCACCACTTAATCCAAGCTTTTTTCCCTTTCTGCCGGAGACCGGAGGCTGAGGGGCGGCGGGGGCGGAGGGGCTGGAGAAGGGAACAGGCCCAGCTGGCTGGGGTGGGCGTGGGGGACCGAGGCCAGACGGAGAGTCAGGAGGCCAACCACAGGGACCAGGGGGTGAGGGAGACCAGGCACTCCCTACCTCGGAATCCCCCCGCAACCCTCTTTTCCTGATCCAGAGTTAGTGTGTGAGGGGGTTGCAGGTGCCTGTATGTGAGCCTGATTTCGGTGGATTGCACAGGTCATGACCCGGGTCTCCTGACCCTGGTTCCTAGTATTTATTTCCTTCTGGGTCCGAATTAACCAAATCTGGGCCCCAGGCCACGTAGGAATTAGCAATCAGAATTAACAACAGCTTAAAGGATGAATGTCAGTTAAAACATCAAATGTTGCTTTGTAAGGTGCAACCTATATTCTGTAATTATTTGTCTTACTCACAGCAAGGTTGGCCTAAAGAATGATGCCCAGACCTGACATTTCTTCCTGCTGCATAGATTCAATGGAAAGCTCCTAGTAAAAGCACGTTTCTATTCCTGCTGTGTTTTCACCCTGGATATGTTATTCGACACGTTATTTAGAATTACTGTTCATCTTCTGCATGTG
Source organism: Capricornis sumatraensis (assembly GCF_032405125.1). Lineage (NCBI taxonomy): Eukaryota > Metazoa > Chordata > Mammalia > Artiodactyla > Bovidae > Capricornis > Capricornis sumatraensis. Next base: position 20,404,034 of record NC_091076.1, read on the forward strand.
TCCCCTGATTGGCTTTTCTGTTCTGTTACATTGTCTGTTATAGCGAGTCCCTGGGCTAAGGCAGTGCTGACACTTTATTTAGATACCTTGTTTGCAGTTTACCTGATGGGGTGCCTCTTTTGCGTCCTCTTAGTTTCCTTTGCTAAGCATTCCCCCCTCCACCCAAAGCTTGCTTACAAATTTCCCTTTGATATGTTTAACAGCCTCTAAGGGATGCAGTTAAATAAACTATTAAGCGAAGACTAGAAGAGTCAACAGAGCAGACACCTACTAATTTGTAGACCTTTGATGTCAACAGCCAGATGTCAGCCCCCAGTGGCACACACTTTCACACGTGCCCCTTCTCTCTTGTTCATAAATACTAAGGGATGCATCTTTCAAAAAGTTAAGATCCACATGGAAATTTGGAGTTAGAATGTACCGTGCAATCAGTAAAGTCCCCCAAATACATAATACTTATAAGCTAAGAGTTTCCCCAAAGACCTCCCCAGGGTCCAGTGACTGATGAAAGTAATGACTGATTTTATAACTGTGCGGCACAAATCAAGGAAGCATCTTCCATTTCCCTCTCGTTATTCATTACCCCCTTCTTCTGCATACCGCTGTACATTTTTATATGTTGCTTTGTAACTATCCTGATAGTTAGGTGTGTTCTCTGATTTGTAACTGTCCTTATAGTTATAGGTGTTCCACACTAAATTTCGAGCTCCTGAACGCATGGATTGTGCCTGCAATTTTATTTCCCCAAATGCCCTGCTTATCCCAGGCATAGCTAAATGTCTATCAAGTAAATAGACCTAGATAAATTTGCTTTGATATCCGGGAGGAAATAGAGTTTGATTTGAATGTGAGTTTGGTGACAGGTAAAAAAAGACCTGAAGGTTCTTAGGAGCCACTGCCTATGACCTTGGCCTCTCCTTCGCAGTAGGATTCACAGCACCTCTTGGAAAAAAGACACAGAGGGATGGAGCGCTCCTTACAGGAGAGCTTCCAAATGTAAAACCAGGCAGCTCCCATCCTTGGTAGGAAATGCACAAACCAGGATAATAATAATCAAGGGGCGTGTGTCACCCACTTACCTGTTTTCCCTCCAGTCCCTTCATTTTGTTTTCTAGCAGTATCGCCAAGCAAAACCAAGGTGCAAACATCCCCATTTTATTACTGAGCCCCCTCCTAGGAAAGTCTCACAAATGCATACCATGCTTATCTCTTCCCCAACTCGGAGACTCCCGCTTCACACACTGACCGAGTCCTTCCTGGAGAAAGGTGGACACCCCCGAACACCCCCACCCCCCACTCTGTGCAAAGTCAAGGCAGGCATATTGTTATACTGAGGGTAGGTATATCCAGCCATCCTTAACTTCACTCCTTTAAACAACATTATGTCCTGTGGACAAAAAGTCACAGCTCCGCTCCCTGTTCAAAATGCCTTTTGGTCAGTGATGGTGACAAAAGCTGAATTTCCCCCCATGTAGGGGGAGAAAGAGAAGGAAAGAAAGAAAGGAGCCTCCCCGCTCCACCACCAGCACACCCTCCTTTTCGCATGGATCGCCTTTCTCCGAGTGTTTCCTCTTTAATTATGCCCCGTCTCCCCCCCTCTCCCCCCGCCCCAGCTTCAGTGAAAGGAGCCCTTCTGTCACTCGTCACTCGCTCCCTGGCTCGCTCGCGCGCTGGCTGTGGGAGGAGCCGCCGGAGGAAGCTGGGTGCCTCGGATGCCGAGCGCCAGAGGATGGAGCTGCTCCGAGAGGGGACGTCGCTGACGAGCCCGGCTTCCTGAGGCGGCTAGAAAACAGGCAACTTGCCTCGTCTGGGCTGCGGATCCCCCGAGGCACGGAGCCCCAGGCCACCCGGAGGGACCGAAGGACAGACAGACAGATGGTCGGCGCGAACCCGGGAGGACCGCGGCGGAGGCTGAGCAGCACCGCGAGCCGCCGAGCAGGAGAAACTCACCGCGAACCCAAGTTGCCCCGCCGGCTTCCCCTTGGCGCGCGGAGGAATGAGACCTTTCCAGCTCGACCTGCTCTTCGTCTGCTTCTTCCTCTTCAGCCAAGGTAGGACCCGTGCGCCGCCCGGAGTTGCAGAGAAAGTCGGCTGGGTTGTCAGGGCTGCGGGCAGGAATTGTGGGCAGGCTTTGGGAACTCGAACTGATGGATGCGTCTCCCGGTGCCCGGCCGAGAGGCACTGGCATCGCCTCTTTGCCTTTGAAAATGCAACAAAATGGTACTGTTTATTTTCCTTCGGAAGGCAGGGCTGCGGGAGGGGAGGGTGACTTTCTCCCCTCACTTGTCAACATCCAGCTCAAACTCTCCAATGCAAATGAGTTCTTTATGCTCCCTGTATGTTAATTAGGCGGCATCTCTGTGGCCGTGCGGTGCGGTTCTGAACTTCTGGGCGCCTCCTCTCCTCCAGACGCAGGTTGGAGAAGGAGAGGGTCGGGAAGGAGAGCTCTGTTGAGGTGGCTATTTCAGCTCGAGCAAGGTCTGCCTTGCACGGATGTATTCGGAAGAGAAGGCGTGCGGAGGGGGCTGCAATGACCGAATGGAGCGTGGGGGTGATGTGCAGTTTTGGGGGAAAGCTTCTAAAGAGTTTCATTGCTTGTCATCCGCTTCTCTGAATAAGAGTGCATTCTGAGTCCTACACAGCGTTAGATTTCAGGGCAGAAAATGAAATCCGCCCCACTCCCCCTGGTGCAGAGGCTTCCTCTCTGCAGCTTAGTAGTGGCAGAGAAGTCGGTGGACTTTCCCAAAAGAACTTGGCCCCCTTGGGTTCCCTGCCCCTGAGAGCCGCCCTGGGCCAGTAGCCGTGGAGGGAGGGGAGGACTGTTCCAGAAAAGGATGGCCAGAGTGCCCTCATAGCCAGCGGCCTCCGGAGTCACCTGTGGAATTGAGTTTGAGGGACTAGTCAGCCGCTTCCTCTCCCCTCTCCTGGAATGCCGGCCGCTGTCTCTGCCATCTGAGGCAGCGTTTGTGCCAGCCAGCACAGCTCTGGGAGGAGCAGGACTCTCTCAGAAAAATCCACAACAGAGCACATCCATCTGTTGATTAAATGAAGGGTAAAAGTTTTCCAGAAAGCACAGCACCGCTATGGGTGGCTGGCTTTGCAAGCAAACAGCACGTCTCCATGCCTCCCCCTGAAAGGGAGAAGCCAGATGAAAGCTGAAACCCATGCCTCCTTCCCCGGCTCCTCCACTGGTGCTTGTGGTCACTGCAGATTTCCCCCTTGTCAAACTTTGCTTCTGACCCTCCCGATTTAACCTGAGGGCCCTTCCCCTACTTGGGTGTGCATGTGTCCCTGCTTGTATATAATCCTGATTTACACACTCACACACACACACACACACACACACACTCATGTATTCATGTGGTTGTGTTGCCTCTCGCCAGGGCTCCCTACAACAGCAGGAAGATAAATTGCCTTCCCCAGAGTTTTCAGGCTGAATGAATAAGGACTATCTCAGAACACTGGTATAGAAACAATTTGGGTTCTATTACCACTTGGGGAGATGACCCTCCTTCTTGAATGTGTTTGTGCTCACTTATGGATACACACACACACAGCAGCACACATGCTCACTCTCCTCCTTTGCCTCTTACCATTCACTCACTCAGGAAGTTGCATGTAGAATCCCCAAATAGAGGATCTAACTGGCCCTCCCACACCCAGGTTCCCCGGACCAGTGCACATTTCACTCTGTCCACTGATTGTGCTAGAAGGTTGAGCTGAGACTCTCCTCTAGGTTGACACAAGAAGCCCGCAGGTGTCTAAGTGCCTCTCTGACTGTTGGAATCATCGCAGCGTCCATCTTCTACTTTGCTTATTTCTTTCTGGGTATGGAGCTATTTTTTGATCTGCCTCATATGAATCTTTAAATATATGGAGATTAAATGCTCTGTTTCTTCTACTCTTAGCCCCGAGGGCAGTGGGAAGGAACCACAGCATCATGCAGTTCAGAGTTTCTTGCTATTCTGAGCTTGGCCAGCTTTGCCCACCCTACCAGATGGTAGGTGCATAGTCCACAGGACTCCAGAACAGGGAGTTCTGGAGAACTCCTGATCTCCAGAACAGGCCTAAAGAAAGACAAGGAGACCTAAGTGGACCTGGCCAAGGAGAATCCTCTACATCACTGGACGTTGAACGGTAGGGTCCTTGAGTTGACAGTGTCTGACTGCAGGAATGAAGGGTCAAGTGAGACAATGTTTAATGGACTTCACTGGGATAGAAGATCTTTTGACTTGATTGGGGGCATTGATGTGAAGGTGGATGTTGTTTGTAGTGTTGTGAATTCCCAGAGAGTTCTATTTGACTCTCTACCCATGTATGCTTAAGGTATATACTATGCCAACCCCTGCCTGGTACCATATATTTATCAAGTTATCAGATGGAGCATATCCACTTTCAGCAGGCCACTAGAGGACCAGCCCGCCCTCCCCAGGCTCGGAATGATGCCCTCTCTCATCCCCCTGACTGTGGTTGCACCCCACCCCACACACACTGAGCCACACCGTCAGATGCCATTTCCTGCATGCCTTCCTCCCGGGATGCTTTCCAAGGAAATGTGCTGAGACTCAGGGATGGCCCTGCACTCGGAGAAAACAAATGCCCAGGGCTCTTTTAAGGGCCTTCTGTGGCCCTCTCACATCCGTCTGCTGCCCCACGCCTCTTACAAGGGGAACCTGCACGCCATTCTGGAGTCACTGGAAACAGAACTCTCATGTAACCCATACAGAGGGGATGCTCCAAACAGCACTCCAAATACTTTCAAAGCAAAACACTTTGGTCAACTCTTAGAGACATTTCAATCCTCCTTTCTCTTTTAGTTTGTCAAATATCTATTCAAAGTTGCTTTTTCTCATACCACCTCTTTAGAGAAGGAAATTTAGGTATCATTTATGTTCGTGATGTACTATACCCCTAATCTTATAAACTTTGGGCTTTTCAAATAGATTAAGTATGTGTTGGTCACTCTTGAGGTGGCCGTAGAAAAGCCAAATGGCATGCCTCCGTTCCCGCCCAGCCGGTGTCCCCGGGCCCAGCTCCCCACAAGGCAGTGGAGAGGTGTCAGTGAGCGCCGTTTGTGGGTTTCTCCCTTACTGGGACTGCCTCTTCCTCCACTGTCAGGATGGCGTGCTCCATACAGAGAGGGATAATGTCACAGCACAATTTGCCTCCCGCAGAGAAGAAGCATGTTCTGCCCCTGGGTGAAAAGGAATTGATTCTCTTGTCATCCGCACGCTTAGAACTCGCTCTGTCTTTCCTTTGTCATTTTGGCTTGCCCACCACGATTTCCTTCTCTGTCCTCCTTCATCTTCAAGACCTGGCCCATCCAGCCTGCACGTCCACATTGTAAGTGTCTTCAGAGGGATGATGTCCCAGCAGAACTGGGGTCCCTCTGCTTCCTGTCAGAGCTCAGGTTCTGAAGCCGTTCAGGGAACACGTGGTGGTACAGACTCAGAGCCTCCTACTTCGGCTGCTGCTAGGAAACACGCCCTCTTGCCTGCTCTGTGACGCTTTGCTCTAGCATCCCAGAGTGTCCTGTCCTGCCTGGTGACTTGGTGGGTCTGAAAGTTCTAATTCTCGGGAGTCCACTCTCTTGTTGGCTTTGCGTGTGCGCCGTGCTGCTCTGGATGTTTTGGGGCAAAAGTGAAAACTTGCACTTGCCCATCAGAGGCATCTCTAAGTTGAGGATTAATCCGGGGTGCCATCTTCCTGTTGGGAAGAATCTCAACCACTTGCTGTCCTGACTTGCTGGCAGAAAGGCTGCAAGAAGGGCTGTCAGATGGCCATCAGAGGGGTAGAGGTTCTTGGTGATGCGAATCTCCAGGGAAGTGGAAGAGCGACTCGCAGAGAGAGGGTAAAATAGGGTCTGAGAAGAGAGAGGGGGCCAGGCTGGGGCTGGCAGGACACATGAGAACAGAGAGCAAGCGCCAGAGGCTTCAACTGGCAGGAAACTCCCTTGGTGGGGAGGCTTAGAAAACAGCATGAGCGTGGCTGAGGCAGCCAGGAGTATGGAGGAGATGCTGGGGGTACAGGCTGAGAAGGCGTTAGACAAGGGAGCTGGGAGTGAGCAGCAACTTTGGAAGCATTTATCATTACCCAGAAACGTCACAGAACAAAGGACGGGGCAAGGGATAAGTGTGAGGCTTCCCCCACAGGCACCCCAAGTGGCCTGATGGCTTGTCTAGAGGGGTAGGGTCAAGGCACAGATGCCAAGGGTGTGGGACCACTTCTTCTTTCAGAGACATCCTGGCTGACGGGGACTTGGGCATATCTGCTGGGTCTGGGGGTGGTCACGGTGTCTGCTGCCTAGTGGGGAGTTCTCAGCTGCCAGCCAGACCTATAGAGGAGGGAGGAGAAATGTCCCAGGGGGAGAGGGGCGTGGGCTGGGGTCAGGGCCTTCACACTGCACTTAGGATCCCACGGGGGCCTCTCTCTGGGGTTACAAAGACAGATCTTGCCTGGAATATGGCAGCAGTGAGCCAGGCTTGCCACCAAGGAGCCCTCTGCCTGGTGCGCCTGTGTTGGTAGGAGCCAGGGCCAGCAGGGGACCGGGTGGAACAGGGCAGTAAGCCTGAAGATGCAATTTTTCTTTTTTGTTCAGCCCAGTGGGGGTGACTTAGGCGGCATTATGTTTGCAGCCCTAAAAAAGCACATGAATAATCCCTAGTGAATTCAAGAGATTTCAATAGCAAAATAATAACAATACTAATGATTCCTTTGATTTGCAGAGTACTTTTCTTCCAAGGAGATAAAAAGATAAACTGTTTTGGAAACATGAATGAGGAAAGAAAATTGCCTGTGATGGAAGATTGGGGAGGAGGGTCAGGAGCATTCATTTTAGGGTCTCCGGGTAATTGGTGGGGGGAGGGGTTTACACGGACTTAAGCATCATTTCTCGGCTGTTTTGTTCTTATCCGTCTAAGATGCTGAGATGTCTTTTGGGTGAAAAACCAGTGCAGGCCTTTTAAATCAAGGTCAGTCTAGAAATACTGGGACCCTAAATTCCACTGCCGTGCCCCGACCCCCCACCAGGAATAGGCCTTTTCTAATTGGAGGGGATCAGCAAGACCAAAAACTTGCTGCAATGCATACTGGGACTCTGACCACTGTGCCAATCTTGACCATATTGGTGGTTCTCCAAGCACAATAATTGGGGCCTCAGTGATCCCTCAAAGTCAGTGGGCTCCCCAGCATCCATGGAGCTGCTGCCCTGGGGACATCCGCACCGATGAGCTTCATATCACATCACTACTGTCCACAAGGGAGCGAGGGGCTAAGCCTGCCAGCATCCTGTGCCAGGCCGTGATGACTTCGCCTGGTATTCCAAATGTAGTGGGATTTTGTTTCCTGTTAGGGGAGCGATGCCACGTCTGCTGCACTGAGATGGTATACAGCTCTATATGTCATCATGTGTCATCTCCTTTCCCCCGGGGGAAGCCTGTTCGGTGAGCCCATCAAATCAGAATATAGAGGCCTTATGGATCAGTGGAATACTTCTGTCACAAGTGGGCAAAGAACGCTAGGTCCCACTTTCTGCTCAGCTTGAGGAGTAAACAGAACCCACCCAGTTGCCATAGACCGGGCGTCTCCACCACCGTATCTAACATTAGTTTTTTACTTCTAACCCACTGAAAGAGCTAAGGATCAAATATGATGCTTTTTCCCCCTTTTCTTCCTCTGTCAATGGTAAAAGCGCATATTCTGGCTGTATACTTTTAGAAGTCAGTAAATGTCAATATTAGTTAAGTGTTTCCTTTATATCACTGCAATTTAGCATAAGCTGCTTGGAAACAAATGTGTTCCGTAAGCATACAGTGTTTCCGTGAGTACACAGTCAATACCACTATGAGGATTAAATAAATGTCAGCTTTCCCTGGGCACACTGGTAACGAGTTAAAGCCACGGAAATAGTGGCCAGCGCAAGTGACTGCTGCTCTTTACAGAGTTCTTCTGTTGCAGCCTGGCTGGAACATGGAGTCTGGAGGATGGACATTCATCCATCTCTTGGCTGGATATTAACGCAAGGAAGGAGCCAAATGTAGACACCTCCTGACATTCCACAGGGAGATTCTTCCTAGGGGTCCAGAAGCCTTACCATGCCCACTTCAAGCCTACTCCCATCCGGGAGCTCCCTGTCCACACACACACATACATGCACACAACACTTACTGCTAAAAAATAGTGATGTCCAGGACTTAACAACACATCAGCCATTTTCCTGAAATGGGAGATGAGCTTTCCCTCTAATCTTCCACCTGGTGTTACGGTCCTCATGGGCAAAGTGAAGGAGATCCGCCTGAGGCTGTTTTTTTGATCACTGAAACAAACGCTGCCGTGGCACGCATTTGTCACTATTGAAAGGAGGTGTGCCCATCAGGCCGGATTACCTTGGTGGTCTGCTTACTTGGCCTGCGTTCACTGGACAGATGTTGCAAGTTCACATTCTTTCTAACGAATGTCTAGAAGACAAGAATTTGAAATCTGGTGCTGACAGTTGCAGCGATGACTACCAAACATCATTTTCGCCTTTCCACACTCTTCCCCAGGGGCTCCATGCAGTCTGGGTCTCAGAAGACCCCGTTTCTTTCTCCTTCCTTTGTGATGAAGCAGCTTTGTATAACACCTAAGCTCCATCCTGTCCACTCAGCCAGCCCTCATTGGGGGCCTACTGTGTGATGGGCACTGTGCCAGGGGCTTTTGATGGGAAGATGACTAAGGGTGTGTTTCTGCCCCAGGGGAGCTCTCAGACTAGTCAGGGAGCAGACAGTTGGACTTGTCATTACAGTTCAACAGCTCAGAGCAGTCAGAGTGTTCTGAAAACAGCAGGGTTGGCTGAAGGTGTTAACAAAGGCTTCGCAGAGGAGGTGAATTGATCGTAAAAGATGTCTAGGGTTCTTCCGACGCTGCAAAGAAAGAGGGTCCCAGGTGGTACTCAGAAGGTAGGACAGGCATGTCAGGGTTCAGAAGTAGTGGTTTACTTGGGGGCCGGGATGCCATGTGATGAGGAAGCTTGTGAATGGTCGTGAATACTGTGCTAAACGTTTTGAGGATGGCTTGTCAGCATTAAGTTGATTCTTTAGAAAAATCGTTAGTGGTTGTAATCCTCTCTATACTGTGGGTTCAATGGGCAAAAAAAGAAAGAGAAGGATCCACATGTTATCTTTTCTTGGTACTCCCTGTGTTTCACAAGAGGCTTAAAAATGTAGAATTGAATGGAAATACGCTCATTCATCTTCCTACATGGTAATGTGTAAAAGGATGGACAAGTAAGCAAGAGAATAAGTGGTAAGCTATGACTTTCACTGTTGGTCTAGATTCTAGAGGGAAGGCAGAGAAGGGTAGTAGGTAGATGCATACTTAAGGACTGGATAAAGAATGTGGATGGGACCATGGAGAAGGCCGAAGCAGGGATGGTCAACTACACACAGGACTGTTACTCCGATGGACTGTGCCAGGAATGAGAGTTTCCAGTGTCTGGGGCCCCTGGCAGGCTAGGCTGAGGTAGAGGCAGCCTGAGGACGAATGCTAAATAAAAAAGGGAGACTAGGACAGGATGAGACAAGCAGGAGGCGCCTGGGGACAGTCTGCCAGGGATTTCTTTCCTGTTCTCAAGAGGCAGCTAAGCTTCCCTGGCATCGCGGGAAGCAAGGTTACAAGCTAAATGATTGTACTCAGATGTTAGAAATGCTTCCCGATCTCTAGCAGGAAGTAACCTTTCATTCAAGAGTAAAGAACATCATCAGGTCCACCCACGTGTTCTACAGTCTGGTCTGTTCTCTTCAGGAAATGGCAGGGCGGGGGGAGGTGGTGCTGGCAGGACAAGCTCAGGGGTGAAGCCAACCCTGCATCGTTGTGCAGGAAAGAGACTGTGGCACCTCCAAGAGCATCCACAGCTAACCCTAGTGTCTCCTGAAAGGCTCAGACTGGAATTCGGGCCATCAGAAATGGAGGAGTCAGCATGGACAGCAAGCAGGTCCTTCTGTATAGCACAGGGAACTATATTCAGTGTCCAGTGTCCCATAATGGGAAAGAATACTGAAAAGAATGTGTATGTGTGTACAACTGAATCACTTTGCTCTACATCAGAAATTAATGCAACATTGTAATTCAACCATACTTTAGTAAAAATAATAATAAAGTGAATCTCCTGCTGGCAAATAATAATGATGATAATGGAAGAGTTGGTTCCTATGAAGTAGGTTGAAGAATAGACTCAGTTCACTTCAGTCGCTCAGTCGTGTCTGACTCTTTGTGACCCCATGAACTGCAGCACTCCAGGCCTCCCTGTCCATCACCAACTCCCAGAGTCCACCCAAACCCATGTCCATTGAGTTGGTGATGTCATCCAGCCATCTCATCCTCTGTCGTTCCCTTCTCCTCCTGCTCTCAATCTTTCCCAGCATCAGGGTCTTTTCAAATGAGTCAGCTCTTCCCATCAGGTGGCCAGAGTATTGGAGTTTCAGCTTCAACATCAGTCCTACCAATGAACACCCAGGACTGATCTCCTTTAGGATGGACTGGTTGGATCTCCTTGCAGTCCAAGGGACTCTCAAGAGTCTTCTCCAACACCACAGTTCAAAAGCATCAATTCTTCAGCACTCAGCTTTCTTTATAGTCCGACTCTCACATCCATACATGACCACTGGAAAAACCATAGCCTTGACTAGATGGACCTTAGTCAGCAAAGTAATGTCTCTGCTTTTGAATATGCTGTCTAGGTTGGTCATAACTTTCCTTCCAAGGAGTAAGTGTCTTTTAATTTCATGGCTGCAATCACCATCTGCAGTGATTTTGGAGCCCAGAAAAATAAAGTCTGACACTGTTTCCACTGTTTCCCCATCTATTTTCCATGAAGTGATGGGACCAGATGCCAAGATCTTAGTTTTCTGAATGTTGAGCCTCAAGCCAACTTTTTCACTCTCCTATTTCACTTTCCTCAAGAGGCTCTTTAGTTCTTCACTTTCTGCCATAAGGGTGGTGTCATCTGCATATCTGAGGTTATTGATACTTCTCCCAGCAATCTTGATTCCAGCTTGTGCTTCCTCCAGCCCTAGATGACATCAAAATTCCAAGAGTTCCTAAATATTTTCTATTAACAGCAAGCTATTTAGACAATACATTCTTCTACCATCTAGGAGGTCTGTGGAGAAGGCAATGGCACCCCACTCCAATACTCTTGCCTGGAAAATCCCATGGGCGGAGGCGCCTGGTAGGCTGCAGTCCATGGGGTCGCTAAGAGTTGGACACAACTGAGCAACTTCACTCTCACTTTTCACTTTCCTGCATTGGAGAAGGAAATGGCAACCCACTCCAGTGTTCTTTCCTGGAGAATCCCAGGGATGGGGGAGCCTGGTGGGCTGCCGTCTATGGGGTCACACAGAGTCGGACACGACTGAAGTGACTTAGCAGCAGCAGTAGCAGTAGGAGGTCTGTGATGTGTTACAGATCTCTCTGTCCAGCTCATTTTCTTGTAGGTACTAGACAGATTCCTTGGGTTGTGGTTGTGGCAGCAGCAGTGGCCATAATTACGGTGGTCAGGATGACAATGATGATAATTTAGGGCTTGCACATGACCTTCCACAAGCGGTGCTTCATTCGTCACCGTGATAGCAGTGAGAGTCATCTACTGTCATAAACCTCAGAGCGGTTCGGCTGCTTGACCACACTGGCTCCCCATCCTGCTGACTGTGTGGTCCAGAAGCCTTGGTGCATCTCAAGATGCTGGTGGATCCGCATCAGCAAAACGGACGGATGCAGGAGAAGCTGCTAAGCTGGAGCCTGAGATGAGCCATGTTCTTAGAACCTGTGTGAGTCCTCACTGCCCAGGCACAGAGAAGGGCGTTGGGGGTTCCCTATGGAAACTGGGAAGCTAACCTTTGAACCGTGACCCCAAGTTGCAGCTCTCTCCCTTGTTTTTACTCCAGACTCTTCCTGAGTTGATCCCTTCCTTTGTCTGACCTTCAGTGTTACCTTGAGGATTCAAGGTTTCCAGGCCTCTCTTCCCAGGGAGAAATGATATGTTGGCCTTTTGGGCTGAATAGCAACTAAGGAGATGCTACCTGGGAAACTCCTCTTGTGACTGTTCTGACAAAAACGAAAGCAAACACAAGGCAGGTGCTTTTCTTAGCTGGTTGATTAAAACCTCCATTTCTTTTATACCCTGTGTGTCACATACTATTCAGCACTTAGGAGGTGAATGAATATTGAAATACTGAAACATGGACTTCCCTTGCAGTCCAGCAGTTAAGACTCCATGCTTCCACTGCAGGGAAGCGCAGGTTCAATCCCTGGTCAGGGAAGTTCTGCATGCCACGAGTGTGGCCAAAAAAATGAAATGTGAGAAAAAGTGAAAGAAAGAAAAAGCAGTCCCTCTGACACCCCCACTTCACCACACACCAGAGCAGAAGCTGAGACGCCCCCTCAGAGGACAGAGGAAAGACCCCGAGAGTTTAAAGTATGGTCTTGCCCTATAGGAAGCTCTTCCTCTCCCAGCAAGGACTTGAATGGCCATCGGGTCACCAGGAACACTGCCAAGAGAAATACCCTCTGGCAGCCACTGACCCCTCCCAAGAAACAGTCGGGCCTTCTGTTCTCTCCTGCATGCCAGTCCCCATCTCTGTCAGCCGCCTGCACGCGTCACAGGTGTCACAGCTCCGCTGTGACAGGCCACCTGTCACCTTTGGCGATGCTGGAAGCTATGACAGCTTCAGAGTGACATGGGGCCGGGCTGGCTCATCATGCAGGCGTGCAGGGGACAGGAACTTGACTTGTCTCCTGGGGACCCGTCCCAGTGCCGCACAGGGAGCGACCGCCTTCCTTCCCTGCCTCAGTACCCTGGTCACAGAGACAGAACAACTGCCAATTAATCTCCCCGTGGCTTTGTTCTCTATGTCCGAGGGCCCGCACTTTTCTATGCCTCGCTTAAGCATGCTGGAGTCTACCCCACGATCACAGGAAGTGTCATTTCTTTGGGGAGCTGGACTCTGAAGCCTTTGTCTTGCATAAGACACTGGGACCGTGTGTCTGGCGCGGAGAGGGCCTGTGTTTGTCTTAGGACCACACTGGTCAAGAGCTGTTGGAACATTAAATAGAAAGTTTTGGGATCTTCAAAACCAGGTGAGCGCTGCAGTTCCTACATCTGCCTGATGGTGGCAGCAGCAGCGCTTGCAAAGCCCAAGAGTGAGCTGAGAGCAGGCGGCCCAAGGCCATCCCTTAGTACCAGGAAGAGAGAGAGGCTCCCAGGCCAGGGTAATAGGGCCCCTCTCTGCCCCGGGCCACCGGGCTGGGGCAGCTGAGGGTGGGCAGAGGGCATGGGAGGGAGGAGCAGACTTTCCTGGGAGCAGAGGCTCCCCAAGGAGGCTCCCTTCCTTTCTCCTCTTTCTGATGGATAAGAGGGCAGAGTGCTAAGGGGGATGCATGCCTGCGTGAGATGGCAGGAGGTAGGTGGGCACAGTTAAAACTGCTCAAGAGGCTTGGAAGAGCTACAGAGAGAGGGAGTGAGAGAGCTCTCAGCTAGCGAGGTCTGTCCTGGGGGTGATAGGTGGGCTAGTCCTCCCAGGCAGGCGGCTGGCAGCCAGGAATCCTGCTTCTCCCCAGGGGAGCCCATGCTCCTCTCAAGTGTTTGCCCCTTTAATGATCCAAGAGCCAGTATTTCTGCTGCTGCTCCCCTCTGCTGCCGAAAAAGCCAAACAAACATGCTCAAATTAGTCCTCATTATCCCTGATCTCCTGGGCAGGCTCAACAGAAGTCACACTGTTTTTACCTCTGGACTGAAACAGTCACCATTAAAAAATTGTTGTGAGCCATGGCTGCTTGTTTGAAAGTGTGTCTTTCTGGGCAGGGTAACCAAATCCTAACGTGGGCACTGGTAGCTGATGCCCTGTGCTCTGTCTGAGGGAAGTGGAGGAGTCCTCTTGGCCCCAAGAACTCCTGGTCTCTTCCTTTATCTTCTAGGGGCAGGCAGCTGCCTTGTTTGCCTTTTGAGAATTACAAGCAGGATGGACCAAAGGCTCAGGGTCAAACCACATACATCATAAACTAAGATAGTGGGCTGTGGGATGAAGGAAGGACAAGTTATCTTTTGAGCATCCCTCACCAGTCTCCTCTGTGCAGCCTGAGGGGCTGGTGGAACTGGCCATTTATGTTGCCTGAAATCGTCAGACCTTGTGTGGCCCACCATTAGGTTTCAGTTGCCAGTGGGATTAGATGAGGTTTGCTCAAGCCCGAGCAGCCTCCCACACCTGAGTCACCACCACCGTCCCTCGCTGCTTTCTCAGGAGCCAGGAGAGCTGCCATCTGCCCAGTCCTCACTGCCTGTCTTCTTGAGGGTGGGAGAGGTTGCAGTGGGGTTGGGAGGAAGTAGGATGCTCTGTCCATTCTGCTAACAGCTCCGCTGGCACATGGCAGTGAGCATCTCATGTCAGAGAAGAAAACCATTGGCATCGGGTTTGCAAAACCTCATTTGAAACTGCAGATTGGATGCTAACACAGGTCAGAGAGGAAAAGCAGAGCTGTGTAATTTGAGAATTTGCTAAAAAATAATAGAGGTAGCTCTCTTCCCCACACGAAAAGGTGTTGCAGCAAGGTGATATGTGCCTTTGGTCCTCTGCTTTGCTGTCCCCCAATTTGGCCACTTGATGCCCTTTCTCCTTTTACAAACATAGTCTTCCTTCTGGGCCCCTTCCATAGAGAGGGGGATTGGTGAGAACAGAAAAGAAGCAAAACTTCTCATCATCTCCTTGTGTTTCTCTAATATTGATGCCCTAAGCTGGAACCAGCCATGGGAAGGCGCTACTGAGGACTGTGGCCAGGTCCTTTGCTGAGTTTGCCTGGATTCACCTACTTAATCCTCTCAGCCACGTGATAAAAAGCCCGGACTGTCATACCCATTTGCAGATGAAAACTACTAAGGCTTAGATTCCATAACTTGCCCATAGCCCACCAGGCTCCTCTGTCCATGGAGTTCTCCAGGCAAGAATACTGGAGTGGGTTGCCATTTCCTTCTCCAGGGGATCTTCCCAACCCAGCAATCAAGCCCAGGTCTCTTGCATTGCAAACAGACATTTTACCATCTGAGCCACCAAGGACGTCCAGTAAGCACAGGACCATCACTTCAGACACTCGGATGAAGACCCAAATCCTTTGCTGCCCATCCCTTGAGGAGGAATTCTGGTCCCACGGGTCCTTTGTAAGCCACAGAAACCTCTGGCATCACCTCTGGTCCTTCTCCTTCCTAACTTGTAGCACTTGAGAAAAAGCACTGATAAAAATGAAAGAAGTCATCACCCCTTATGCAAAAGCACGAGTAAGAATTTGAGAAGCTTTCCTCCACGGCTGGCGCTGCTCTTTACCTCCACCCCTCGCCAGTTCAGTTTAACATTTTGAAAGCCAAGTGCTAATTTCTTCACGAGAATCTACCACCTAACTTTCCCTCTGTGGATTGATTTTTTTAAAAAGTGAAACCCCATTCTGCTTAGGGAGAAGTTAGCCTGGTATGAGCCATGCCCTGTGAGAACAGAGCTACTCCACAGGAAACGAAACTCAGGACATCAAAACCCTCCTTTGTGTCAAGTCTAGAAGAATAAAAATGTCAGAAGACCACATACTTCTGAAATGATTAATACTGGTCATTAGGAAGAAATAGAAAGGACTCTTGGAAAGCAGAGGAGTCTGCATGCTGTTTAGCCTTCAACTCTCCTCGCTTTGGATCCAGCAGCAGGTACATCTTATCTTGTGTCAGAAGTTATTTCTGAAGATGGCTTATATCTACCTAGGCCATGCTTGAAATCATAATATTGATTTAAGATAGACACTTATGATAAACTAGCAAAACATGAAAGTTCTTCGAAGTTTTCAAAGCTCCTTTAGATCGAATCAGAGGAATATAGAGGCAGAATGCCAGGCTGGAAGATCCCCATGTGAAAGACGACTCCCTCCTTCTTATTCTGCCGACTAAGTCCTTTAGTGGAACACACGGATCACATCAGCAGTGTGCTGTCAGCCGTTGCCGGGGCTCCAAATCCACCTGGATGCCCGTTTCTCTGGACATGAGCTTTGCCTTGGGTTTTTCTCTTCATCAAATCAGGGCAGGGGTATTTACAGATAGAAATCCATACTTTATAACTGAAAGCAACTGAACGCTGAGCTGATTAGAATCAAGAAATATCATCCAGAGAAACAGATTCCTGTCCTTGCCTCTTCTCCTGTGAATAATAATAGAAAATCTGCATTCTCCTCTCTTTATTAGCAGATACTTATTTTCTAAAAACTCCATACCACTGAGTTCTTGTCAAGGAAAAAAGAAATATATACACTGCTGTATTTTTAAGTGCAAAGAGATCAACCGCAAGAAGAAGATCACACCAGCCAATCCTAAAGGAAATCAACGCTGAGTATTCATTGGAAGGACTTATACTGAAACTCCAGTACTCTGGCCACCTGATGGAGGGGGATGACAGAGGATGAGATGGTTGGATGGCATCACCGAATCAATGGATGTAAATCTGAGCAAACCCTGGGAGGTAGTGGAGGAGAGGGGATCCTGGTGTGCTGCAGTCCATGGGGTCACAAATAGACACAACTTAGCGACTGAACAACGAAATTTTTAAATGCAATTGTCTTAGTCTTCTTACACTGTCAACATCTTAGTCTGAGTCTGATATTACATTGTCTACCTTAAATGTTTACACAGGCACGGCAGGGCTGTTTACATCTTCTTTAAGAGCTGTTGCAACCATATGGGCATCCCAGGTGGCGCTAGTGATGAAGAACTCTCCGGCCAAGGCAGGAGATGCAAGAGAGGCGAGTTTGATCCTGTTGGGGGAAGATGACCAGGACACCAAAAGAGTGTCTAACAGGCTTTTTAATGGTGAAGCACTCCCGGGCGGGTTCCCGGACCCGAACGAGGCAGGTCGAGGAAGTCCGCGCCCAGACCATGTTGGGGGTGGTTTTTATAAGTTCGTTGCGAGGGATGGTCAGGCTAGATGGACGGGGGTTCGGATAGGTCGCCAGGCCGAGGCGTCGCGTGGCTGGGGTGGGTGGGGCGGCTTTAGCTGGTGAAGTGTGCTGTCATTGGTCCCCGGGATCTGGGAGGCTTCTTCCGTTAGGGACTTCCCCCGCCGGTGGGAGCGAGAGGAGGGGCGGCCCATCATGGCCTCTGGGCTCCGGCCTTAGAGATCCCCCGGTCCAGAAGATCTCCTGGAGGAGGGCATGACAACCCACTCCAGTATTCTTGCCTGGAGAATCCCACAGACAGAGGAGCCTGGGCTACAGTCCATAGGGTCGCAACCGTATGAACTGGAAATGTATTTGCAAATCCCACTGTGAATAGCCTTTATAGCAAACAGTTTTGCTGCTTTTGTTGAGTAGGTTTCAGTGTATGTGAATGTCTACCAGACACCAGTGTGGAGGTCACAACTTAACAGCTTCACAGATGCTTGTCCATAAAAGGAAAACAGGTTTCTGGTGGTGCATTTTCTGGCACCGAACTCCCCTGGATCCACTACCCCTCACGCCCAACCTTGCTTCGTGTAAATCCTGATATATTAACTTATTCTGTACAAGGAGTCTTCTCCTTTTATACAGTTCATGAGGTTCTCACGGCAAGTATACTGAGTCTGGTGTGCTGCATTCGATGGGGTTGCAAGGAGTCGGACATGACTGGGCAACTGAACAACAGCAGCAGCAAGGAGTCTTGAGAGCGATTTTTAACAAGTGGAAGCAAGATGACTCGTGAAAGCTGCCTCTCAGAGTTTTTATTCAATTATATCATGTTATCTTAGAATGACTTTGATGATGAGAATAGACCTGGGAGTTTCCATGGGTCCTGAACTAAGAAGGACTTCCCTGGTGGCTCAGATGGTAAAAAATTCACCTGCCAATGAAGGAGACCTGGTTCTATCTGTGGTTCTAGAAGATTCCCTGGAGAAGGAAGTGACAACCCACTCCAGTATTCTTGCCTGGAGAATCCCATGCACAGAGGAGCCCGACGGGCTACATTCCATGGGGTCACAAAAGAGTTGGGCACAACTTAGCGACTGAACAGAAACACCAAACTGAGCTAGGAAACCAGACAAGCGCTAAGGCCAAGAACATACAATTTAGAACATAGCAGCTTTACCAGCCATCACTGAGACACACTCTGAGAATCACCCCTTTCCATGTGACTCTCAGCCCTGACCCCCTCCAGGAGGCTGGGAGAGCCATGATCTGTGCTGACAGGAGAGACCGTTGCTCAGGACAGTCGGGTGTTTTTTTTCCACCTGCACTTCAGGATATGTATTTTAAACCAAGGCTATACACCAGAGTTGCTCATGACCATAAAAGATGGATTTTCTGTTTGGTCCAGATTCCGCATGTATACAATAATGTGCCCTGAGAGTCCTTGTTATGTTGTTGTTGCTTTAAAAAAAAAAAAAACTCTTCAAGGTCGATACAACCACAGACATCAATATTTGCTTCATTGTGAACTGGGATCTACTAGTTGCTTACTGTCATTTTAGTTTTCGGTTCATAAAAAAGGATGGTATGGGGAGGGAGGTGGGAGGGGGTTTCATGTTTGGGAACACATGTAAGAATTAAAGATTTTAAAATTTAATAAAAAAATAAAAAATAAAAAATAAAAATAAAAAAGGATGTTCTCATCACTGGGCCTCTGGGCCTCTTTCTTCAACCTGGATCACCGATAGGAAACTGGATGCAAGAGCTGATGAATATGGCGATGGGAGGAGAGAGAGACGCGGGGCCAGTGCCTGATTTGAAGACACCCTCAGCCCCTCCAGGGGCTGCTGAGTGTGCACTGTGCATGTTCCCAGATGTCTGAGTGACAATGTGATAGGAGAGTGGAAGGAGGAGAAAGACACAGGCATGTAACCCTCAGGTTCGAGAGGAGAGACCGATGGACAGACAGAAAGACTGAGCAGCTGAGACGCATGCGGGAGACGGATAGTCTCGTCTCCCAGAGATCAGAAGACTGTAGGGTTCAAAGAACAGCTTGAACTCTCTCGACCCAGGTGGGACCATGAAGACATGCACTTGAACAGAAGAAGGTTTTAAAATTTCATTATGAAGTTCTTGAGTAGCTTAGCCATAAAGATGGACAAATGTCCCAGATTGGGGTCACAGAGGTCTCTGTCTTTAAATGGTTGTCATTCCTTTGATGGCGTCCTAACACCTTCAGGATGAAAGATCTTCAGGACAGAAATCAGGCCTCTCTCTCTTCCCTGATCTCTCACTCACCCTTCACTCCAGCCCAGCTGAGCTGGAGGCATCTCTGAATGCCCTCTGCTCCCTCACGCGTCTTGGCTTCCTCACCTACTTTCCTTCCCCCTTGGAAATGTTACTGACCAGGGTGCTTGGCCTCTTCAATCAATAGAAATTGACCAGAGGCCAGGCAAGAAATTCAGACCAGACTTTATTGGGGCCCCTACCAGTTTCTCTTGCTCTCTCACTTGATCAGGGGAGCCGAGCTGGTTCCTTATACGGAGTGATGGTAAGAGTGTGTCCAGGGTTCAGGCTGATGGGTGGCTTAAGTGGTCTGCCCACCCCTTTGGGGGTGGTGTGTGTAGGAAGCATGTGCAGTGCCCTGCTTTTGTTTCCAGTTCTTCAGAAGTGGCTGTTGGGCTTTTTGGTTTTCTTGTATCTTGTTGTGGATAATTGGCCCCAACAGTGCATGCATGCAGTTATTTTTAGTCCCTTATAGTTTCTTTGTATTTTGTTACTCGAGGATACATTTGTCCAGGTGCAAGCACTACAGCAAAGTGTCCCAGGTCCCAGGTCCCAGCCTGCCTCACTAGGACCTCCCCTCTCCCCCATGTTGGTCCGGCTAACTTCCACTCCAACGGTCAGCTCAACTTGCCTCCTGGAGGGCTTCCCTGACATCCCTCCTCACGAGGAAATAGAGCTGCCCTTCCTGCCTTCTTCCAAGCTCTCTAGTCACCTCGTATTGAAGTGGCTTTTTCCTGTCTGCCTTCTGTTCAGAACTGTGAGCTCCTGGAAGGCGAGGGCTGGCCCTGCGATCTCGGTTTCTGCAGACTCTGCTAGTCCACAGTCATCACACGGCTCATGCTCATCACGTGGGGAGAGGATGGAGTGTGTCAATCTGGATAGCTTCTGCCTTTCACTTGCCACCCTCTGTGTCGTGGCCCTCTTCTGTGAAAGGGACCTAGGCATCCTCTCCCACCTGCTTCCCTGAGGTGTTACTGAGGGAGGCGTGTTTTCAATCACTGTGAAGGACGCTAAGCACAGAGGATGTATTCGCCACCCTCTAGTGCTGCATGTCCAGATGTGGTGAGCTGGTGCCCAAGGCCAGGACAGGTCTGCTCAGATCCTCGGTCTCTTTTCAGGGCAGGACACCACGTGGCTTTCTCAGGGAGCAGGTGAGGCCAGGAGACCTTTCTCAACAGGACTCATCAAGAGAATGAAACTCAAATGCCCGGAAAGACAGCCATTGTATTGATGTTAGTGTGTTCCCTCTGCAGCTAAAATGGTGCTGCGTGCATGTGTGTGTGAGAGGTTGCTTCAATCATGTCCAACTCTTTAAACCCCATGGACTGTAGGCCTCCAGGCTCCTCTGTCCATGGGATTCTCCAGGCAAGAATACTGGAGTGGGTAGCCATTCTGTTCTCCAGGTGATCTTCTCAACCCAGGGACTGAACCCGCATCTCTTTCGGCTCCTGCATTGGCAGTTAGATTCCCACCTGGGAAGCCCCTAAAGTGGTGCTGCTGCTGCTGCTAAGTCGCTTCAGTCGTGTCCGATTCTGTGCGACCCCATAGACAGAAGCCCACCAGGCTCCCCCATCCCTGGGATTCTCCAGGCAAGAACACTGGAGTGGGTTGCCATTTCCTTCTCCAATGCATGAAAGTGAAAGGTGAAAGTGAAGTTGCTCAGTCGTGTCCGACTCTTTGCGACTCCATGGACTGCAGCCTACCAGGCTCCTCCGTCCATGGGATTTTCCAGACAAGAGTACTGGAGTGGGGTGCCATTGTCTTCTCCGAAAGTGGTGCTAGGTATGTGTTATACTTGGGAGAAGATAAGAAACAGTTACTTGTATTGTTTTCTGGATGCCCTGGTTCAAAAGAGGAACCTCAGTTGAGAAAGGCTGAATGAGGCTGTATTAGTTTCCTATGGCTGGTGTACAAATCACTACAAACTTTAGTGACTTAAAACAACACAGATATGTTACAGCTCTGGAGGCCAGAAGTCTAAACCGAGTCTTGCTGGGCTCAGAGGCCAAGGTGTGGGCAATGGTGGCTGTTTCTGGATGCTCTCAGAGAGATCTGTTTCCTGACTTTTCCAGCTTCCAGAGGCAGGGTGCCTGCATCCCTTGGCTTGTGGCTCCTCCTTTGCATCACTCGACCTCTTGCTTCTGTCATCACATCCACTACAACTGAATCTGCTCCTCCCACCACTCTTATCAGGTTACATCAGGTTCCCTGATGGCTCAGTGGTTAAAGAACTCGCCTGCAATGCAGGAGACACGGGAGATGCAGGTTTGATCCCTGGGTCTGGAAGATCTCCCAGAGGAAGGCATGGCAATCCATTCCAGCTTTCTTGCCTGGAGAATCCCATGGACAGAGGAGCCTGGCCGGCCACAGTCCATAGGCTTTCCAAGAATCGGACACGACTGAATGAGCACTTGCACACTCACACATGGTTACATCGTGATCGTGAAAGTTGCTCAGTCCTGTCCAACTCTTTGCAACACCATGGACTATACAGTCCATGGACTTCTCCAGGCCAGAGTATTGGAGTGAGTAGCCATTCCCTTCTCCAGAAGATCTTCCAAACCCAGGGATCAAACCCAGGTCTCCCACATTGCAGGTGGATTCTTTACCAGCTGAGCCACCAGGGAAGCCCAGCTGGTTACATCAGGCCCACCCAGATAATTCAGGATAATCTCCCATCTCAGCATCTTTTAACTTAATCACGTCCGCAAGGCCCCTTTTACCATGTAAGGTGACATATTCCAGGAGATGGACATCTTTCAGTTCAGTTCAGTTCAGTTCAGTTGCTGAGTCATGTCTGACTCTGCGACCCCATGAACTGCAGCATGCCAGGCCTCCCTGTCCATAACCAACTCCTGGAGTTCATCCAAACCCATGTCCATTGAGTCAATGATACCATCCAACCATCTCATCCTCTGTCATCCCCTTCTCCTCCTGCCTTCAATCTTTCCCAGCATTAGGGTCTTTTCAAATGAGTCAATTCTTCGCATCAAGTGGCCAAAGTAGTGGAGTTTCAGCTTCATCAGTCCTTCCAATGAACACCCAGGACTGATCTCCTTTAGGATGGACTGGTTGGATCTCCTTGCAGTCCAAGGGACTCTCAAGAGTCTTCTCCAACACCACAGTTCAAAAGCATTAATTCTTCAGTGCTCAGCTTTCTTCACAGTCCAACTCTCACATCCATACATGACCACAGGAAAAACCATAGCCTTGACTAGGCAGACCTTTGTTGACAAAGTAATATCTCTGCTTTTGAATATGCTGTCTAGGTTGGTCATAACTTTCCTTCCAAGGAGTAAGTGTCTTTTAATTTCATGGCTGCAATCACCATTTGCAGTGAGTTTAGAGCCCAGAAAGATAAAGTCAGCCACTATTTCCACTGTTTCCCCATCTATTTGCCATGAAGTGATGGGACCGGATGCCATGATCTTCGTTTTCTGAATGTTGAGCTTTAAGCCAACTTTTTCACTCTCCTCTTTCACTTTCATCAAGAGGCTCTTTAGGTCTTCTTCACTTTCTGCCATAAGGGTGGTGTCATCTGCATACCTGAGGTTATTGATATTTCTCCCAGCAATCTTGATTCCAGCTTGTTCTTCATCCAGACCAGCGTTTCTCATGATGTACTCTGCATATAAGTTAAATAAGCAGGCTGATAATATACAGCCTTGACGTACTCCCTTTCTTATTTGGAACCAGTCTGTTGTTCCATGTCCAGTTCTAACTGTTGCTTCCTGACCTGCATACAGGTTTCTCAAGAGGCAGGTCAAGTGGTCTGGTATTCCCATCTCTTTCACAATTTTCCAGTTTATTGTGATCCACACAGTCAAAGGCTTTGGCATAGTCAATAAAGCAGAAATAGATGTTTTTCTGGAACTCTTTTGCTTTTTTGATGATCCAGCAGATTTTGGCAATTTGATCTCTGGTTCCTCTGCCTTTTCTAAAGCCAGCTTAAACCTCTGGAAGTTCATGGTTCACTTATTGCTGAAGTCTGGCTTGGAGAATTTTAAGCATTACCTTACTAGCATGTACATCTTTGGGGGTTCATTATTTTGACAACAGTTGAGGCAGTCTGAGCATGGATTGGAAAAGAATTTCCAAACACAGAACGTTTCAAAAGGGAGGGGGTTTATTAAGCACAAAGAGCAAAGATGAAGTGGGCACTATGAATGTAGTGGGCCAACCTCCTGATAGACCAGGGAAAGCCGACAGTTTTCATGGTTAATAACCAATTTGTATAGCTTTAACACAAAGAAAATTTCTGCTGGAATGTTGGTGTTACGTGATTGGTTGGGGCACTATAGGGTGTATACTGGAGTGGGCATCTTTGCTTAATTGGGAGTCAAGAACTGGTTAGTGATGATCAGGGGGCTTTTGGCAAGGTTACAAAGGGGCTCAGTCAGCTTCAGAGGTGACCTTGATTCTGGGCTCCATTTCTGTGCCCTTGGTGCAAAGCCTCACACCTGTGGCCTTGGGAGCAGGACTCAACACCAACCACAGGGACCAAAGTCAAAATGGAGCTGCGTGGTCCTCTTTTTCAGGAAAAGCATTCCTGTCCTAACTCTCTGTGGGAGAAATCTGTGCCTCGGTCTCACTCTCCATAAATTAGAACCGTCTTTCATCCTGTTTATGTTATAAAGTTCTTTGGTATTATCAAGTAAAAGGTGCTTAGTATGGAATGGCTATTACACTCTCCTACCATGACTTGGTATAAATTATGCTTACGTTAATCAATGGAGCTGCTCCGAGATGCAACGTTTCTTAGGTCCCGTGGGGAAGAGATTAGGGGGCGTCTATTAAAGTCTGAAGTTAAACCTCACTAAATGATTCTTAATAGTGATTTACTTTGACTTCATTAGCATGGAGTGTGTGAATGCTCCTTGAGAATACTGTATAGCCCATACTCCTCCTGTCTTCGGAGTCATTGAAATGGAACGGGAGGTAAACAGCAACAATAGTGTAAGACAAAGGACTCACGGGTACAGGGTTTTCCTTGGATTTGCTATAGACTTTTCTCTCTTGGGCCCCAGGTCTGGTTGAGTCTCTGGCTGGGCAGTGAATACAGGGAGCGGGTATAAAATGTGTGGCAGTGAACATGAGGTTGTGGGCTCAAAGATGCGCGTGTGTGTCCAAGCAAAGCAGAGTGTGTATTGTGATTGTATTAGACACCACTTCGGCTCATGTAGGTCAGGTGTCCCCAGCCTCCCAGCCATGGACCTGCTAGGAACTGGGCTACACAACAGGAGGTGAGCAGTGGGTGAGTGAGCGAAGCTTCAGCTGTATTTACAGCCACTCCCCATCACTCCCCTTACCACCTGAGCACACTTCCTGTCAGGTCAGTGGTGGCATTAGATTCTCACGGGAGCGGAAACCCTACTGTGAACTACCTGCAAGGGATCTAGGTTTCATGCTTCTTATGAGACTCATCCCCAAACCATCCCTCTGCGCCCTGGGTCCGTGGAAAAGTTTTCTGCCAGGAAACTGGCCCCGGGTGCCAAAATGGATGGGGACCACAGATGTAGGTCTTAAGGTTCCATTAGTGTGGTAAAAAGGCTTTATGAAGTCTCCCTCCATTGAAGATGAAGATACCCATCTCGCTCACATCACCACCACATGCCTTAGGACTCCATAGAAGGAGAGCTGAGTCTCAGCTCTCAGAGAATCCCCAGATGGGCCTCTGAGTCTGTGTCCACCTCCTGCTCACCCTAAAAATGCCCCGCAGCTCTGCCCTGGGAGTCCAGGGAGAAACACTATCCGCAGACAATGATAGCATCTTCAAATAGGTTTACACAGCATTCAACCCTGGGAGGGCCTGTGTCCAGAAAAGGTTATGCTGCTGCTAAACTGTCCCAGGGGGAGCATCACAACCTGCCGTGAGCCCGGGGCTCTGGGGAATTAAAGGAGAGACAAGCCCTGAGAATGATTATAATCCCATTATGCAGAGCTCCCCCTATTTATTTCTTCATATGGATGAATTTGTATATATTTGCATTTTGTTCTATCTGATAATATGCATAGAATTCAAATTGAAATGACATGAATAGATTTGAATATTAATGAGGCGTTGAAAGGCTGCCATCACTGGCAGAGTCGCCTGGGAAGGGAGCCTGTGTTGCAGAACTCAGCCATCTCCTTGGGCACAGGCCCCACCAGGCACCAGCCCTGGAGCCAAGGGCAGGGGAGGGCCGAGGGCAGGACTGGAGGGAGAAGCCCCCCACAGCTGCCAGCACCAAGTCAGGAGCCCACTCCAGAGAGGGGAGGGCCATTGTAAACATCCCCTGACTCTCTTTGGGTTATCCCCAGACATCCAGACACATGGTTTTAGCAAGGCCATGAAGGTCAGAAGGCTTTCCCACATGAAGGAATAAAGCCGAATTGCCTTTGCCTCCTAGAACTGGGAGGAGAGGGGCAGAGTTGTGTTGCAAACAGATAGGTCCAGTTAAGGGTAGCTCTCCCTTGGGACCTACCCAGGGCCTGGACTTTCTTCTGCCCTAGGTCCTGGAGCTCTAGCACATATAACAGTGAGGTTCAAGTTGCTCAGTCGTGTCCAACTCTTTGAGACCCCATGGAATGCAGCACACCAGGCCTCCATGTCCATCACCAACTCCCAGAGTTTACTCAAACTCATGTCCATTGAAGTGGTGATGCCATCCAACCATCTCATCCTCTGTCATCTCCTTCTTCTGCCTTCAATCTTTCCCAGCATCAGGGTCTTTTCAAATGAGTCAGTTCTTTGCATCAGGTGGCCAAAGTATTGGAGTTTCAGCTTCACCATCAGTCCTTCCAATGAATATTCAGGACTGATTTCCTTTAGGATGGACTGGTTGGATCTCCTTGCAGTCCAAGGGACTCTCAAGAGTCTTCTCCAACACCACAGTTCAAAAGCATCAATTCTTTGACACTCAGCTTTCTTTACAGTCCAACTCTCACATCCATACATGACTACTGGAAAAACCATAGCCTTGACTAGATGGACTATTGTTGGCAGAGTAATGTCTCTGCTTTTTAATATGCTGTCTAGGTTGGTCATAACTTTTCTTCCAAGGAGTAAGCATCTTTTCATTTCATGTCTGCAGTCACCATCTGCAGTGATTTTGGAGCCCCAAAAAATAAAGTCTGTCACTGTTTCCATCTATTTCCCATGAAGTGATGGAACCAGACACCATGAACTTAGTTTTCTGAATGTTGGCTTTAAGCTAACTTTTTCACTCTCCTCTTTCACTTTCATCAAGAGACTCTTTAGTTCTTCTTTGCTTTCTGCCATAAGGTGTCATCTGCATATGTGAGATTATTGATATTTCTCCCGGCAATCTTGATTCCAGCTTGTGCTTCATCCAGACCAGCTTTTCTCATGATGTACTCTGCATATAAGTTAAATAAGCAGGGTGACAATATACAGCCTTGATGTACTCCTTTTCCTATTTGGAACCAGTCTGTTGTTCCATGTCCAGTTCTAACTGCTGCTTTCTGACCTGCGTACAGATTTCTCAAGAGGCAGGTCAGGTGGCACATATAACACCCCCTGGTTATTTTCTATGGGATGATGACATTCTGTCCACGTGTTCTCAGTGGATCTGAGGGCTCTCAGTTCTTCTTGAGGCTCTGGTAGGAAATCACAGGATACTGGTCAGTGTAGCCTGCCTGGGCCCTGAGCTAACACCCTAGAGGAAACAAAATAGAAAGGCTTGTGAACATAAGAACACCCACTCTGGTGCCCACTCACCATCATTCTTGTCTTTGTCTACACATTTGGGTAACAGTTTATCCTACAAGGTGTCCTGTGGTTCCAGGCTTCAAATAATTAAAACTCAACATCAAAATTTGTAGGCCCGTCATTTAAGAGGGGCTTCCTTGGTGGCAGAGTGATAAAGAAACCACCTGTCAATGGAGGAGATGCAAGTTCGATCCCTGATCCAGGAAGATCCCCTGGAGAAGGAAGGGTCAACCCACTCCAGTGTTCTTCCTGGAAAATCCCATGGACAGAGGAGCCTAGCGGGCTACAGTCCGTGGAGTCTCAAAGAGTCAGATATGACTTAGCCACTGAACAACAACAACAAAATTGCGTGAGAACAGCATTTTCGGCAATTTCAACTGGGTGAATGGCTGACTATTGTATATAGTGCTAAGGATTAATGTTTCTAAGTGATCCCCTAAATATTTGATTTTGTTCTAACTCAGTCTTGCCTGGTTCCAAGTTTAAACCCCTAGCACCTGTTCTCGGGGCTAATTGTGAGAGCAGAGAACAATGAAGATATACTTGTGAGTTGTTGTTTCCTAGTCCATGAAATCTCATATGTACCCTACTGTCTCTTCTAATTCAACACCTGAACACTAAAATCATTTAACCCCCTGTTGTGGTCCTCATCTCAGTGAAGGATCCCCCCATATTCCCAGTACCTCATCCTGAAACCGTCATCTCCAGCCTCCTCTTTCTAATCTGCCACAGCCAATCATTTATCTTATTACGACAATTTTTGTCTGAACTGTTTTCTATCACCCTGCTTTTCCTCATCATTTTCTCCCAAAGTATTCGCGTATCTTCTTAAGTTCCTCACTTTCTTTCCCAGAGTCATCCTTCACCATCGTCATTCTTCACTATTGTAGCTTCCTAAGATACAAGTCAGATTTACTCTTCCCCATGTCAGCCAAGTCCACGGCTACCTTCTGTCTGTAAACTGAACCCCGACACCTCCACCTGGTATCTGAGTCTGTGCCATCAACCCACACTGAAGGTGCTCTTCAGTCTGGAGCCAGCTGTCTTTCTAGCATCAACTTCTCTCCATTCTTCCTTGCTCTTCAAGCTTTAGCCAAGAAAGAAAGAAAAAAATAATATTCCCTGGATATAAACATGCCCTCATGTCCTTGCATATACAATTCCCTCAGTCTCAATATTCTTTCATCTTTTTTGAAATGCACTTCCTGTTTCAAGGCTCAGCTCAAACCTCACCTCTGCCATGAGATCATTTCCTGTTTGCAGCTCAGAGACATGCCTTTCTCTATCCTCCAAGACATGATGTAAATACCCTGTTATATCAAGTGATCTATCCTGCCCAATTTGTTGCTTACTGGATACCTTACCAACTCAATCATGAGTCCCAAAATGAGAGAAACTCTAATGCTTTAAATTTTTTTATATCATCTGATCAACTGTGCTTATCAACAAATGTTTAGTGAGTGAGTAAATGAAATAAATGAGTGGGAAAGGTACACTGTTGTCTAGAGCTGGTCCAGTCCTCTGCAGCTTCCTGTTTAGCCCTGGCCCCTATTCAGCACCTGACGTTTGTTGTTAGCTGTTCGATCCTGTCCAACTCCATGACCCTATGGACTGTAGCCCGCCAAGCTCCTCTGTCCATGGATTCTTCAGGCAAGAATACTGGAATAGGTTGCCCCTTCCTTCTCCAGGAGATCTTCCAGACCCAGGGATCAAACCTGGGTCTCCTCCATTGCAGGCTACCACACTAATGTTTATTAAGCATCTATGACACACTCCAGGTACTTCTTGTGATCTCTTTGATTCCCAACAAAAACACTAAAAGGAAGAGATCCTGGGGACTTCCCTGGTGGTCCAGTGGTTAAGACTTCACCTTTCAATGTAAGGGGTATGAGTTCAATCCCTAGCTGGGGAACTGGGATCCCACTGGCTCGTGGCCATAAAAGGAAAACATAAAACAGAAGCAATATTGTAACAAATTCAATAAAGACTTTAAAAATGGTCCATGTTAAAGCTCAACATTCAGAAAACTAAGATCATGGCATCTGGTCCCATCACTTCATGGCAAATAGATGGGAACACAGTGGAAACAGTGGCTGACTTTATTTTTCTGGGCTCCAAAATCACTGCAGATGGTGATTGCAGCAATGAAATTAAAAGACGCTTACTCCTTGGAAGGAAAGTTATGACCAACCTAGACAGCATATTGAAAAGCAGAGATATTACTTTGCTGACTAAGGTCCATCTAGTCAAGGCTATGGTTTTTCTAGTGGTCATGCATGGATGTGAGAGTTGGACTGTGAAGAAGGCTGAGCACCGAAGAATTGATGCTTTTGAACTGTGGTGTTGGAGAAGACTCTTGAGAGTCCCTTGGACTGCAAGGAGATCCAACCAGTCCATCCTAAAGGAGATCAGTCCTGGGTGTTCATTGGTAGGACTGATGTTGAAGCTGAAACTCCAATACTTTGGCCACCTGATGGGAAGACCTGACTCACTGGAAAAGACCTGATGCTGGGAAAGATTGAGGGCAGGAGGAGAAGGGGACGACAGAGGATGAGATGGCTGGATGGCATCATTGACTCAATGGACATGGGTTTGTGTGGACTCCAGAAGTTGGTGATGGACAGGGAGGCCTGGCATGCTGTGGTTCATGGGGTTGCAAAGAGTCGGATAGGACTGAGCAACTGAACTGAACTGAACTGAAAAAAAAAAAATCTTTTATTCCATTTTTCAGGTAAGGAAACTGAGTCTTAATGAGCTTAAGAAATTTATCCCAGGTCATACCTCCAGTGGGTGGTAGTAGTTACTCAGTTGTGTCTTTGCAACTCCATGGACTTTATGTAGTTGCACCAGGCTCCTCAGTCCGTGGAGTTCTCCAGTCAAGAATACAGGAGTGGGTGACCATTCCCTTCACCAGGGGATCTTCTTGACCCAGGGATCAAACCCAGGTCTCCTACCTTGCAGGCAGATTCTTTACCATCTGAGCCAATCAGGGAGGCTGGTGGGTAATAAAGCTGAAACAAAAGCTCAAACGTTCTGCCTCCCCAACCAGTGTTCCTGCTACTACCCCAATGCTGCCTCTTGAGGCAGCCAGAGCAGCCCGACTCTGGCTTCCCCAGTCTCTGGGTCAGGCTTCAGTGCTCCGGGAGAATGAATTTCCCTCAAATCAGTCCTGGATGCAGTTATTATTTTATAGGGATGTTGTAAGTTGATAAGGTAGCTGTTATATGTTAATAGCTATTGTAATGTTGTTCTTAAGGCCTATTACTGGGGCCGGTTTGTATTTTAATGTGTGCAAAGGTGATTACAACTTTAATATGAATGTTAAACAGATTAGCTGATTTATGTGTAAAATAAATAAATAAATGAAACCCATACTCTCATTTCTATTCATTTCTCTCTCCCTCTCTGTCTTCCTCCCTCTGTCCAAAAGCAGATGTGGTCTGTGGAGCATTGACAATGGAACAAAAAGAGAGTGTTTTCTGGGTGATAAATAGTGGGTGTAGACGGGCCTTTTGTTCCCGGTGAATTTCGACTGTGTGTCCTTAATAGCTACTCGTCAGAGACTTTATGCTTTTGACAGTGTTTGGGGAGTTTGGTTTTGTTTGTGAATTGTGCGTTCACCATTCTCTCCCTCGAAATTGTGTTCCCTGCCTCTGGGAAGCCCCTGATGTTTTCTCAGTACACACTGGAAAGTATGCCAAACCTTTAGAAAGGCAGATATATCCCTATGATGCTGATGTATCCAGGGGCACAGAGCATAGAGGGGAAGACAAATTTGAAAACACGCAACTAAGGTGCAGGTAGATGGGGCCCAGGGCGGTCTGCATGGGGCTCTTTCTGTGGGAGCAGTCTGGAAGTATGCTAACCCGCTGGGTGGGGAGAGCTCTCAGAGAAAACTTCCTCCGCAAAGCAGAGCTCCAAGAATGAGTTGAAGTTAGCCTAAGAAAATAACCCAGGGATTGGAGGAAGGAAAGGGTATTCCATTGTTGTTTTTCAGTCACTCAGTCGTGTCTGACTCTGCAACCCTATGAACTGCAGCACGCCAGGCTTCCCTGTCCTCCACTGTCTCCCGGCGTATGCTCAAACTCATGTCCATTGAGTCGGTGATGCCATCCAACCATCTCATCCTCTATCACCCCCTTCTCCTCCTGCCCTCAGTCTTTCCCAGCATCAGGGTCTTTTCCAATGAGTCAGCTCCTCACATCAGGTGGCCAAAGTATTGGAGCTTCAGCATCAGTCCTTCCAGTGAATATTCAGGTATTTCATGGTGTATGCTAAATCCTCAATGAATGCAGCCAGTTCCAGGAACTGCAGGGTGCTTGGTGTGGCCAGAGCCAAGGGCTTTGAGGCCATTGGTAACACCAGTGCTTTCACGTATTGTGCCCTGAACCAGAAGTCAGAGAGCTTCCTGGCCCAGAAGTATTCATTTCCATTGGATGGGGGAGGTGATAACCAGTGTATGGTTATCAGATACTTTGCGTTAGGATGTAATTGCAGCAGAGGATAGGCACAAGGAGGAAAGTGCGCAGGTTGGTTATGCAGATTCCACACATGGGGTGGAGGAAACCTCACTGACGGTCGCTGAAAGTGAAGTTGGAGGGGAAGATGAAGAACGCGCCCATCTGAACTGGAATAGTTCAGTTCAGTTCTCAGATCTGTCTTCCCCTCTATTCTCTGTGCGCCTACTCTCGTGTGAAAATTGTATAAATCTTAATCGTGTTGAACTGGTTTATAGTGCTTTTCAGGTCTACTATATCCTTTGACTTCTCTGTATTATTGGCATTCTATTAATTTTTGAGAGTTTGACAGTGAAACTCCAACTAAAAACCTTAATTTATCCACTTAAATAATTGTAATAGATAGTGGAACTATATGTGTAGCCTTCTTCTGTATTTTCCAAGTCTCCTATAAATGTGTTATCATACTTTCATAATTAAAAAAAATAAGAAAGAGTTTAAAAAAACACACCTATCTGAGAGGATGCTAGGTATGACACAGAAAGAAGTGGGGAGTGGGTAGCAAGCCTTCAAAGAAGGTATCAGAGAAAGAGGGACAGGAACAACCCCGAAAGAACCATGTGATTGCCTCTACACGGCATATAATGATAAACTAAGGAAGCCTTAAAACCTAACACCCAAACATGCTGACAGTTATCCTCTGGACTTGACATCATAGGCTTGGTAGGAGGCACCTTGGGGTGGAGCATGGTGAGGTTTAGATGGCGGTACTGGGCGTCAAGGAATCATCGCCGTGTGAGAATGCATGCTCCGGGAGTTGGGAAGCGTGGTGGGCAGAGTGTGAACAGGGGTACAGACCAAAGTAGCAGAGGTGATTGCTCTGCGTAACATACAGGATACGCATGCGCTTTCCTGGTACCAAGTACAAACTGGCACAGAAGCAAGTCGCGGCTATGATGGGGACCTTCAACTCTCTGGACATTGGCTGGAAGGCCAGTCAGGCAAAAGCAGAGTTCTTAACATCTTTTTTTTTTTTTTTAACTGACATATAGTTGATTTACAGTGTGCTGACTTCTTCTGTATAGCAAAGTGACTCAGTTATGTTCATATCTACACTTTTTAAAATATTCTTTTCCATTATTCTTTATCCCATTAGGTTGGATATAATTCTCTGTGCTGTACAATAGGACTCTGTTGTTTATCCATTCTGAATGTAATAATTTGCATCTACTAACCCCAAACTCCCCAGTCTGGCCCTCTCCTTCCCCTACCCTTTGGCATCCACAAGTCTGTTCTGTGGGTCTGTGAATCTGCTTTTGTTTTTTTTAGAGAAGTTCATTTTTGTCATATTTTAGGTCCCACAGATAAGTGATATCATACGGTATTTGTCTTTCTCTTTCTGGCTTCACTTAGTATAATAATCTCTAGTTGCATCCATCTTAACATCTTTTTAATCACCTTATAGGCAGCTTATTTTGTAGAATGTTGAGAAAAAAATCAATGAGGGACTGTGCCACTTGGGGCTCAAGTCTAAATAATTTTCTCTTTTTAAACAACTATTTATTGAAAACCCAATACGTGCCAGGCATTGTGCCAATAAGATGTACACTTCTTGATGACTTAGGCATGTGCTAGGCACTCAGTAAAGGCATGTTGAAAGAATGCAAGGATGAGTGAATGAATGGATGGATGGATTGGAAACCTTGAAGGAAAATGAATGCTAGTCTTCAGAATTAAAATAAAAACAGGACACTGGGCATAATCAGATGCCTATCCAGGCTGTAGGGCTATCGCTGAAATCCACAGGAAAAAAAGAAGGGCAAGCAAAAGGAAAAATGGTTCCAGAAAGATGGGAGCTTCAGAAAACAAAACGTACTTTGACAATCCAATATAAATCATACTGATAAAGCACCGGACAGCTTCTAAAGAAGCCAACGTGGCTACCCAGACAGCTCTCTAGGAACCTCAGGTTGTAACCAGATGCACGGAAGGGATGGAAGGTGGGTACCCAGCACAGGGTGAGTTCAAAGAGGAGGAGGGGCCAAGCAACATCAAGGCCAGGATTGAGCTAAATTTGCAGAAAAAGAGAGAGGAAAATCATGAGAAGAGACAACATGGAGATTTCCAGTTCTGCTTGAGATAGGAACACAGTGTTGTCAGTTACGGAGAACTTCTTGGCTTCTCTTTGGTTCTGTCTTTTCCACTATGCTTTCCATATTTGAGGGGGAATGTGCTTGGCTGAGAAGGAGCTGAAACCTGAGCGAGGTGATGAGATGGTAAGAGTCTATATAAGGCTGAGAGTCCCAGAGTTCAAAGGTTCAGTGCCAGCCTTGTCACTTCACAGACTCATGCCAGTTCTAACCTCTCCTGGTTCAGTTTACCCCTTCCGTAAGACAGAGATAGCCAGAGTAATGATGTCATAGGCCTGTTGTATAGATTAAAGATGTGATGCAAATAACCCACTCAGTGTCTGAGTCTGACATGTTAAAAGAGTCAATAAATGTTAGCTATCGTGATGATGGTGATAATGATGATGACTAGACATTTAAACAAATATGACCTAAAAGTGAAAAAGTCGCTCAGTCGTGTCCGACTCTTTTTGCGACCCCATGGACTATACAGTCCATGGAATTCTCCAGGCCAGAATACTGGAGTGGGTAGCCTTTCCCTTCTCCAGGGACTCTTCCCAACCCAGGGATTGAAATCAGGTCTCCCGCATTGCAGGCAGATTCTTTACCAGCTGAGCCACAAGGGAAGCAACAAAATTAACTTCCCAGGATATTGAAACAATTGGAGAATAAGATCCTGGAACCATTCTGGGTGAACAATAGTCAAGAAATAATGGAAAATATGAGAGTCTGGAAAGTGGAGGAGTAGATGGCAGCAGATTCTAGAAACAGCAAACACATGGGTTTCATAGAGATGTCTTATGGGGGAAAAATCTGCAGGAGGTAAATTTGATGGTTCATAAACACTTAGGAGGGCTTCCCAGGTGGCCCTAGTGGTAAAGAACCTGTCTGCCAGTGCAAAAGGTGTAAGAGACACGAGTTTGATCCTTGGGTTGGGAAGATCCCCTGGAGAAGGGAATGGCTACACACTCCAGTATTCTTGCCTGGAGAATCTCATGGACAGAAGAGCCTGGCAGGCTACAGTCCACGGGGTCACAAGAGTCGGACATGACTGAAGCGACTTAGCATGCATGCAAACACCAGGAAATTCATCTGTGGTCACTAGCAGCCACCTTGGGCTTGCTCAGAGCAATTCATGCTAACATCTCCTTGAAGAAAAAAATAATTGACATTTTAATTTCATGATCTGTCTCTCCTTTGTGATGCTGCATTATTCACAAATTTGATAAACAGATCTTCCTCTGTCTTAATTCCAGAGTCTTAGTTGAAAAGGTTTGTTTATTGAAATCTCAGTATGAGGTAACAGTGTGACATGGTTACAAAGAATGGACTTTTCCGCTTCCTCAGTAGAAAGGGCTGTGGTTGTATCGGGCGGGGACAGCCCCACCGCCCCACTCTCTGCTGATGTGACTTCACCTGGGAGGCGTGTGCTCTGCTCTGAAAGTCACATCTTAGCCCCTCACAAACCAGGGGATCCACAGAAGGCTGAGAGGGCCAGGGTGGGCACGAGCCTGGAGATGATGTCATCCGAGGAAGGGTGGAGGACCTTGTGCATTATTGAGGCAAGACAGGCAAGACTTCCAGGCTTTCTCCATCTTTCTCATGCATCAAAATCACCTGGGGTGCTTGTTTAAATTGCAGATTCCAGTGAATCCAATCCCTAGATTCGTAGAGATTCCGATTCATTAATCCCAGGAGGAGCCCAGGAAATTACAATCAAACAAACATTCCAGGTGGTTCTCATTGCAGCAGCCATATTTTAAGCAACACTGACTTAGAAGAAGAAAATAATTGTCCCCAGAAATAAAAGTTCACCTCTCCCACATGGCTGAGAGGACATAACCTGAAGGGACAAGTCCTTGGCAGTCTTGCCAGTCCTTGGACGGTGGGGGCCCTGGCTACTTGTTTCTGTGTCTTTCCTTTCAAATACGGTGTCCAGCACACAGTAGGAGGTCAGCAAATATTCCTTTAATGAAATTATAGAAGATCAGAGAAAGAACTTGGCAAGAAAGAAAGCTTCTGCAAAAAGAAGCAGGTGGCCTTGTTAGGCAGCCAGCCTGCTGTCAACAGCCATCTCTATGGGGAAACTAGAGAATAACGTGTAAGAAGTGGTGTCATAAAAGAGATTGTCATGGGAGAGAGGTTCAACTAAGGTGACCTCCAGCATATTTCACATTCTTAAAATCCAGTTAAAGAAATAAATATCTTTAAGTTTTTTTGGCCATGCCATGTAGCATGGGGGATCTTAGTTCCCCTACCAGGGCTCTAACCCATGCCCCGAGTGTTGGAAGTGTGGAGTCTTAGTCACTGGGTCACTGCAATTATTTGCCAACAGTCCAGAGATGACATAGTCAGAAAGATAGATGATGATGAGCAAACACTTGGAATGTGAAGAGGTGGGCGAGTCTCAGGAAGTACTCAGTATAAAGCACTGAATGTCTTAGCTGTGAAAATGGGCATCTGCAGCATTTTACATTGGGTCTGACTTAACTCTACCCCCAAACGTTCACTGAGCGCTGACTTTACACAGACTGGAAGCAGAGTCAGAGCCAGTTTCTGCCCTCCAGGAACTCACACGGCAATGGAAGGGCTTGTGAATCCTGCTTCTGTACCCTGAATCACAGAACATGAACCTGCCTCTTCTCATAAGGAGAGAAAACATTATGAGTCAGAACATTATCTGACTCATAAATCACTGGGTCCCCAGCACTTAGCATGTACCTGGCATGTGGGCAGCGTCAATAAATATTTGTTGAATGAATCAATGAGCAATAGACACTAATATTTATTGAATCCCTTTTTGCCGGATGGTATGTTATCAATACATACTTTATATAAGTCATTACTCTTAATTCTTCCAAACTCCATAAAAGGCATTAACCTTGTTTTAAAGATGTCAAAATGGAAGCACTGTTGAGTTACTTGCCAAGGTCATAAAGCCTGTGTTTGAGTTATGTGCTTCCTAAACGCAGGCCATTTCTACTATACCGTATGAGTCTAGATAACTCAGTTTTGGTAAGTGGTTGAGATTCTGAGAGGTACAAGGTCTTGGGCAGGGTCACCCTGATGAATTGTACCAGAACTGAGTCCAGACCTAAGGTTGGAACACTGGTTTCAGCTGCCACCGGGGCTCTTTGTCTCACAGCAGCAGCTGCCCTTGCTCCATCACAGCCTTGTTTCTGTTGATGCCTATGGGCCCCTGGCCTCTGCCCCAGGAGTGTGTGCCATAGCCAGTTCTCCCACTGGTCTCAACATTGGGTGGGTCAGTTTGAACTTGGCATTCTGGGTGGGGCAGGCAACTGTGAGATGCAGAGGTCCTAAGAAGACTCCCCCACCATGAAATGAACAGACTTTCATGCCAGCGGACCTCTGGCCTGGGATTTAGAAGCCCGTGACTAACATAGACATGCAGATTGGCCTCAGCACTCAATTTCTGCCTCTTCTTTTTTCAAAACTTAGAGTTGGCATGAAATAAGTTGTGTGCTAAATTGTCCTCCAGTCTCTATGGGTTCAGCTCTGCCCTTCGTTATACAAATCTAATTCCCATTGACTTTGGCCAGCGTCCCACTTGAATGAAAGAGCGGGTAGATTTAAGGCTATCGACTCAATCAGAGCAGAATATTGTTTCTCCTCCTGTGTCACTTTTCATGCGGATGATGGGTGAAATGAACATAGGGCTTTTTTTCCCCTACTCCTGTGTGGTTGTTTCAGCTAACTGTACCTACCATTTTCCAAGGCAAGAGAAGACAACTAGGGAAGGAAAAGAAGGTGTGTGTGGTGTGTGTGTGTGTGCGCACATGGCACCCCTGTGTGCACATGGGGCCTTAGTGGAAATCCACACCAGCCTTCTGGCTGGTATAAATAGAAGAGAATATTGGGCAGGTCACAGACTGCAGGAGAGCTAATGACCAGGCTCTGAGGTCTGTGTGCATGTGGACTAAGTTGCTTTGGTCGTGATTGACTCTTTGCAACCCCATGAACTGTAGCCCACCAGGCTCCACTGTCTGTGGGATTTTCCAGCCAAGAATACTAGAGTGAGTTGCCATGCCCTCCTTCAGGGGATCTTCCTGGCTCAGGGATGGAACTTGTGTCTCCTGCATTGGCAGGCAGGTTCTTTACCACTAGCGCCACCTGGGTGAGGTAGTCCACATGATACCCCAAACCATCGTCAGAACTCCAACTGATACCAGCAAATATGTAGACCCCCACATCCACTGGCCACAGCTGCCAGTCCTGTTGGAAGAGATGCTGTGCTCAACCTCCTCTCAGCATCGCTAACTCTCAGGCTGAGTCTGGGAAGCGGGTCATGTTAGCAGGTGCTGGGCCTGCACTCTAGCTGCAAGGGGAGCTGGGAAAACCAGGATCTGGATTTTTGCAACTTCTGCCCCGGGGTGGAAGGAGACTCTTTCCTACTAAGCCTCGTGGATACTGAATTTCTCTCAATGTAGGAAGGGTAACTCCTGCTCAGCAGCCAAGAGGAAGAAACCCATCCACCCCAGGACGATCTAATGTGATTTTCCCTCTTCGTTCAGGAAACACAGCATGTGAAGGAATGTAGGTGTTCAGTCACTGAGTCATGTCCGACTCTTTGAGACCCCATGGACTGTAGCCCACCAGGCTCCTCGTCCATGGAATTTCCCAGCCAAGAATACTGGAGTGGGTTGCCATTCCCATCTCCAGGGGATGTTGCTGACCCACAGACGGAAGCCCATCTCCTGCAATGCAGGTGGATTCTTTAGCCCTGAGCCACCAGGGAAACCTGTCTGAAGAAATATATCTGCATAACCCTGCACTCTCTCTCCCAGGCTTGTCCTGTACAATCACCGGGTCTAGGAAATGTGTACATGGTGATTATACCCTGTGATATTTTCCAGTAAAATAGGCCCTGAGGTGTCATCCTCTCTAACTCATCCGGTATTCTCAACTTTCCAAATAAGA
Organism: Capricornis sumatraensis; assembly: GCF_032405125.1. NCBI lineage: Eukaryota > Metazoa > Chordata > Mammalia > Artiodactyla > Bovidae > Capricornis > Capricornis sumatraensis. The sequence goes on from NC_091076.1 coordinate 20,442,490, forward strand.
GAAACCAGATGAGCTTTAGTGTCGCTTTGCAGCAGTGGGTTTATCATCATAAATCAGAGAAGGGGCTGTATAAATTCTCTGCCATGAAACTGTCTCTCTTAGACTGATTGAATTTTCAGATACTGCTCTTACCTCGTCAGATTCCATTGCTGGTCATCTTGTCTGTACAGTAGACTGGGCCCAAGGCCCACAGAACCTGTGTGTTAGGAAAAATCACTGCAAATGAATCACTGCAGTGATTTGAAATGAATAACAGGATTCCCCTGCCTCTTTATCTGTAGGCCTTACAGGATGGACCACAGGAAAGATACAGAAGCCCTGCCTCGGTGCTCTTTGCTAATTTAGATTAGACATTGATTTATGATGAGTGCTTTCCATTCTAATGCTTTAGGTTGATCTCCAAGCAAAGAATCACAGTGATTTTTTTTTTTTTCACCTCCATGGTTCCTTTCAGAGCTCTTTCTACAGTAACTCCCTCTCCTAGGCTTGCTGAGTTAAGGTAATGTGGTCCTATTTTTATGGGTGCGAAAAAGAAAGAATCTCAATGACATGCTGAAGGTCAGATGACAGGATAAGGAGGCAACACCCAGAACAGAACATTAAAAGCCTGTCCAGCTTCCAGTGGCTTTCTATCTCGTGTTCACATCCAGCTGTTATCTCTTGAAAATTTTTAAACAGTTGGTAATGATTGCAGTCTTTTCAGTAGAGATCATTATTCTCGGGTCAGAGCTGGGAAAACAGGGCACTTGAAATTGCCTCTGCATCCCCTAGTCATTCAAGAATCAGAGATGGACCCTGATGGTTTTTTACTAATGATTTAACCTCCAGATCATTGCACTTTTCATGGTGTTTATTCAGTTCTGTTTCTAGAGTTTGTGTCACCAGAAATGTGGATAATACATTCTGCTCATAAATAATCAAAACCCACCTAAATAAGAATCTGCTTCTTTGATGAAGATGACAATAAAGAGATACCTAGGAAGGTGAAAACTGTTGTGTTGAGGGGATAAACAATAGATTAAAGGAAAACTGAAAAGCACTATTTGTTTAATATTTTAGCTCTTAAAACTACCCGAGCCCTTTTGCAGCCACTGCAAGTGAGGGAGGTGCTGGAGGCTGGAATCCAAGCTAGAGGTCACAGCCGCACCTCAGTGTCTGTCTGTCCCTCCACTGCTGTGTGGACAGATGTCTGCTAGATACTCATCAGATACTAATGTGAAAGTGTTTCTTCACTTCCTTGCATGCGTGCTAAGTCACTTCGGTCATGTCTGATTCTTGGTAACCCCATGGACTGTAACTCTCCAGGTTCCTCTGTACGTGGGATTCTCCAGGCAAGAATACTGGAGTGGGTTGCCATGCCCTCCTCCAGGGGATCTTCCTGACCCAGAGATCGAACCCATGTCTCATGTCTCCAGCATTGGCAGGCAGGTTCTTTACCACTAGCATCACCTGGGAAGCCCCTTGACTTCCTTAATAGCAATACTTTATCATAGCAGCAATAGCTAGCCTTTGTGACCCGTCATGTGTGTGCTTGGTCATGTCTGACTCTTTGTGACCCTGTGGACTGTAGCCCACTAGGCTCCTCTGTCCAAGGGATTCTCCAGGCAAGAATACTAGAGTGGGTTGCCGTGCCCTTCTCACTTCCTTAGGTGTGAGCCTATTTGGAGCTCAACAAACACCCTCTTCATAGAAACAATTTTCTAAATTAGAACATTGGCCCAGCGGTCCCCACACTTTTGGGCACCAGGGACTGGCTTCATGGAAGGCAGTTTTCCCACAGGCTGGGGTGAGGCAGGGATGGTTCAGGGATGATTAAATCTCATTACATTTATCGTGCTCTTTATTTCTATTCTTATTACATCAGCTCCACCGCAGATCATCAGGCATTAAATCCTGGAAGTTGGGGACCCCTGCCTTAGCCCATCCACAGAATTTTGTTTAACTTGGAACGTGGTTGAAATACTATGTGGTGGTGGTGGTTTAGTCCTTAAGTCATGTCCAACTCTTTGTGACCCCAGGGACTGTAGGCCAAAGGCTCCTCTGTCCACAGGATTTCCTAGGTGGGCTGCCATTTCCTCCACTGAAATACTACATGTTTACAATTTTACATATAATAGAAAACACCCATGTCACTGTATCAATAAACTCATTAGCAGTTCAGTAAAGCTTTAAAAAGGTAAAATCAAAACTATACTGTAATTTGGTATTTAATAAAGATCAGATTTCTTTAGAGGACAATATGTTGATGCAAATCATGGCTCTTCTGGACCCTGGAAGCTTGTCATGGTTTGAAAGTTTGATGGTACAGGTTTCTTTTTGTCTAATTTAGCTCTAAAGTTATGGATTTCTATTTAATTGATACAGCTGTATTACTTAGATTTATACTCATCTATGTATAATACCCGGAGAAGGCAATGGCACCCCACTCCAGTACTCTTGCCTGGAAAATCCCATGGACAGAGGAGCCTGGTAGGCTGCAGTCCATGGGGTCGCCAAGAGTCGGACACGACTGAGCGACTTCCCTTTCACTTTTCACTTTCATGCATTGGAGAAGGAAATGGCAGCCCACTCCAGTGTTCTTGCCTGGAGAATCCCAGGGACGGGGGAGCCTGGTGGGCTGCCGTCCATGGGGTCACACAGAGTCGGACACAACTGAAGCAACTTAGCAGCATGTATAATACCAACGACCCTGGACCAGTGCCAGGGATAGGAGCACCAATCCCTGTGCAGTCGAAAATCCATCTGTACCTCTGCAGGTGGCCTTCTGTATCCTTCTGATTCCCTTCTGTATCCCAGGTTCTGCATCTGCGGGCTCATCCAGCCGTGATAGTGCAGTACTCTAGTAATATTTAATGAAAAAAATCCATGTATAAGTGGACCTGCGCAGTTCAAACCCATGTTGTTCCAGGGTCTACTGTAATTAGAATGATGTTTAATAAGGAGATTGTGAAAGACTAGAAGAAAGGGAAGAAAAGAAAAGGATGGGATTTCCTAGAAAACTCAAATTAAAAAAATAAATAAAGGAGCCAAAGAGAAATGTGTTCAAACATGGAAAGCAGTGTGTTTGAAGTAGAATGAACTGAGTTCTGAAGAGTGAAAAACAGAAAGGAGAATTTTTCAAATGCATAATATCCCTAAGGGAAAAGGGAGATTGTAGGGAAGGTCGCAGTTCCCTAGGTCACCTCTAGGTGGCAGTGTCAACCCTGAGCAGTGTGGCTGTTCTGTGACTTGGGGAAAAGAAGGCTAGTTTCAGTCAGATTTTCTTTTGTATGGTGTTGTCTGAACTCAGGTAGAGTCTTACATTAATTAAGCACATTAACATACTAGCAAAACCGATTCCCCTTATTGGTTTTGCTGGAATGAAATACAACCCTTCAAAACCATTTTCTTGGGACTTGCCTGGTGGCCCAGTGGCTAAGACTCTGAGCTCCCAAGGCCGGGGACCTGGTTTCAGTAGTCAGGGAACTAGATGCCACATGCTGCAGCTAATCATTCTCATGCTGCAACTAAAGATCCTGTGTGCCACAACTAAGACCGGGCACAGCCGAAAAGCAAAACAGTAGACGTAAAAAAAAAAAAAAAAAAAAAAAATTGTGTACTAGGACCCCAGCACTTGGCTATTCCCAGGGAGTCAACAGTAGGGAGAAGGTAGAAGATTAAGAAAACATGGAAAAGCTCTCCTGGTGCCTCTTTCCTCCACTCAACAAGAGAATCCTGGAAAGAACCTATCTCCAGCTTAGACAGGACCCACAAAAGCCATATTCCAGGTTGGCACATCACCTCTGAGTTACTCAAAGCGGCCTTGTGCCATCAACGGCGTGAAGAGTGTCAAGGCTACCACCAGGGCCCACTGGAGGCTCCTTCATGGCTACTTGCTCTTCCCTCAATTCACTTGGGTAGAGTCTGTCTATGTGCTTGTGCTTAGTTGCCAGTCATGTCCAACTCTTTCTGACCCCATGGACTATAGCCCTCCAGGCTCCCCTGTCCATGGGATTCTCCAGGCAAGAATACTGGAGTGGGTAGCCATTCCCTTCTCCAGGGGATCTTCCCAACCCAGAGATTGAACCCAGGTCTCCTGCATTACAAGTAGATTCTTTACCATCTGAGCCACCAGGGAAACCCAGAATCTGTCTATGGGGAGGACACTGCCTATATCCTAATGTGGGGTTGCATGCCTGACCTTGGACACACCAAGCTCCATTATCACTCTGCCCACAGCTCCACAACCCTAACAGGACGCTCTGACCGCCTCTTCCCTGGCTCACACGCACCCCTTCTTACAGGCTCTGCATGGATATCACCTCCTCAGGAGCTTTCTTTCCCTCTTTTCTGTGAATTACCCGCATCTTAGGACTTGCCACGCCACTCTGAATGGCCAGTATGTTTTCCCCTGTAGTAATAACCCCCTCTCCCTGGAAGACTGGTGGTTCTAAAGCTAGAAAATCTATCTTCTCTCTCCTTCCCCTGTGCCCATGGGAAGCACTGAGCAACTGTTTATTGACTAAGTGCATAAAGCGAGTGCCCCTTGACCACACGAATGTCCGCTGGCACTTCTACCCCTCAACATGGTTTTCACAGTTAAGTGGCTTCTTTGGCACCTGAGCACCCTCTTCTGTCCGAGCAGAAGTGTGCTGTGTTCTGAGCCTGGTCCTGCAGTGAGTGGTCACAGGGCAGGTTCTCAGACACCTCTGCTCCAAGTGACTCCGTCCCATCAGAGGTCTGTTCCAAGTATGTGGCAGGGTGTTTCTGTGTCTGGTACGATGCTCAAAAGCACATCTCATCACATCCTGTTAGAGCTGAAGGGACCTTAGAAGTCATCAAGCCACACCCACTGTTTTTTTACATAGAAGAGAACTGCGTCCCAGAGAGGTCAGTCCCTTTCCTAAGGTCACACAGCGAGCCTGCTGGCAGACCGCAGCTGAAAACTCCCTCTCGTATCCCTGCCATTTTCCTGTTGCAAAGTGCTGTTGTGTACGATTCCTGATCTATGGGCTCCTGGGAGCCTTCTCCTGGAATCATGTGAGCAAAAGTGGTGCAGTCTTATAAATGGGCTAAACAAATATATATGACAGCTTACTCATCTCAGAGCAGCTTTCTTTAGGAGGAGCTTAGCGTATTTAATAAGGTGCTTGTAAACAGGAGCAATTTGGATAGTTTCTCCAGCTCACTGTTAGCATTTATACGTGCCCCATTTCATCTGTAATCTGCTTTTACAAGGCACTGGTGAGCCTTTGATGGCAGCAATGAATGACCCAGACGGCTTCATCCCAAATGTTCAAACCGAGCTGAAAATTTGGGCGAATCTAAGGTATTCATCTCCATAAAAAAAAAAATCCAAACACATTGACTCAAATTGCTGTTCTCCATCCAGATACATTAACTTTTTCTTCCTTCTCCCTTTCTTTCTTTTGCATTTCGCCATTACTGTGTTCTGGTTATGGCCCACATCTGGAGCACGGCAGCTGTCCTGTAATGTGCAAGCTGCGGTGTGTAATTTGGAAAACTTGAATACAAATATCTGTTAATTAAAAAAAATACAGAAGCATGTTTGTCAGCTTGTAATTATGTAAAGAAGAACACCAACTCCCAAACTAATTTAAAAAGCAAAATGAAAATAACTTTACCAGTGGCTTTGCAGACTCCAACAACTCCACATTTAGCTGTTATGTTTCTCCCAAGCATCCCAGCTTCCTTTGCCAACATCCATGAAGTTGTCTCTGGGGAAAGCAGGTGGGCCCAGTAGCATACTCAGCAAAGAGGGGCCTGAACTGACAGGTCACTCGATTCTGTTACTTGCCCCTTATGGTAAGTGGAGGGCGGGGTTTCTCAACCTCAGCGTGGTTGATATAAGGGGCTGGAGTCTCTATGGTGTTGGGTTGCCCCATGTATTATAGGATGTTCAGCAGCATCTCCACCTCTGCTCCCTAGAGGCCAATAACACCTACCCATTCCCCAGTGGTGACAGACAAAATGGCCCGAGACTTTGCCAAATACCCCTGGAGAAGGACTGGGGAAGAAATCGCCCTTAGCTGAAAAGCAGTCGTTTTTCATTTGCTGTTTAATACGAACAACACAGGACTCGGCCTCAGAAGACTCGTGTTGCTCTGGACACTTCATTCCAATTATATGACCTTGGCTGGATCTCCGGGCTTTTCTTGACACCGGCTTCCCCATCTCTATGATGATGGGTTTCTGTGAAGGTCAAGTGGGATGTGGAAGGTTTTCAGATGTAGAAAAGGGCATAGTGAAGGCGGTTTTTAAATCATTTTTATTATTATTCTCACGAGATGCTCCTGAGGTGAAACTTTGGAGGAGGCCAAGGAGTAGCTTTGCGCAGTGGAAAGAGATTCCCTGGGAGGACTTTGGCCTGGTTAGCACAGAGCACAGTCTTGACCTTGACCTGTTAGCAGAGAGCTCTCATGCTCTCTGAGGCTGGGGTCGCAGGTTGGGCTTGTGGTGTTCTTTGGTGTTTCTGTGGGCGTCATTGTAAGAGCACTGGGCAAAGAAAATTGCTGAGGAGCAGCTGATGAAGCTGGGATAATTTTACAGACACCAGAGGAAGGGCTGAAAGGAGGACTCCAGGCCCCTCGCCATGCCCTCCCTCCTCCCTGAAATGGCTTGCTGTTGTTCAGTCATTCAATCGGGTCCAACTCTTTGCGACCCCATGGACTGCAGCACGCCAGGCTTCCCTGTCCTTCACCATCTCCCGGCGTTTGCTCAAACTCATGTCTGATGCGTCGATGATGCCATCCCACCATCTCATCCTCAGTCGCCTCCTCCTTCTCTGGAACAGGTTAAGAGGAAGGTGTTTGAACTACTCAGGCTGCTGTGAGGTGGTGTAAACACCAGGCTTCAGGTCGGAGAATGTCTCAGAAACTTTTCTAATGGTCTTTGAACAGTAGAGATATTGTCAGCTGTCCGGGTGGATAAGACAGGCAGGTGGATGGATGACATAACCACACAAGGGCCTTTCCAGCTCAAGAATTCCAGGATTCTGGGTTCAAGCCTAGGCATTCTGGAACCCAAACCCTCCCCTAATTCATCCCCAGATTTCTGGGGGGAGACAATGATCTAGAAGCAGCTGCCACTCACGAAGGAGAGCTCTGTGCAGGAAGAAGTATACTGAGCCCTTTGGGTTTATCATCTCACTTAACCTTCCAGACAGGCATTATTCCCATTTCCAGATGGGAAAGCTGAGATGTTTACAGATGAAGTAACATTAAAGGAAGGGCCCCCCTGGTGGTGCAGTGGTAAAGAATCCACCTGCCAATGCAGGAGACGTGGGTTCGAGCCTAGGACCGGGAAGATCCCCTGAAGGAGGGCGTGGAAACCCACTCCAGTGTTCTTGCCTGAGAAGGCCTATGGACAGAGGAGCCTAGTGGACTTCAGTCCATGGGTTTGCAAAGAGGAGGACACGACTAAACAACTAAACAGCAACAACATAACGCCAAGCAGGGGTGCGTTGTTTGTGATAGCAAACCCATCAGCATCTCATCCGGGTCAATGAGGGGAAGGGTCTGCGGCAGGCAGCTGGACTCCAAGTTCGCAGGCACCTGTGCTAGGAAGGCCGAAGGGCTGCCACTCACAGACGGAATGGGTAGGTCCCAGACTGGCCAGGCTCCTCTGCTGAGCACTTGACCCTGCAGCTAAGCTTTGAAGGCCAAGCATTACAGGAGGGTTTAGGAGGACACTGTAATGTTGAAAATAAAAAATAAAATAAAGACAGGAGGGAGAAGCTTGACTAGAGCACACACAGTCGATACACTCGAGATAACAATTTCTGCACAACAGTGCCTTGCTTACCCAGACCCCCAGGAGACGCGGCTGCTCTGACAATCGGCAGGAATTCTGACTCACTACAGATCTTTTCATCTCCTGCCTGCTTTTTCATTTTACCTTATTAAATATTAAACCCTGTAAACACTTTCATTTGTGTGCGCCATATTGTCAGTCAAATTACCCTTCTGTAACAGGGAGTGAGTGCTAAATTGCTTCAGATGTGTCTTAACTCTTTGTGACCCCATGGGCTATAGCCGGCCAGGCACCTTTGTCCTGGGAGAGGGATTCCCCAGGCAAGAATACCGGAATGAGTTGCCATGCCCTCCTCCAGGGGATCTTCCCGACCCAGAGATCAACCCCCTGTCCCTCGTGTCTCCTGTATTGGCATGCAAATTTCTTACCGCTAGCGCAACCTGGGAAGCCCTTTCAGATCATATTGGTATCTCTTCCCCAGGCCATTCCAAAACCCCATAGCAGAATCAAACAAGGATGGACCTGAACTGCTGATAAGACTCCTGAATTTTTTTTTCAGACCCTGACATCAGCTAACTATGTATATCTATTCAAGTCAAATTGTTTTCTTTCCAAGCAAACAGCATGGATGTGAAGATCCCCTCCTTCCTTCCAACAAATTTAAAGTCATAGTGGAATAACTTTGAAACTTCAAAATTCTAGAAGTGGAGCCCCATCAAGTTAGGGACCTGTCTGTGGATTAGACAAAAGTAAGTCATGATGGTGATTGCAGCCATGAAATTAAAAGACGCTTACTCCTTGGAAGAAAAGTGATGACCAACCTAGATAGCATATTCAAAAGCAGAGACATTACTTTGCCGACTAAGGTCCGCCTAGTCAAGGCTATGGTTTTTCCAGTAGTCATGCATGGATGTGAGAGTTGGACCATGAAGAAGGCTGAGCACCGAAGAATTGATGCTTTTGAACTGTGGTGTTGGAGAAGACTCTTGAGAGTCCCTTGGACTGCAAGGAGATCCAACCAGTCCATTCTGAAGGAGATCAACCCCGGGATTTCTTTGGAAGGAATGATGCTAAAGCTGAAACTCCAGTACTTTGGCCACCTCATGCAAAGAGTTGACTCATTGGAAAAGACTCTGATGCTGGGAGGGATGGGGGGCAGGAGGGGAAGGGGACGACCCAGGATGAGATGGCTGGATGGCATCACGGACTCTATGGACGTGAGTCTGAGTGAACTCCGGGAGTTGGTGATGGACAGGGAGGCCTGGCGTGCTGTGATTCATGGGGTCGCAAAGAGTCGGACACGACTGAGCGACTGAACTGAACTGAACTGAACTGAAATAAGCAGTACAGTTGACCAGCCCAAGTAGACTTGTTAACAGTGGGAAAGAAATTAACTAAATTAAAGGAATATAATTAGATGGACTTAAGATTCTACCAGGAACTTGAAATTAAGACACCATCCTCTACATCTTTGCTAGTCTCCCCGGAGTTCCCAACCCACCCTCTTTCCCAATCCGTCTTCTCCTTCATGTGCTGCTCTCTCTGTGCCCTAGGTAAAGTGACTTAACCTTTTCCTGGCTCTAGTGACCCATCTGTTGGGTTGGAGAGCAACAGTTAGGTGCATCTGGTAGAGGGTGGTCCTCTTTAAGGAGTGTTTGGAAAGTGCTTTGAACATGAGTGGCCTCCCTGGTGGCTCAGATGGTGAAAAACCTGCCTGCTATGCAGGAGACCCGGGTTCGATTCCTGGGTCAGGAAGATCCCCTGGAGAAGAGAAAGGTAGCCCACTCCCATATTCTTGCCTGGAGAATTCCATGGACAGAGGAGCCTGGTGGGCTATAGTCCATGGAATCACAAAGAGTTGGACACAGACTAAGCGACTAACACTTTGAACATGCAGTGTTCAGTTTTAATATTGCTTCCCAATGTCCTTGACTAATGAAATGATATCTTCATGTCACAGCGAGTTCATTTTGAAATGGAGTCTGCTGAATCCAGATTTCGGTTTGGGGGTCACCGAGATTTATTTTTCCTTGGGGCAAATATTGACCTTCTGAGCCTCCACCAATATTTACCTTTTGGGTCAATAAATCTCAGTGTTGACCTTGATAAAAGTCAACAGTCTCCACAGAAGCTCAGGTCTGCGTCTGTGCTGCCTTCGTTCCAAAGGCTGTCACTTGATTCTGTTTCAATAAATCCCTATTTGCAGGAGTTTATAACACAAGCTGTTGGCGTGCCCTCAGGGGCAGAGTTGCTGGGTGTCTCCCCGCCGGGCACTGGTGTAGAAATGCTGAAGTGGAACTATCCAAGTGTTCCTTAGAAAACTCCTGATCTTATGTTTATACTTCTCTTCTTGCTAGGAGGGGCTTTCTAGGAGAGCCTACCCAACTTGCAACAAAGTACAGACTAGACTGATTCCTAACAGAGTCTATCAAACGGGATGATTCCATTCACTGAGGGTTGAAGGCTGTCTATTTGGAAGAAGGGGATGCATGCACCCCAGGCTTGTGTTTGTAGACACTGGAGGTTAATCTGAACATGCTGACTGTCATCAATAACACTGTTCATCACCAAAGAGACCACGTGGCTTTCATTCCCTACCATGACCATGCCTGGAATAGTCTATCAGCCAAACTGAGATCAATTGTGAACGTGAAGTCACTAAGTCGTGTCCGACTCTTTGTGACCCCATGGTCTGTAGCCTACCAGGCTCCTCTGCCCATGAGATTTTCAAGGCAAGAATACTGGAGTGGGTTGCCATTTCTTTCTCCAGGAATGTACATATTTAGTCACATTCAAAAGTTGTATTCATTGAATATTTTTTCAGAAACGACTGGGCCAATCTCTTTGCTAAGGCGAGGTTCTCTTCTCTCTCTTTTTAACTGTCTCTTTTGGAGTATAATTGCTTTACAATGTTGTGTTGGTTTCTGCTATACAATGAAGTGAATCAGCTATGTGTGCGTACTTAAGTTGCTACAGTCGTGTCCAGTTCTTTGCGACCCTATGGACAGTATCCTTCCAGGCTCCTCTGTCCATGGGATTTCCCAGGCAAGAGTGGGTTGCCATGCCCTCCCCCAAAAAATCTTCCCTACTCAGGGATTGAACCCGAGTCTCCCACAGTGCAGGCGGATTCCTTACCATCTGAGCCACTGTCCCCTTCTTTTTGGGCCTCCCTCCAACCTTCCCCAACCCACCCCTCTAGGTCATCACAGAGCATCAAGTTGAACTCCCTGCTGAGCCCTGCAGTTGCCTACCACCTGGGGCTGAGAATAAAAAGAAATGTGTGAGGCACGGGGCTGGCATGGAGGGAACTTTGACTATAGTACAGACACATTCCTCATTTTTCCTACATCTTACCCTCGTCAAACGGTCATATCCACACCTCTCCCACCATGAACAGGTTCAGACCAAGAGCCGGTACTCATGTAAATCAATCAGAGTCACATGCCAGCAGGACTAAGATCATTCATTCTTTCCAAGGACAGCATTTCCCACCACCTTCAGGCACCTTGCCAGCATCACATCACCTGTAGTCTTTGGGGAACAGTTGGAGAGTTCTGCTTGGTTAAAGACAAGAAAAACACATTTTGTAAGAGCAGGAGGGGGGTCTACCTTTGAGCCTGCGGAGATGTTATCCAAGAGGAAGGGTGGGCAGTGATGAAATGACAGATCAATAATGTAGCTGCTGTGTTCATCATGTTTTGTCTTTGGGGTTTGAATTTAATTGCTTTCCATATAGATTCGAGGAAAGAGAATGGTTCATCACAAAGTATTTTGTCCAGAAATGTTGCACAGATAAACAGATTTCTAGAATAAATGTGCGTAAAACTCAAAACCCTGTCCAGCACGTCTTATGATAAATGAGGCTTTTTTATGTGTTTCCCATTGATTTATCTGCTTTTAATGGGCCCATTTGCAAGCAGCAGTGCTTCCAGACTCTCAAGGATCATGTGTATGTGTGCGTGTGTGTTTGGTGAAGGATGGCAAAGGGAGAAAACTAGCCATTCATTTATTTCAGAAAACGAAGTGTTGGGAGACTAGACTAGATTTCTCCTACACGACTTCCTCTCTTCTCCATTATTTGCAGTCCTATCAGTTTATTGGGCTATAAAAGCCTATTTTTTTATTTACCTAGATTTTTCTAAATAGTTGGGGAAACTACATTGATGAGAAGGTGACAGGAAAGGGGCCTTCAGAGTTATTCACTAGTAGGGTCGATGTTGTCTGAGTTTTCAGCTCAACTGTCAGCTTCCCATCAGCATTTTTCTGGGTATCCCAGGCTGGTGGACTGTTAGCAGCTGCCTGGAACCACAATTCAAATCCAGTCAATCTTGATGAATTTGATTAATTGAGCTCTAGGAGTTTTGCTTGGTGCTGGTCCTTTGAATCAAAGCCTTAAGATCCCAGGCACTGTGTGTTGGGCGAGGTCTATATGTGTCCCAGGGCCTTTTTAGAAAGATTGGGTTTGTCTCAGTGTCCTATTCTCTGTTTCTGAAAAAGGGAAACTAAAACAATAGCAAACAGATAAAACGAAACCTCTCATAGGAGAGCCTGTCCTGTCCCACAGGGGGTAGCTAGGATATTGGCAGCCCTGCTCTTAAAACGACTGCTTGTGTTTGTTTTCCTCATTTCGCATTTATTTGTGGAAGATTTGCCTTTTATTTATTTCTGGCAAATGAGTTAACTTCTTTTACTCCTTTTGTGTCTCCTGGGTCCTGCCGAGGTCTTATCTGATACTCTGCTTTCTTCGAGACTCCCAGTGGACTTGCAAGGGAGGTCATTCATTCATTCAGACAACAGCCCGTTTATTAAGTATCTGATATTTGCCAAGTACTTTGCTGGGAGCGGCAGGATTTTAAAAAATGGATCAATCAGCATTCCTGTCCAGAAAAACAGAATGTAGCGTTGAAAGGCAGACTTATATAAACATGTACAGTAAACATTAGAAGGAATGAGGAAGAATGAGCTGAAACAGGGCTGATGGGCACCAGGGGTGGGTGCGCAGGGCTAGATATGAGAGGAATCGTGAGGTTAAGTCTGCTGTTCTTGAGCTCCGCTTGCATTTAGGGAGTGTCAGATGCGTGTCCCCCAGGTTGGCTAACAGAATGGAAGGTGGGGCGTCATCTGAAATAGGGACCAGTGGAAAGGAAGCAGGTCTATGTAGCAAGTACCATCATCTCATTTGGACTCACTGAATGTGAGTGAACCTGGAGGTGTCTGGGGAGGGGTTTCAAGTTGGCAGTTGAATATGTGATATTGGAGCTTGACGCTTGGAGGGAGCTATCTGGACTAAAGAGAATGCTTTGGGATATTCCCGCATGAAAGTGGGAGTTGAAACAATGGGAGTGGGTGAAATTTTCCAAGCACAGCTCATGGAGCAAGGAGAAAGAAGGCTAAGAAGATCCAGTAAAAACCAACCTTAAGTGTGTATTGGTCAGAATTATCCAGGAAAAAAAAAAAAAAAAGAAGAACCAATAGGGTATATAGAAAGAAAAAGAGATTAGTTAAAAAAAAAAAAGGTTCCTGTGGTTATGGAGGCTAGGAAGTCCCACAGCCTGCTATCTGTAAGCTAGAGAACCAGGCGGAACTGCTAATGTATTAAGTTCTAATCCAAATTCCAGGAGAATGAAACCTAGGATGAGCCAGTGTTTTAGTGTGAGTCCAAAGGCACAAGCAAAACGGATCTTCCATTCAAATAGTCAGGCAACAGGAGTTCACTCTTACTCACGGGAGGATCAGCCTTGTTGCTGATCTAGCCATCCTTCAACTGATTGGGTGAGGCCCACCCATATTGGGAAGAACAATCTGCTTTCCTCAGTCTACTGATTTAAATAAGAATCTCGTCTAGCAGCAGCCTCACAGACGTTCCAGAATACTGTTTGACCAGGTATCTGGGCAACCTCTGAACCAAGGGGCGTACAGAGGAGAAAAAAGGGGCAGCAGAGACAGAGAAGGTAAAGAGAGCTGGGCTCAAATGGAAGAGCTTGTACAGTGTCAGAAGGACATGAAACACCAGCCCATGTCAACTTCACTTAAGATCTCGGCTTCTCTGGGGACATCACACATTCCAACATTCTGTCTTTGTGCTTGATGAATGGCTGTGCTTGTGTACTAAGTCACCTCAGTCGTGTCTGACTTTGCAACCCTGTGGACTGTAGCCCATCAGGCTCCTCTGTCCATGGGATTCTCCAGGCAAGAATGCTGGCATGCATTGCCATGCCCTCCTCCAGGGGATCTTCCCAACTCAGGGATTGAACCTGTGTCTCTTATGTTTCCTGCATTGGCAGACAGATTCTTTACCTCTGGTGCCACTTGGGAAGCCCCTGATAAATGGTCATGAACAGACAACTTCCATATTCACACTCCCAGCTGTCCTCTTATTTTTTTTTTTCCTTAAAAATTCTAAAGTGCCACTAGGGTTGAATTCACATTTCAATGCCAGGCACTGTGCAATACATACATCCTCTCATTTACCTCTGCCAGCAGTCCCTTAGAGATTGTCCAACAAGCCTAAAACTTCAACTTAAGATTACAAGAAGCTGTAAGGCTTAAGAGACAATAGCGGACCCCTGTTCTCCATTGTGCTTTGTCAACAGAAGCAGCATACAATTAAACAATCTTAGTACTGAGTGACATGACAGTCCTCAAGATAGATGACACCCTGCCCATTTTACAGAGGAGGAAACAAAAGTTCCTTGTGATTGATTCGCTAGTGAATAGTAAAGCTGATTCCTCAGGTGGCGCTGGTGGTAAAGAACCCACCTGCCAAAGCAGGAGACCTGAGAGATGCAGGTTTGATCCCTGGATTGGAAAGATCCCCTAGAGGAAGAAATGGCAACCCACTGCAGTATTCTTGCCTGGGAAATTCCGCGGACAGAGGAGCCTGGTGGGATACAGTCCATGGGGTTGCAAAGAGCCAGACACGACTGAGCATGGGCACAAAGAAGTAAAGCTGGCAGCAAACCCAGGTCTTCTGGCATCTAGATTTGTTGATTGCAACCTGGTGCTCCAGGTTACCCCTAGCTCCCTGTGTAGGAAGACATCAAGGCTGAGCCTCAGATTTTGTCCTGTCCAGGCAGCAGTCAGCTGTGATTCAGCTCCATAGCAGAGCTGATCTGCTCCCTGCTCCTCAGAAACTTCTGTCATCTGAAAGCTCACCAGACTGCCACGGTCCATCCAGCCTTTCTTTGCCGCCTGTGCTCTTTCTCAGACTCAGAAAGTGCTGAGCTGTCAGTGCTGGTGGCCCTATTCTTGGATGCGCTGAACAGCAGGTAAGATAGCTTTGAGCTCGCACCTTCCCCTGGCAACATTTGACAAGCTTTTGCAATAAAGAAATTCAGAATTAATATCTGACAATTAATCTCTAACTTGAAAGAGCCATATATCCCATATGTGTAACCCCTGGACATTTCTATTTCCAAGCTGTGCAAGTAAGATAACATTCTGAAAATGAAACGTAATCCTTAATGAGCGATGTTCTTTAGGATAGATTGATCTGCAGTAGTGAGCAGGCTCCATGATCTGAGCAGTGGCTAATGATAAGGAAGAAGCAGGAGAGTCGGAAGAAGGACAGAGATGAACATCGAAGCCGTGAGATCAGTCCCAGAGGCTGGAAGGTGGACGGCCAGCTTCCGTGGGACACTGGGCAGCTCTTCCTGGGGCTTGTTGTTCAGTTGCTCAGTCATGTCCCACTGTTTGCGACCCCATGGACTGCAGCACACCAGGCTTCCCTGTCCTTCACCATCTCCTAGAGTTTGCTCGGACTCATGTCCATCGAGTCGGTGATACCATCCAACCATCTCATCCTTGTCGTCCCCTTCTCCTCCTGCCTTCAATCTTTCCCAGCATCAGGGTCTTTTCCACATATGAGTCAGCTCTTCACATCAGGTGGCCAGAATATTGGAACTTCAGCTTTAGCATCAGTCTTTGTAGTGAATATTCAGTGTTGATTTCCTTTAGGATTGACTGGTTTGATCTCCTTGTTGTCCAAGGGTCTCTCACGAGTCTTCTTTAGCACCACAGTTTGAAAGCATCAGTCCTTCGGGGACTTAGCTCTGTGAATTCATCAGTTGGCGGCAGCCATTGTCGGGACTAGGATGGGGTTAAGGCGCAGTGGGGAGACACCAAAGAAGCAGAGAAGGTGGCCCCTGCTACGAAGGCTTCATAATTGCATTGTAGAATCAGACCATATACACCTGAAGTTGATTAAATGCACCACCCAAGAGACACCCACATGAGTAGAAGTTAATATGGAGCCTGGTGATCGTGGGCCTATTTCCATGCCTCTTTGTCACCCAGGATGACGACTAGAATTGCCTGGCAGCAATTGTAAAAAAGTACTTGTAGATCCTTGGCGAGAAGTCATCAGGCCAAAACAGGGCATTGTGATTTCTTATTATATTTAATGGAAAATTGAAGCACTCGGATATTTCCGAAGTGTAATTTGTTCTGATGGGTAGGCCGACAGTGAATTGGACTGCTTCACCAGGGAAGAGGCAAAAAATAAATTAAACAAATTAATGACTGTGACGCATTCCAGGGGAGAGAATGCAGCTGGTAACCCACCCACCCCCACCCTACCCCCTAACAAAAAAATCATCATTTTATTACAGTCACATCTCCTTGGGCTGCTGCTTCTTGTGGGTATTTTTAAAAGAAAACTTCCCCTCTAGTCATTTTCTTTAGCCCAGTAAGCACAGTTGCTAATTTTCTCTCATTTGGAGATTTCCCCCCTGGAACCATATGCCATTAAAATGCTTAGACATGTGGAAATGGGCTGATGAAGATATGAGGAGACAGGGAGTTTCAGACGAGGAGAGATTTTGTCAGATGGAATGGCTCTGACACGGGATTCACTAACCAGAAGAGAAAGATCCTGCCACGGGACAATGAGGAGGAGAGCTGGGCCCCGTCCCTGGAAGCGTCCAGGAGGCATGTGCCCAGTGCAGGGCTCAGTGCCCAGCCTCTGGCAACTGCTCATTGGCAGAGCCAGTGAATGAGTGAATGAGTGAATGAATGAATGAGTGAATGAGTGAGCTCACGAGCAAACAGGCGAATGAGTGAGACAGATGAGCCGCTGATGCAGAGAGGCGGACCAGGGTCTAGGAAGGGGGGTGAAGGGTTGCAGGACTTGAGAGCTCCTGAGCATCAGTGGGAACCATCAACAGAGGGCATCACAGAGCACAGTATGGCGTGGGGTCGGGTGAGGCAGGCTTGGCATGTGGACCCATAGCTGAAGTCCCTTTTTCCTAAGAACTGTTTTACATCTCGCGTTTACTTATGTGATCATTCAATTCACGTTTTCAGGATAATATTCCAACTATTTTAAGAACTGGGCTATCAGTGGCACCGACCAGCCAGAATAGACCCAATTTCCAGGGACACTGGCCAAAGAGTAGCCATCCAGGACTGCACCTCGAGACCTGAGTTTTCTGAGGATGAGTATTGTGTTTGTTTTAATATCTTCTTAAATTCTCAGCACCTTGCTCAAGCCTTTGATATAAATATAGTTCCTCTGTGTGTAGTAGCTACTCAGTAAATACCTGTGGAATGGTGATGCATTATATAAGGAAGGCATGGCTTAGTTGGATGGAGAAGGAGGCAGGCCTTACCCAAATGGCAGGACTGCCTGCCTTCCCTCTGGGGGCCCCATAGGACTACCCTAGGGCCTTGACACACACACAGAAGGGAGGGCAGAGGCAGATTCAGCCCCCAAATCCCCCACCCAGGGCAGCCTGAGTATTTCTACCAAAGTGCTTTCCTCGGCTTGGGTAAATAGATCTGTTAATACTCTCCAGCCTCTCTTCTTTGTTAGGGAGCCCAGTGTATTAATTAAAAACCCAGGGCAGCTGTAAGTATTTTCAGAACAAGGATTAAGCCAGCTTTCTGTCAATTGCTTTCAGAGTGATTGCTTTTGCTCAAGACATGCTTTCTTGAGGGGTTGAAGCAACACGCTTTCCTCTCTTCCCTCTCCTCCGTTTTACCTCATTACCCTGTTGGCCCCTTCCCCTAGTTCATGCTCAAAACCAGCTTCAGTGGGAAGACCACCATGAAATGTCACGTGCTTGCAGCTGTGCCCCCTGGAGACAGACACATCTCGCTGGGCACTAATACAATCAGACCAAGGCCAGTGTGGTGAGCGGGTCAGCCCCCACTCCTGCCTACCTTCCAGCTTCGGCTGAGTTAAGGCATAAATATTAATAACATATTCCTATCAAGCATGTTTAGTTGTGCCAGTTGGGAGTGAACCCAAAGACAGGGGCATGTCCTACATAACGTGTCTCAGCTCTTTTTTTGTGTGTCCATTACACGAGTGGCTTACATGATGACTGTGCACCAGGGGACCCATTTCTGCCTTTTATGGGAAGGGACATTCTGATAGAGCTCTTTAGGGGTGAGCCAGGCTGTCTACAGGGGTGCAACCTACCAGTGTAGGCTCTCAATGTTGTTGTTTAGTCACTAAGTCGTGTCCAACCCTGTGAGACCCCATAGATTATAGCCTGCCAGGCTCCTCTGTCCATGGGATTCTCCAAGCAAGAATACTGAAGTGGGTTGCCATTTCTTGTTCCAGGGGATCTTCCCTACTCAGGGTTCAGACTTGTGTCTCCAGCATTGGCGGGTAGATTTTACCACTAGGGCCACTTGGAAGTCCAGACTCTCAATATGACTGTTGAAATGAACTGCCCAGATGGTCTTTGAGGGCCCTTCCTAGGATGAAATGTAGTGTTGGGAATCAGTTGTCTAGCATGGTTTGAGCTGAGTTGAGAAGACTGTCTCCCCTTCTTCATGGACAGGCTAGGTTGTGCCCTTTCTGGACCATCCACTCTACCCCACCTGTATAGTTGTTGTTCGGTTACTAAGTCATGTCTGACTCTTTGCAACCCCATGGACCGCAGCGGACCAGGCTTCCCTATCCTTCACCATCTCCTGGAGTTTGCTCAAACCCATGTCCATTGAGTCAGTGATGCCATCCAGCCATCTCATCCTCTGTCGCCCCTTTCTCCTCCTGCCCTCAGTATTTCCCAGCATCAGGGTCTTTTCCAAAGAGTCAGCTCTTCACATCAGGTGGCCAAAGTATTGGAGCTTGAACTTCAGCATCAGTCCTTCCAATGAATATTCAGGGTTGATTTCCTTTAGGATTGACTGGTTTGATCTCCTTGAAGTCCAAGGGATTCTCAAGAATCTTCTCTAGCACCACAGTTTGAAAGCATCAATTCTTCGGTGCTCCACTTTCTTTATGGTCCAACTCTCGCATCCACGCATGACTACTGGAAAAATCATAGCTTTGACTAGTAGTTCCCTCTTCTCTTTCTTTGGTTTCAGTTACTCGCAGTCAGCTGCAGTCTGAAATGTTAAATGGAACATTCCAGAAATAAACAGTTCATGAATGTTAAGTTGCATGCTGGTCTGAGTAGCCTGATGAGACCTCGTCCCATCATTCTCCATCTCACCCTGGATGTGGATCATCCCTTTGTCCAGGGCATCCATCCAATAGCCACTTGGTAGTGGTCTCAGTTATCAGATGGACTATCACAGTGTCACAGGGCTGGAGTTCAGGCCACATTCATTTACTTAATCAAGGCCCTGAAGTGCCAGAGGAGTGATGCTGGCAATTTGGATACATCCAAGCTGTGAAGTACCTTCTTTAAGTGAAAAGGCAAAAGTTCTTAGTGTAATAAGGAAAGGAAAAAAAAAAAAAAACACTGGAATATCGAGATTACTAAGATCTATGGTAAGAGTGAATCTTCTGTTCGTGAAATTGTGATGAAGGAAAAGGCATTCATGCTAGTTTTATTGTCACACTTAGAATGACAGAAGTTAGGGCTGCAGCACATGATACGTGCTCAGTTAAGACAGAAAAGTCATTGAACTCGTACAGGGTATTTGAGAGAGAGTGAGACCACACTCAGATAACTTTCACTGTAGTATATTGCTATCATTATTCTGTTTTATTATTAACTGTTGTTAATTGCTTACTGTGGCTAATTTATAAATTAAACTGTATCATAGGTTTGTAAAGATAGGAAAAATATAGTCTGAATAGAGTTTGGTACCATTTGCAGCTCCAGGCATCCATGGGGGATCTTGGAATGCATCCCCCAGGATAAGGGCTGGAGGGGGACATGGGGATGGGGCTGGGACATAGATAGGAGAGCAGGAGAAAAGCAAGGTAGAAAGGAACACTCCTGAGCCCCCAGACAACTTGTAATTTGCAAATCTTTACATTATAAGCAACGACTATTAAGTAAATCAGCATGTTCTCCATTGAAATGATAAATAATCAGCTATAATAGCACAAAATACATCTGAACTCTAATGTGGCCAAAAATAAAATGTCGAATCTGAGGCATAATTGTTGTTTTGAGAGACCTGATATGAACTTCCTGAATTCTTCTCCAGTTCTCATTTGGGTTCAGGCAATGACGGACTCCGTCCTCTGGTACCTATGGGGATGACTTCGACACCTCTGCCCCACTCATTTGGAAACCTTGAGGAGTGACATAAGATACAGGAGATGTCCACAGCCCCTGGTGAGAATTTAGACTCTGCACACACACACACACACACACACACACACGCTTGAGAGACCTGCATCTTTTCTGTATACCATTCAGCAGACTGTGCTGCGAAACCCTGCCTCAGCAAAGAAAGAAAGGGGGAAAGAAAAGATCTAAATCAGGATAACATAAATAAGCCTGTGGCAGGCAGAGAAAAACCCAAACAAGTAATAACACCAGGGAAAAGTCACTGCAGAATTTATATAAAAACAGTATATCACAAAAGCTGTTCGAGAGACCTCTGAGAGGCAGAAATCACAGAAATCCTTTCCTGCCAACCTGTGGTTTAAAAACGTAGGAATTACTCTTTTGTGAAACACTGGTGACCGATTTGATTATTTTCTGCCAGCAATCAGCCTTTTGGTCTTGTCATTATACTTAGCAGGTTGGTAGATCTCTTTCTTTAAAATGTGTGTGTGTGTGTGTCTGTGTGTGTGTGTGTGTGTATTTAACTCACATTTGCATCTTAGATTTTTCTACAAGGTTGTCTCTCTGAACTATCTACATTTTCAAATCATAAACAAATAAACAGAACAGTATGTGTTCTTAGACCCTCATTGTTTCTCTATCCCCTATCTTTTCCCAAACTTTTCCTGGGATATGTGCTGGTATGCTCAGTTGCTCAGCCGTGTCTGACTTGTTGCGACCCCATGGACTGTAGCCCGCCAGGTGTCTCTGTTCATGGGATTTTCCAGGCAAGAATACTGGAGCGCGTTGCCCTGCCCTCCTCCAGGGGATCTTCCCAACCCAGGAATTGAACTTGTGTCTCTTGCGTCTTCTGCATTGCAGGCGAATTCTCTACCCACTGAGTAAAGAAGTCAGGGGAAGTCTCATATATATCTCATGCTTCTGTGCTCTGCTTAGTCACTCAGTCGTGCTGGGCTCTGTGAACTCGTGGACTATATAGCTCGCCAGACCCCTCTGGTGTCTCTTGCATTGGCAGGCAGGTTCTTTATTACTAGTGCCATTTGGGAAGCCTTGTGTATATGATGAATGCGTATGCATTGGCCCAAGCTCATTTTTGTGCCTTGGGCTCATGACTGACCTTTTTTAAAAGCATATTTTCTTAATCCAGGGAAACAGTGATGGGTTGGTGGGGGTATAGATGAAACACAGTGGGTCATGAGCTGATTCACTGTTGGAGCTCAGTGATGGCTACTTGGGTGTTCCATTATAACTATACTCTCTATTTTTATATGTATTTGGAAGTTTCCCCTAATAACCAGTTTTTTTAATAAAAAATAATAAAAATAAGAGCACATTTGCAGTTCATCTTTCCTTTTTCCTTTCGCCAATGGCTTCTTTCCTCCAGGTGAGTTCACTGCGGCAGATTTCGGGAGAGCAGGAAGGATGGCTGGCAAGCCTTCAGCTGATCCTGCCTCTCTGCCGGATTGATGGGACCAGTCTCTCTGTGCTCCTTCCATCACTCAGGGGCTTGGTTTGTCCTCTGGTTGCTTTGTCTCCAGTGTCCCATATGCCAGCCTAATGATGGCCACAGCTGTCTTCACACCTCAAATGCAGTCAGCCCTTCCGTGGTGAGGAGGAGGCAAGATGTGTTGCTTATTGAGACATTCACCTCTGATCCATTGAGACATTCACCCCCAATCCTAGTGCCCCGACACGCAAAACCTTCTGGTTCAGGATTGTCTGCTTCTCTCTGAGTCATTTCTGAGTAGACACCCCTTAACTTCCTCCTTATACCAAACTCGCGCTGGTCAGTAAGGCATTACTGAGCATTTACTGTGTGTTCTGCAGTGAGCCAGATGCTACGGGCAATAAACTGGAAATTGTAAGACATGGTTTCTGCCCCTCTGAACCTTATGTTCTAATTAGAGAAAAATCCAAAAATATGAGAGTCCATTATGAAACGCTCAAAGCATTTGTATTGATGCACCCGCCTCTCTTTTTAAATTCAGGTCTCTGGATTATTAGGCTTTTTTCTGTTACTTTTACTTTGTCTTAAGGCTAAAGGTACACGTGGTTTCTCTGTCCCAAGGCTACCCTCAGTACATGCGCTTTATTTACCACTTATGGTAGACAGATGATGCTCCCCAAAGATATTCTCATGCCCTGATCCTAGAGCTTGTGAATATGTTACCTTTCACATCAAAAGTGACTCTGGGGACTTCCCTGGTGGTCCAGCAGCTAAGACTCCAGGCTCCCACTGCACGGGGTCTGGGTTTGATCCCTGGTCAGGGAACTAGATCCCACATGCCATAACTTTAAGACCCAGTGCAGCCAAACAAATACATATTTTAAAAGTGACTCTTATGAGATTTAATGACTTCCCTGGTGGCTCAGGCAGTAAAGCGTCTGTCTACAATGCAGGAGACCCAGGTTCGATCCCTGGGTTGGGAAGATCCCCTGGAGAAGGAAATGGCAGTCCACTACAGTACTATTGCCTGGAAAATCCCATGGACAGAGAAGCCTGGTAGGCTACAGTTCATGGGGTCACAAAGAGTCGGACACGACTAAGTGAATTCACTTTCACTTATGAGATTTGGTTAAGGATTTTAAGGTGGGGAAATTATCCTGTATGATGTGGTCAGACCCAGTGTAATCACGAGTCGTTGTATAGGGAGGCAAGAGGGACAGAATCGGAGAAGGGCATGTGAAAACAGGAGCAGAGGTTGGTGTGATGCAGGACTGGGATCCAAGGATGCAGGCAGCCTTCTGAAGCTGGAAAAGCCAAGGAAATAACTTCTCCCCCAGAACTTCCAGAAGGAACCCAGCCCTGCTGAGCCACCATCCACTCTGACCTCCAGAACTCTGAGACAATAAATTGGTGGTGTTCTCAGCTACTGAATTTGTGGTCATTTGTTACAGCACTGATAGGAAAGTAATTCACACTCCTGCCACCCCTGGTTGCTTGTCTCAACTTTGCCTCTTCGATCTCCCTTTCTGCAGGTTATGGAATGGCAACACGTTTAGGTCATAAATAAACAAAACTCCATTTGTTTTTAAACCCTCATTGTTCCTTTATTTTCTGTATATTTTCAACCTTTGATAACCAGATTACTTTAAACATAGGCTAAGGTGGTGATTCTCCAGCCTATCACCAAAATTACCCATGGAGTCTTTAAGTGATACATCTCTTGGGGATCCCCACAGATAGACCCCCATCAGTGACCCCTCTCCACTCACTTACCACCTGAATGAAAATATTTTAATGAAGTTGTGGTAGATATACATAATGGAATATTACTAAGCTCTAAAAAGGAATGCATTTGAGTCAGTTCTAATGAGGTGGATGAACCTAGAGCCTATTATACAGAAGGAAGTAAGTCAGAAAGAGAAAGACAAATATTGTGTATTAATGCGTATATATGGAATCTAGAAAGATAGTATGTGCAGGGCAGCAAAGGAGACACAAACATAGAGAACAGACTTTTGGACACAGTGGGAGAAGGAGAGGTGGGATGATTTCATTCAAACATATACATTACCATATGTAAAATAGACAGCCAGCTGGAGTTTGATGTATGATGCAGGGAACTGTATTTGTGAGGGTCGATCTTTATTCCTCAAGAAGTCTTTCAACCATATCCACTCCATCACTTTTCTACCAAGGAGTATATGTGCTCTGTGCAAATGTAACCAGTCCTTGCTTCCCGGGATTCCTAAAATACATGTGCAGGTGGATGGTCCTTCACCTCTATCCTCAACTGTGTGATGGGAGATGAGAGAAGAGAGGGATCAGCCCAGATCAACACCAGGCAAAGTCACTGGTTACCAGCTTGACCTTAGAGAAGGATGTATCTTTCTACATGGAGGAGGAAAGTGTGAGCCTCTTCTTAATGCACGAAGCCTGAGCAGACACCTGAAGGTAGAAATAAGAATGAATGATAGAGCAAGGTGACCATAGTGAGGAAACCAGCCTGGTTGAGCCATGGCATTTATGAGACATGAAATTAGTTGTGTATACAGAGTCAGATTCTGAAGGCTCTTCACCACCAGCCATTAGCCATGGTGCTCGGGCATTGGATATCCTTGTGTATTTTAAAGCTGGAGAGTGATCTAATGCTTTGATTTCCATAAATAACAAACCAAAAAGAAGAAGAAAAAGTGGCCGAATATCTTAAATTCCTCTTGGGCCTATTGCCTGATTTATCTTGGACCCCAAACACACAGACATGTGCAGATTTTCTCGGATTATTTATTTTGGTTTGAATGTACACAGTGGAGAACTCGATGTGAGCTTGGCTGGATGCTTCAGAGAAAAGAGCTGTTGTGTATGCATCTGTTGATGCAACTGGTACCCAGACCATCTGTGGGTGGTTCCTGCCATTCTTAGCAGCCCTCTTCTCCTGCAGAAAGAAGGTTCCCACACTGAGTCATTTGGTGGCCATTGAATTTTATTTTAGGGATGTGTCCCAAATGCCGCGAGCTTCCCACTCACTGTGCAGAAGAGAACACTCTTTGAGAAGAGGATTCCTGTGTGTCTAACAACCGCACACTACCCAGGCACCCTCTCTCTTTTGTCACCGGCTGAATGAGGACATGTTCAGCCTTCAAGCTCCGAGGGTGACAGCTTCCAGGGAGGATGCTTAGCAGCCTGTTAGGGTTTGAATCTGAACTACACCTTTATGTTGCTCCACACGAAGGTGCGTGTGCATCACTATTGCAGTGTCCAGAAGAATCAGAATCATAAAATCTAAGAACTCAAAGGGACCTGGGAGTCCGACTGCCTACAAATCACTAGCCTCCAATCAAGAGTCCTTCTCGGTTGAAGTAATGCTAGTTACACGAACATGGATGGACCTAGAGGTGATCCTACTGAGGGAAGAAGTCAGAAAAAGACAAACACCATATGATATCACTTCTGCGTGGCATCTCAAATATGGCAAATGAAGCTATGAAACAGAAGCAGACTCACAGACATAAGAGAACAGACTGTGGCTGCCAAGAGGGTCGGGAGGGGCTGGGAAGGATTGGGAGTTTGGGATTAGCAGATGCAAACTGTTCTATATAGAATGCGTGAGCAAAAAGGTCCTACTGTGTGGCACAGGGAACTGTACTTAGTATCCTATTATAAACCATAATGAAAAGGATGTGAAAATAATGCTTGTTATATATGTAACAACCACTTTGCTGTATATCAGAAATTAATAACAACATTATAAATCAACTGTACTTCAGTTTTTTAAAAAAGAGTCATTCTTCCTCGTGCTGTCTTCTTTTGACCAAAGGCAAAGATATCTAATACCTTACAAAGATATCTAATTCATGGTAACCAGTAAGCTGAGGTACCTCTTCCATATAGCACTTCATACTGGCAGACCCAGCAAAATCATATCTAGGAATTTATCTAAGGGAAGAGATGAATCAACTCATCAAAGTATAATATTCCTCTCAATAGTGCTAAGGAAATTAAGCGAATGAACAAAACCAACACCTCCTGTTGTAGAATAATAAATACTAATAGACAAAAATATAGAATGGTAAATATTAATAGAGAAAATGATGTTGTTGTCCAGTTGGTAAGTCATGCCTGACTCTCTGCAACCCCATGGACTGCAGCACACCAGATTCCCTGTTCTCCTGGAATTTGCTCAAACTCATATCCATTAAGTCTGTGATGCCATTCAGCCATCTCATCCTCTGTCGTCCCCTTCTCCTCCTGCCCTCAATCTTTCCCAGCATCAGGGTCTTTTTCAGTGAGTCAGCTGTTTGCATCAGGTGGCCAAAGTATTGGAGCTTCCGCTCCAGCCGCGGTTCTTCCGATGAATATTCAGCATTGATGATAGTTTATATTTTAGCACTTGCTCTGCGCCTTTGCTGAGAGCTTTATGTGTATTATTTCATTCATCATTCACCCAGCTCTGCCATGTTTAGGGAATGTGCGTATGTCTGGGTGGGTATTGGAGGTGAGAGTAGTGGGCGTTCTGTGCCCCTGTTAGGGGTTTGTGGGGACCAGCCAGCAGTGTCTGCTCCCTCACGGCCCCTACTCTGAGCTCTGAGTTGCTGTCCCACCCCCTAGGTTTCTGCCTCACTGGAGTTTCCAGTTTCGTTAAGCCATGAATGGGCTCAGTTTCCTATTCTTCCCATCCTGTCTAGGTGGGCACCACCACCTAGAGCACTTTGAATAAAGAGGGAAATAGCACTGGGCAAAGTTCTGAAGAAGGAAAATAACTTCCCTGGTGGCTCAGACGGTAAAGCGTCTGTCTACAATGTGGGAGACCTGGGTTCAATCCCTGGGTCGGGAAGATCCCCTGGGGAAGGAAATGGCAATCCACTCCAGTACTATTGCCTGGAAAATCCCATGGACAGAGGAGCCTGGTAGGCTACAGTCCATGGGGTCACAGAGAGTCAGACACAACTGAGCAACTGCACTTCACATGGGTCTTTTAAGTTCATAGTTCATGGTTCATGTTACTTGCTTCAGTTGTGTCTGACTCTTTGTGACCCCCGTGGACTAGAGCCCACCAGGCTCGTCTGTCCATGGGTTTCCCAGGCAAAAATGCTGGAGTGGGTTGCCGTTTCCTTCTCCTGGGGATCCAGATCCAGGGATTGAACCCGTGTCTCTTACATCTCCTGTGTTGGCAGGCAGATTCTCTACCACCGCTAGCACCACCTTGGAATCCCTTTAAATGCATATTAATGCTTAATTTCTTTCGTTGTTCTTTGGGGAAGCCAAAAACACCTCCTAGCTTTCTGGACCTTACAACCACAGGGAAGAGCTGCACTTTCTGTCAGACTGGACTGTGACCCTGGGTTCCTGCTTGTTCCTGCTTGCTGTTTCTACTTCGATTCTGCTGACTTTCTGGCTGTGAGCATAGCCTTTGACTGCCATGCACCTTAGCTAATATCACAGTGACTAGAACCATATCCTGGTCCCCTGAGCTCTCGGCTACCCTGAAATCCTTCCATGAAGGGGGACAGGTTCATGCCAGGGAGCCTTTCTTATGCTGTTCTTAAAACCTCGACCTTTTTCTTTTTTATGATCAAGTATGATGTCAATAATACAGAATTGGTTTCTTATTAAATCAAAGGAGAAAGATATCAAGCGTGATAGCTATTATACTCTAAGTTGATTACAAAAAAGCATTTATTGAGGGTTAACCACTTGGCAATGGATAGAAAATCAATTACACGGCAGTTAAACATCCAATAATATGTATTTTAATGAACAATTCATATTTAACACCTCTTATGAAATAATGGGCTGTATTGGAGTTTGGGGTGACTTAGCTGCAGTTGGGATGTTTGCGTTAACTCTTGAAGAGCCTGACACCATTTTAAAAAATTGACATGTCATTGATTTATTGGAGAAGGCAATGGCACCCCACTCCAGTACTCTTGCCTGGCAAATCCCATGGACGGAGGAGCCTGGGGGGCTGCAGTCCATGGGGTCGCTAAGAGTCGGACATGACTGAGTGACTTCCCTTTCACTTTTCACTTTCATGCATTGGAGAAGGAAATGGCAACCCACTCCAGTGTTCTTGCCTGGAGAATCCCAGGGACGGGGGAGCCTGGTGGGCTGTCGTCTATGGGGTCACACAGAGTCGGACACGACTGAAGTGACTTAGCAGCAGCAGCAGCAGCATTGATTTATAAGTATATTAGTTTCAGGAGTATCACTCACTTGTGGAATCTGATGCTGTGTTTTGTCAAATAGGATTTCATAGCTTCGTGGTAAGTGAGGGCTGGCTCACTTCTGTTCTGGCAATGTACTTCCTGACCCACGACAGCTTCTAAGAGCCGCCTTCTAGACTAGATCACAGACGAGACTGACATCACGGTGGTCTGAAAGAGCAAGTCATATTTTGGAGAACTCACTAGGATGGTGCTGTGCATTATGAAATGACATTTCCAGATTTCTTTAAGAGACCCAGCATCCCCGTCCATAAGAGACCCGTCTCTCCATCACCTGTCACATCCTCTCCCACGTGACACGTGAGAACCTGACCCAGGCATCCTTATCTTGAAAAGGTGTTTGTATGTCTTGTGTGCATGTTTCACTCAACCCAGTGGCTATTCATGTTTTCCCGTTTCACTGCACCCATCCGATCAAATGTGGTTTCAAGATAGAAAGAGGCCGTCCAGTTTTGAGACGTGCCAAGACACCCACACCCCCAGCTTCACTGAAAGTCATTTCGGAATTCCCTGACTCCATTGCTGCTCTGGGTTCTGTAAGGCGCAGCCACTCTTCTCAAAGGAGTTCATAGTCTGTGCCTCTAGAATCAGACCATGGGAGAGCCCTTCTGTTTAGCCGATTCACAGCTATTTCACAGAGTTAGAGGAGAGGTGAAGGAGAGAGCAAAGAGTGGAAGACAAGAAGAAAATAGCAGTGTGCAGGTGGCAATTGAAAATGAGAAGCAGTGAAGCAGGGAGAATACAAAGTGGGTATTTCATAGGTGGAGGATGGCTGTGGGGAAGGTCAGTTCCCATGTGGGAGCCGCCGAGTGGGCAGAGGACCATGGACTGAATGAGCTATTGATTCAGTAAACACTGGCTTTGGCTGACTTTATGGAGATTACCAAACCAAACTGAAGGAGGTAGGATGGTTAGCAGTTAGGAGCTTGGGCCGTGAAGCCCGGTGGGCTAGATTCTTTCTGCCACTTGCTAGCTTGGTAACTGGGAAGTCATTTAACCCCTCTACCCCTAGAACAAGGCCTGCCACAGCTGAAATACACAATAAACATTGATCAAACAATGTGTGCATCATGATAATCTACCTTATATGGTTGTTTTGTCCAGATAAATTAAAAAACCCATTTTTAAACAAACATTTAGTGCATTGCTTGATACATAATAATGGTAACTTAATAACAATTATTATTATTGCCCCTGTTAGTAGGTGTTTGATTCTCTGTAGTGATTTAATCTTGTTATTTAAGTGACGTCCTTCCTGTTATGGATATTGGGACATATTTTGTGGGCTCTTATGATTGTGACTGACATAAAGTATGTTCTCAAGATATATTAAATAAATGAATCAATTAATTTGTGAGACTTAAAGAGTGGAAAGTCACCTTACTAAACATCTAGTGTAGCCTGTATATTTTATAGCCTTATTATAAGCAGAGTAGTGTTTTATTAATGAGGACACAGAGGCCCAGCGCTTGGTTTGGGCTGGGTGACCCAGTACATGAGGACCAAGGCAGAACTGCAACCCAGGTCTTGTAGCTCCCAGCGTGGTAGCATGTCTTGTCAACCAGATCTTCCCCTTCAGAGGACAAGGGTGGCTGGTCAACTGTGAAGCCTGGAAGCCACTGCCTGAGACATGAGTTTATTTTGCCGTCTGAGGGGCTTCAGGAGACGGTGAGGGACAGGGAGGCCTGACATGCCACGGTCCATGAGGTTGCAAAGAGTCGGACATGACTGGGCAGCTGAACAACAACTATCATTTCAGGGGAAGAAATGCAATTTGAGTCTAAGCTCTGGGTTCTCATCCTCACAAGGGGGATTTGAGCCCCGGTTCAAGAACTCTGGGTTCTTGCGTTCAGTTCAGTATTCTTGGCAGCTCTGGTTAAGCTTCCTGACTTGATCTGAATTTCTAAAGCCCCAGCTCAGGATCTGAGATTTGGAGAGGCCTCATTCTAGCAGCTGTCATCATAGGTTGGAGGAAGCGCCCATGATGAGGCCAGGAGTCAGATGAAAGAGGTCAGTGCTGCTTGGGGGATGGAAGTGGAAGTTCTCCTTGGAGGGCATATCCCTACCTTGTATGGCTGACCTGCTTAATGGATCAAAGAGAATTTGCATAGAAAAAGGGACCGGGAGAGGAGAAGCTATGGTGATTATGGGGGACAAGAAGTGGGAAGAGTGTGTGGGCACCTGTATTAGGTGTGTGGTCTCCTTCCCTTCCAGCCTGGTTGACTCCAGCCCATTCCCTCGGAACTTCAATCCAGGGAATCCTTAGCCAAAGGCCAAACATGTGACAAGTACTCAGTACGTGTTTGATGAATGAAGGAATGAGACCATGAATGAATCGAACTTTAGAGCTGAAGGGACCTTACCAGACCTCAAGTGATGGATATAACCAACATGACTGCAGTGATTAATTCCAATAAGGCCACTCTAAAAGAAAGCACTAACAGAAGCTTTGAAAATGCAAAATCTATGGTCATCAGCATGCTTGTTGTTGTCACCGTCTTGATGGTGACCTGCCTGGAATTACGGACCGCTCCCCCCCCCACACACACACACCTTTTCCAGCTATCCTAAGGAGGTGGGAAAGCTTCAGTCTAGGAGCCCAGTGGAGGAAGGGCAGGTCTGTTGTGAGTCTAATGAGGTTTTTAGGATGGAGGACAGAGAGCAGCTTCCCCGCAAGGCACTGGAGGAATCCTGAGATGTGTCTCCCCGCAGCCTGGGGGAACATTTCTAAAGATTTGCTCAATTGCAAGTATAGATTAAAATGGTATCGAAAGGCCCCAGGCCACATTCTTCTAGGGACCTACTTCTAGGAAGACTCAGGGAAGAATGACTTCTTTCAACAGGATGGCTGTGCTGGCTGGAAGGAAGGGGAAGAAAGGTGTAGGGTTCCTCCCTCGGTCCCTCCAGGAATTAAGTGGAGGTGTCCTCATGCCCCAGACACAGCCAGGCGTGGGATCCACACTTGTGGCTGAAGGTTGATGACATGTCTCTGAAGAGCTGTAGACACAGCGACACCCAAGAAGGATGGCTTTGCGGTGACAAGAATCACACTGGACAGCGGCTGGGCAGGGGCGGGGGCTGCAGAGAGCGGGGGCCCTGAGAATCTGCAAACGTGTCAAAGCAGTTTTGTCATTGCAAAAGCAAACCGAAGGCGAAGCATCACGGAGACCTCAGTGCAAGGCAGGCAGAGTGTGTCAGGGAGATTTAATTTGTTTCAGAGCAGAGGGAGTTGAGCGGGCCCCTGTCCCTCCTTGGAGCAGGTAGTGATGGTGGGGTAGACATGGATGAAGGGCTGCGGGAGCTCTCCACCCCGGACGGGATGTGCGTCCACCAGCCCCATCTACCTCTCCATTAGCGTCTTGAATAAAAGGCAAGTGGAGAGAGGGCAGAGCTCAGCGTGCAGATTAAATCTGGTCAGAGTCAATATCTGAGAATCCCTCATGCTGTTAGCCAAATGAAAGCTAACGCAGCTATGAATTGGCAGCTCTGGGAGCTGGAGGAGGAAGCTGGATTCTCCTCTGTCTCAGCCCTAGCCTAGACAGAGGCAGGAGCCCTGGGAAGGCCAGTGTGCATCCCTCAAGCACACAGGTGTTAGAAGGGGTGGCAAGTGCAGGTGCGCCCCTTGGGCTGCCCTGTTCAGGTTGCAGAGTCCAGCCTTGTCTCCGACGGAGCCCGAGTCAAAGTTCTGCCTCTTCTGGGAGGTTTCACTGGAGCCCTGTCCCCTTGGAGAAAAATTGGTTCATGCTCTCACCTTCCTCCTGCCCACCTGGATAATCCGTGAGCCCTGGAAGAGGTTTCCTGGCCTGGCCCTCAACTTCCAGATGAAGAAGCCCCCCCTCAGTCTGCCTTCAATGATGGCATAGCCCCCAAACCTTGAGACCTCATTTTCACTCATCCCAACAAGATGTTAATCAAACAAAGAGGACAAAAGAGACGATGACGCCTTCCTTTCACTTATGGAGATTGCTCTCTAATGCTTCCCTTAGAGGAAACGCCCGCCCTTGACCCCTCACATCAGTCATTCTGGTCCCCCCGGACCCTGCGGTCATGCCTGCCTCCTAACCTTCCACCCCGTATGGCACTCACGCTGAGAAATATATTCACTACTAATGCCTGACACTCATTTAGCTTTCAGTCCATGATTTAATCTCGTCCTGGGCTTGTCCTCACCCGTGCTCCATGGCCCTGTGTAAATGTGCTTGCCAGCTGCAAAGAAGCAAAGTCGGCCATGTCTAGGCAACTCTGTGTGTACCATATGATCTGGAAAGGGGCTCCTGTTGATGATGCTGGTGATAATGATATCAGATTGTGCCGAGAAGGACAGAGAAAAGCTGTGATTAGTTCCAGGACTGAGGTGTTCTGTGGCAGAGATGGAATCTCCCTCCATGCCTCCCTGGGACACAGCTTTCCCTGGAAGTGAGAGGAGGGGAAGGATGAAGATGAATGGCTCACCGTGGGGGGGATGCTCAAGGCCCGACGCCATCTCAAGAGCCAGCCCCCAAGATCCTCAAGGGAAGACCCAGTGGAGCGGCACCAGGGCCTGAGACACTGATGGGAGCATTTATCAGAAATCTGCAAACGACTGTGCCAGAGTAGAGGCTTGTCCCATGAGACTTTGTCTGCAGTAGGTGGGAGGGTGGAGGGGATATCTTAGAGTGAAATCTTTTAATGTTCCTCTCCACTGCAGTAGAGCCTCCTTAATGCAACAAATCGGAGCTGCTGCCTACTTCACTGCCTGCATGTTAATGCATGGAGCTGGGGTAACAACACCCTAGGCAGGAGAACCTTACAGACCACTTGGCTTTGAGATGTTCAGAGACAGAGAAGGAAGGTGAGGTTACAGGAGAGCAGTAAGCCTGGAGGAGGGGGCTGCCTCCCTGCCAGCCCTGGAGTCTCAAGGACAGCCTGCTCAAGACAGTCCCTGCTCTTGGAGTGGCCACACAGAGTAAGCCAGGGGACATCTGAGACTCCTTTCCGCTGAAGGGCCTCATTCATTAAAACAAGATACAAAGCACCCTCCAGCACGGGCCACCCAACTCCCAGGATGAATGCAGGTCACTGTCCCCGAGCGGCTGCCACTTTATGGCACTTGAGTGACCCTCTTCAGCTGGGAGAGGAAGGGAGAGACTGGGACCTGGGCGTTTACAGAATGAGTAAGTCCTTGTTTTCTGAATCCAAGGTTGAGGTTATGCCCTGATTCTTTGTTCCTAAGTCCTTCTTACTAGGTAACGAGATTCTCTGTTACTGCCTTGACAGGGTGATACAGTAGCTGGCGTGTAGTAGGCCACTTGGAACACTGGAGGTGATGTGGTGATTAGAGTGAGGGTGATGATGATGATGGTGATGATCTGATGCTAACATGATGTAACAGGTCCAGCGCTTACCGTGGGCCAGGCATGGCAGGAGGGTTTCTCAATGCCTGTATCATTTAATCCTCATTCAGCTATTTGCTTGATAATGCAATTATTCCATTTTTATTAACAAGTAAACTAAGTCTCAAAGAGATTAATAACTTGAGATCTTAAGAGATGAAGAGTGTAAAAGTATTCATCCTTGGAAGAACATATATGAAGCTTTCTTGGAGTGGGTCTTATTCCAGAGTGTTTGAGCCAGAAGGAAATTTAGGTATCATCTAGCCCAACACTTTTTATTACTCAGATGAAAAAAAAACTGAAGCCTGGAAAGATGGAGAGACTTCTGCAAGGCTAACGCCCTGGAAATTGGCAAAGCTGGGGTGAAAGGCGAGTTTGGCTGAATTCCAGCCCTGTGTTCTTTTCATTTTGGCAAATTCCTTGTCTCATTGTCTTCCTGTTTGGAGTGTTGCAGGATTTTAATTTTTAAGTAACTCGTTGATGGCTTCTGGTGAATTAAGTGCGTGCTGAAACTAGAACGTTAAAAAATTGGAAAATAATCGAGGGGGAAGCTTGGGTCCATTGAGCAGTTACGGGGCACTGAGAGAGACACTTGGAAAGTCCACCATCGTCCCCAGGGAGGGGGAGGGTGTACCACCCCCACCTGGCCTGCTTGGCTGCAGAGTTGGAGGTGTTTGGTTCAGGTCCTGGGACCCTTGTTCATCCTGGCTGGTGCCCAAAGACTGAGAAAGGATGAAGAGGAAAGAGTGGGGAACAAACAGAGGTGAGTCTTTCCTCTTATCCTCCTGAGTGTGCCCAACCCAAGCTCCAGGCTGTAGTGATGTAAATGCCAGTTTATGTACCATGCTGGGCTGGCTTCCAGGAAGCACCCGCAGAGTAAATTAAAGGCCGATTCCTCTGTCCTTCTGTTAGAACTTCTGATTCAGTAAGTCTAGGTTATGATTCATCTGTATTTTAAAAAATTGCTTCCCAGGTGGTTCTGATTATCGGCCGCACTTGGAGCCACTGCTGAAGGCTCTCGTGTCATTGGGCAAAACACTGGAAGCTGGAGATGGAGGGACAGTGATGTCCAGTTACATAAAGGAAGGTGGCATAGGGTTTGAAGGGATGTTTCTAGTTGTTTTAACTATAGTTCTGGTGCTATTGCTAAGGATGACATTGAGGGTGATTCCAACATTAAGGAATAAGGGGGAAAAGGGTTTTATGGGTATGATCCATTATTTGACAGGAAATGAAATTTTCTATAATTACAATTTCTTGTCTGACATGAAGGCTCAATTGAAATAAAATCATGACTAGCGTCCAAATTATCTAGATCAGTTCTCCTGTATGCATCGTCCCTGGAAGTCAACACATAAAGTTTCCATCACTCTACATAATTATCTGGATAAGTGAGGCAACTAATAACTCCATAGTAACCCGGCCGTAAATCAGTTTGCTCGGAAAACTCAGGCTGATGAAGCTGGAGGAGAGGAGGGAAACTGATCACGGTCCAAACGGCTGCATGGCAATCCTGACCTCATCTGGTACTTAGGATGAGGTACTCTCAGCATCTAACGGCTAAATTGCTGCCTATAAGAGCAAAGATGGGGGATAAGGATAAATTAAAAGTCTAAGGTCATCCCTCAGTTTTTCAGCTGGCAGACTCCCAAAGTGAAGTATTATGAGCCGTATGACTGGAAGAATATGGCAACTTCAATATGGAGAATGTGGCCTTAGCACATAAGATGAATGTCTGGACACTCTGTGGTAGCAGATGGAGGAGCGAACACACACACACACACTCACACACGCAGCATGGAGATGGGAAAAGTTCCTTCTCTCCGTTGTAAATTTAAATGAAGTCCAGAGTAGAGAAGGCCATTTGTAAGGTCTGCTGAGCTAATGGATTCATAATGACTTTCAAAGCTTCACTCGGATAAGAAATACTGTTCATTTTTTAATTGCATATAATTATACTTTTTCATAATCTAGGGTGGCATAGCAAAAGTAAATCTACTGGCTTAATTATAAATCTTTTTATTATCTGGAACCCTGCTGAAATAAAAAGAAAGAGAAACAACTGTTGTTTCTCTAATCTAGGAAAAAGGATTTAAAAAATATTCTCAACGTTCAATGAGTTATGATGCTTTTGATGAGAGAACACAGGTTAGTGTCATGGTTGATACTGCTTTGTGGGGAGACTGCAGAAGTGCCGAGGTGTTCTGACCTGCCTGTGGTCCGCATTGCTTCTCGTCCTGGAGGAGTGGTAATGGATGATCTGCTCAATAAGCTGAAAGAGTCCTTTTTATCCCTAGAGGTGGACTCTGTGAAAAGCTTTAAGCTTGAAGGGGCAGGAGGTTGGGAGGATGGGGCTGTGAAGGGGGTGGTGAGAAGTCGAGGAGGTGAAACTCCCAGGAGCATGATCAGATTTTTCTTTCTACTGGGTTTCTCCTAATGATTTTCCCAAGGTCCTCGAATGACCCTGCGGCTCACTCAGAGTGAGCCTGGGGAAGACCACGCATCTCTGAAGGACACAGGATGATAAGTTGGCCGGGAAGATTCATTGCTTCCATGGAGATAAGATTTGCTCTATTTTCAGTTTCTTGCAGAGTGGAAATGCTGAGTCAATCACATATAGGAAAGCAGCCCCTTCTGGAAGGAGTGAGGGCAGATTCCAGGCTACAGGACTATGCTAAGGTTCAATGAGCATGGTTCTCCATGTCCAGCTCACCTTGTGTCTCATCTCACAAATCTGAGAGATGCCCACAGCCCATGGGAGGCACTGTTGCTAGGAGACAGCAGTTGGGTGGTCCATGTGTGCGTGCTGAGTCACTTCAGTCATGTCCAACTCTGTACAGCCCTATGGACTATAGCCCCTCCAGGCTCCTCTGTCCATGGAATTCTCCAGCCAAGAATACTGGAATGGGTTGCCATTCCTTCTCCAGGGGCTCTTCCTGACTCAGGGATCGAACCCTTGTCTCTTATGTCTCCTGCATTGGCAGGAGGGTTCTTTACCACTAGCACCACCTGGGTGGCCAGTGGAGGACTGTTAAGTGAGGTAGCCTTTCAGTAGCACCGTCCCAGCCCTTCCCAAGGTGTTGCATTGGCCTGTCTTCTCCCTGGCCTCTCAGGCTTCTGAGATCCCTTGAAAAGTCATCAATTCTGGCTGT
Organism: Capricornis sumatraensis; assembly: GCF_032405125.1. NCBI lineage: Eukaryota > Metazoa > Chordata > Mammalia > Artiodactyla > Bovidae > Capricornis > Capricornis sumatraensis. Next base: position 20,478,916 of record NC_091076.1, read on the forward strand.
CCCTTGTTTGAGTGAATCAATTATTCAGTCATTGTTGGGGAGGCAGGAGCCCAGAAAGAAAAGTTAATTAAGCTCCTAAAGGGTGATCTACCCATTTAGGTCTGATGGAGATGGATGATATTGCAGCCCGTCTCAGAAGCGGGAGATTACTTCTTGGGTAGAGGCAGCGGTTAGCAATTAAACCTCTCTGAATCCTTTCAAAGTACTTTTCACCATCCTCCCCCAGTTCCAAGCCAACGTGCACATCAGGCCCCACGACAGCTCGAGGATGCTATGGATTACCCGTCTTCACCTGGAAGAACACTGATGCCCATCACGGTGATGCTTGTGGTGTGTGCCTGGTGCTGGTGGAGAGCTTCTCTCACTGCAGCCAGGCAGGCACCAGGGCCGGGCTTCACCCTCCAAGGGGATTCTTTCTCCTCTGGCTCATTCTAGGCTCCAAGAGCTGTCCTTATACCTGGTGGTCCTGAAAAGTGATGTTTTCATCTTTACCCCTGGGGGCTTCCCTGATGGCTAAGATGGTAAAAAAAAAAAAAAAAAAAAAATCTGCCTGCATTGCAGAAGACCCCAGTTCAATCCCTGGGTCAGAAAGATCCCCTGGAGAAGGGAATGGAAACCCACTCCAGCATTCTTGCCTGGAGAACTCCATGGACAGAAGAGGCTGGAAGGCTATAATCCATGGGGACACAAAGAGTCATCATGACTGAGCGACTAACACCCTAGAAAGAATCAGAGCCTCACATCTCCCATGGAAAACTCCTTTACTGTCCCGTACATCCTGTAATCAGTGTGAGTGTCCTGAAAACGTTGGAGGATAAGACACAAAAGTGGTTGTAAACAATATAAAAACAATAGAGTAATTTTCTGTTTAAAATGTGAACACTATTCAGCACACACTCAAGCACGGTGAGTTTTGCTAGCTAACCTGAATCCCACTAGCGATCATCCAGACCCATTTCCAAGCAGATGATGTTTTTAATCCGTGGTAGCATTGAGCAGCTGGTTCCTTTATCCTAGGGCATGTGCTTTATGCCTTTCAGTTTCCATCATAGTGGGCAAGACACATGCCAGTTGAGGATCCCAGCACTGCCACTTACTAGCTCCATGACCCTGAGCAGTTTACTTTTCTTAGCCTCAGTGTGCTCATCTGTAAAGTGGATCTAATGATACCTGGTTTGCAGAATCATAAGAATTACAGAAAAGGTGCTCTCTGGTGGCTTAGTGGTAAAGAGTCCACCTGTCAATGCAGGAGACGTGGGTTTGATCCCTGGGTTGGGAGGATCCCCTGGAGAAGGAAATGACAACCCACTCCAGTATTCTTGCCTGGGAAATCCCATGGATGGAGGAGCCTGGCGGGCTACAGTTGACGGGGTTGCAGAAGAGTCTATACGACTTAGCAGCTAAATGATGACAACAACCTGGAGTCAGAGGCCTGGTACCTAATCAGTGCTCAGTAGGTGGGTTTTGTCTTTGTCGCTGTTATTACTCTTAGACCAGTAGACTCAGAAATCTGGGTACAAGTCACTCTTCTTCCACTTGCTGCCAGTTTGACCTTGAATGAATTGCATAGTTCTGCAAAACTGTAGTTTTGGCATCTGTGAAGTACGACTAGTAATTTCTGCTTTAACAGATAGCAGTAGGTTTGACGGCAGCAAACAGGAAAGCCAGCCACAATGGTTTGAGCAAGTAGAGATTCACTGATCTCACTTAACAGGCCTGCCAAGGACATGATGCTAGAGTTGGTCCAGCAGTTTGACCTCATTAGGAGCAGCATCTTGGCAATGCTCACAGTTCTCTTGCCCTTTTCTACTGATTCTGTCCTTCGTGGTCCCAATACAAAGTGGAGAAGGGGGAAGAGGAAGGCATGGAAGATCTGCTTCTTGGTGTCAGAAAAGCAAAAGTTTTCCCTTCAGCCCACCCAGCAAACTGATGCTCACATGTCACTGACCACAACAGGGAAGAGGGTCAGACCAGCCAGCTGACAGTGTTGGCCTCATCTCACAGTAGGGTTGCTGAAATAATAGATGGGATAGTGTGTGTTAAAGCATTTTGTAGGTGCTTTACCAAAGAAAATGATTATCCTCACCTCAGCCCTTGTACAAAGCAGAGGCCAGTCAACTGGTCAGTGAGAACTCTATTGTTCAGGCCTTTTAATCCACACAGAGATATATGAAAGGCATCCGGAAGGCAATGGTTGTTTTAGGACTAGCTGACAGGTCATACCCTCTTTCTGACCAAGCTGGGGGATATCCTATTTCATTCTGCCAGCAAGATGATATTTGAATTGAACTTTGAACTGAGTGGCTTCAGTTATCTCTGCTTGATCTAACTATGAGGCTATATCTTAGATAAATACAGTGAATTTCTGGTACCAGCAGGAGGTATTCCTGAAAGACTCATTCATCAGTAACGACGTGATGTGAAATTAATCACAGGTAGTCTCCTTAATGTGTGCCCTCCCATTCATGGGCCCCCATGACATCCTTAATAAGCATCTGCTATTTTTAACAGCTTTATTGAGGTTTAGTTTACATACGGTAAATTCACTAAATGTACAGTTCAATGATTTTTAATAAATGTACACAGTTGTGGGACCATTGCTACCATCCATTTTAGAATAAGTCCATCTCTCTTGGAAAGGCCCCTCGTGTCCAGTTTCAGGCAGTTCCCAGAGCTGCCATCACCCACATTCAGCCCTGCCCTACTCTGGGCAATTACTGAGCTATTTTCTATCTCTGGATTTGCCTTTTCTGGGCATTTCATGTCAGTAGAATTTTACAATATGTGGTCATTTGGACTTTCTTTCACTGAGCATGTTGTTGAAGTTCATCCATGCTGTAGCAAGCATCAGAAGTTAGTTCATTTTTTTTTTTTTTTATGGATGCCAAGGGGGAAGGATGGGGGGAAGGGATAGTTAGGGAGTTTGGGATGGACACGTACACTCTGCTGTGTTTAAGACGGATGACTAACCAGGACCTACTGTGGAGCACGTGGAACTCTACTCAATGTTATGTAGCAGCCTGAATGGAAGGGGGTTTGGGGGAGAATGGATTCATGTACATGTATGGCTGAGCCCCTTTGCTGTCCACCTGAAACTATCATAGCATTGTAAATTGGCTATACTCCAATATAAAATAAAAAGTTAAAAACAGAAGTTAGTTCATTTTATTTTAAAATTGTATTTCATTGTATGGCTATAGAGTTAACGAACATTTAAATGCCTTCCACTTTGTGCAATTATGAATATACTACTATGCACATGTGCGTGCATGTCTTTTTGTGGTCATATATATTTCTCTTCAATAGCTATCTATGGGTGGATTTGCTGAGTCATGCAATAAATTTATGTTTATCATCCTAAGAAGCTGCCAAACTGTTTTCCACATTTTACCAGAATGGAACATTTGTTACAATCCATGAATTTCCATGGATCCATCATCACCCAAAGTCTGTGGGTTACATCAGGGCTCACTCTTGATGTTGTTCATTTCTGGAGTTTTGACAAACATGCTTGTTCTTTGTATATGTATCTGCTTAGGTGGGGTGTCTGATCAGGTTTTTTGCCCACTTTGATTTTTTAAACCGGTTATTCATTTTCTTAGGGTTGAGTTTTTAAAATTCTTTATATATTTTATACATTAGTCCTTTATCAAATATGTCTTTTGCAGATATTGTCTCCCAGTCTCTGACTTGTCTGATTTTGCCTATGTTTAAACTGAGTTGTCTGCTTTCTCATCATTGAGCTTTCAAAAGAGTTCTTAATATGTTCTGGATATAAGTTTTTTATTATGCATCTGATTCACAAAATTTTCTCCTAGTATGTGACTTATATTTTAAATTTCTTAATGGTGTCTTTTAAAGTACAAAAGTTTTAAATATTTATGAAGTCCAATTCTTAATGTCTTTCTTTATGGATCATTCTTTTGTTGTGTATTGAAAAACTCTGCCTAAACAAAGGTCTCAATGGGTTTCAATTGTTTCCTTGTAAAAGTTTTTACAGGTTTAGCTTTTACAGTTATCTGTATGAATTTGGGGTAAATTTGTTTATGTGATATGAGGCATGGGTGTCATTTTCACATTTTTGCATGTGACTATCCAACTGTTCTGGCACCTTTTGTTGAAAAGGCCGTGGAATTGCTTTGGCATCTTTTTAAAAAATCAATTGACCATAAATGTAAGGATTTAGTTTCAGACTCTCACTTCTATTCCATTGATTGACAAGTCTATCTTTATGTCAACATCAGATTATGAGGGTTAGTGTAGCTTTATGAAAGTGAAAGCGTTAGTTGCTTAGTTGGGTCTGACTCTTTGTGACCCCATGGACAGTAGCCCACCAGACTCCTCTGTCCATGGAATTCTCCAGGCAAGAATACTGAAGTGAGTAGCCATTTTCTTCCTCAGGTAATCTTCCTGATCTGGGGATCAAACCTGCTTCTCTGTGTTGCAGGCAGATTCTTTACCCTCTTAGCCACCAGGGAAGTCCCTATTGTAGCTTTATAGCATGTTTTCAAATCAGAAAACGTAAGTAATTCAATTTCATTCTTTTTCAAAATTATTTGGGCTATTCTGGGTTCTTTCCATTTCTATATAAATCTTGGTATTGGGTCAATTAAAAAAATACTGTTGTGATTGTGGTAGAAATTGTGTGAAATAGAAAGATAATTTGGGAAGAATTACCATCTAACATATTTTAGTATTTATATCCATGAACATGGAATATTTCTTCATCTACTTGAAACTTCTTTAATTTTTCTCAACAATATTTTTTAGTTGGCAGTGTATGAATTTTCACTTTTGTTAAATTTATTCTTAAATGTTTAGTGTTTTATGTTACTGTAAATGGGATTGTTTTCTTAGTGTTGAATTTATATCCTGTGACCTTGCTCAATTCATTTATTAGCTCTAGTCATTTTTGTTGTAGATCCCTTAGGATTTTTAATATGTAAGATTTTCCTCAAATAAAGACAGCTTTCCTTCCAACTGCCTTCTCTTCTGATTGCCTAGTATCTGTTACTGAATTTGAAATTTTACGGAACACTCAAAGAGTAAAGAGGAGGTCCCCAGGGAAGATAGCATGATGACTCTGGGGAGGGAAGGCCTGCCAATTGGAGCAGGAGTGGCAGAAAGAAACAGAGTCATACATTAGAGTGTAATGAGTTTGGACTCACTTATTCACTTTGCAGAATACTGGGATGAAGGAACTGTCATGAGAAAGCCATGTCCAATCTGATGGTGGGGACTTTGTTTTTTAAAAAAAAACTTTTTTATTGACGTTCAATTGTTTTGCAATGTTGTGTTCATTTCTGCTGTGCAGAAGGCTGAGTCAGATATAGATATATATATTTATAGAAAAGCAGAGACATTACTTTGCCAACTAAGGTCCGTCTAGTCAAGGCTATGGTTTTTCCAGTAGTCATGTATGGATGTGAGAGTTGGACTGTGAAGAAGGCTGAGCGCCAAAGAATTGATGCTTTTGAACTATTGTGTTGGAGAAGACTCTTGAGAGTCCCTTGGACTGCAAGGAGATCCAACCAGTCCATTCTGAAAGAGATCAATCCTGGGATTTCTTTGGAAGGAATGATGCTAAAGCTGAAACTCCAGTACTTTGGCCACCTCATGCAAAGAGTTGACTCATTGGAAAAGACTCTGATGCTGGGAGGGATTGGGGGCAGGAGGAGAAGGGGACGACTGAGGATGAGATGGCTGGATGGCATCACTGACTCGATGGATGTGACTCTGAGTGAACTCCGGGAGTTGGTGATGGACAGGGAGGCCTGGCGTGCTGCGATTCATGGGGTCGCAAAGAGTCGGACATGACTGAGCCACTGAACTGAACTAATATATATGTATATATCTATATACACACACATACATACATATATCCCTTCCCTCTTAAACCTCCCTCCCACCTCCTGGCGATGGAGACTTTGAAAGCAAGTCAGAAGATGCATTATTGTTGAGGCTTTTTCAGAGAAATTGAACAACACACTCCAGTATTTTTTACTTTGTTCCTGAGGAAATTATTTATTCCCTTCCCATTAATTTGGATGTCCTTTTCTGCTGGGCAATGGGTGGTACCCTGCCCCTTCCAAATGAAGGTAGGGAAACAGTGACTTGAGTGTAGCCAGGTGAACAATTAAGAAGGTCTTGAGTCCATGAGTTTATCTGCCATTACAGCAGTAATTCCAAACCATAGCAACCAGGCTTCCTCCTCTCCAGTGAAAGAGCCTTTTAAATAATCGCTCATTATTTAACACGCAATGGCTATATGGCTATGTGAGCTGTTATCTGTTTATGTTGACTATTAATAAATGATTAGACCATATTGTGTGGGTTTTAATAACTCCATAGGAAGGCGAGTGTGGCCAGGAGGTGAAATCTCAAGCAATTACACATTCATAAGTTGAGTTATGTGTTTTTTTTTTTTCTAACACACAGAAGCTGTTCACTTACAAGTGAATTAAACACACAGGCCTGCTGCCCTTGCTTGGGATTCTGGCCCTGCAAAGAGAAGGCACGCACAGCAGATGCTAGGTTCCTGGTGGGAAGAACCTGTGGGAAGCAGACGAGGCAGGATCTGCCCAAGGCAAGAGTTGCTGTTGGCTAGGCTGGATGCATTGCATTACGCCTTGGCTGAAAACCCCTGTCGGGACAGGAATGTTGACAGTCATGGTCATATCTGTGTGAGGCCAACCAGCACTTTTAAAATGTATTCTTCTAAATCAGCCTTGAAATAGGACTGGCCTGCTTGACTGCCCCGCCTGCTCCCCCAAACTGGCCTGCTTGACTGCTTTCCAGATGAGACCCAGGAAGCCACACTGCACCCTTTACAGACCTGCCCTTCCCCATTCTAGACAAACAGGTGAGAGGCTATTGGAAAATCAGGATTAGAGTGTCAGCCAGGGAGCTTCTTGATGAACTCTGCTCTGGGAGGTCAGACAGAAGCAGAGCGAGCACCAGAGGCTTCGGCCACAAAATGCAAATGGACTCAAATCATTTTCTTGTCAGCAAGGCTTTTCAAATCAGTATCAAGTCTCTTTGCTACATTCTTATTCTTTTTCTTCTTTTCTTGCTGTCTGCTGAGGGCGTTGATGAATTTCCCTTTCCAGGTAGCTGTAGAGATGAAGTTTTTATACTTTCATTAGGGACGGGGGTGCCCTGGCCACACCCATCCAGGTGAGAACACAGCACTCCGGGGGGGTCAGCCTGCCCCAGGGCTCTGCAGCACTGGGCATTGTCTTTTCTCTTTGCTATGAGGGGGTCAACTCCACATTTCCTGCCTCTTGCTCCAATCTGGAAACTGCTGACCTTCCCTAGGATGCTGTAAGGAATAATGAGAGCAGATATATGACTGTTTCCTTTCCTCCTTTGAATTGTTTAGACAACCAGGGCTACTCAGGATCCTCACTCTTACAATGCTACTAGAAAGCAGATTTGGACATAAAACAAAGTCACCCTCTAGGATGGCCATTCTAGAGGGTTCATAGACTCCCCCCAAAAGAAATGTATCATAAGATTGTCCCAAGCACAGATCTCACGGCACCTGGGCTCCAGGAAGTCACGGAGGTTCGCCTCTGTATCCCCTACTCTTTTCATCACCAACAGGGAAGGCTTGTGGAGTGATTGACAGCAAAAGATGGAGGAAGGGGTGGAGATGGGGGCAGGAGGGAGAAGATGGGTAATAGATTCCAGTGTGTCCATTCATTTATCCGGTCTTGATTGCAGCACATAACATGTGCCAGGCACTGCAGTAGGTGCTCGGGATAGAACAGTGCCCGAGAAACAGGCTCATCCCTCAAAGAGCTTATCAATGAGCTGGAGGGGCAGGCAATGAGAGTAAACAGACACACTTGAGCCCTGTGCTGGCCTGAGCACAGAGGGCTGTGCGAGCTCAGATGAACGGTGTTTAACTCCCCAAAAGTTTCTGCGCAAGAGAGATCTACACTTGTTCTATGTGAGATGAAAGCTGGGGAGGGGAGGAATGCTGGGGCCAAGGGAACAGAAGCCTGGATAGAAATGACTGCATAGGCTGGGAGTTCCAAGTGTTCAGTGCAGTTGGGAAGAGTGTGGGGAAGAGGATGATCAACCTTGAGGCTAGTGTGATACCCAGTCTGTAGATGATGAAGAGCCTGTGAAGAAGCTGCATGAAGGATTTGGGGCACAATCCTGAGAGCAACTAGCGCCAAGTGTGAAAGTGAAAGTGTTAGTCACTCAGTCGCATCCAACTCTTTGTGATCCCATGGACTGTAGCCTGCCAGGCTCCTCTGTCCATGGGATCCTCCAGGCAAGAGTACTGGAGTGGGTTGCTATTCCCTTTTCCAGTGGATCTTCCAGACCCAGGGATTGAACCTGGGTCTCCTGCATTGCAGGCAGATTCTTTACCATCTGAGCCATGAGGGAAGCCCCAAGAGCAAGGGGGTGGGTGGGTGGGGTTTGAAGCATGAAAGTGGCAGGATACTACAGGCAGTTCAGTAAGTCACCCTGAACTGCAATGGGCGTGAGATGGGTTGGGAGAACTGAGCTGAATGCAGGGAGATGATGAAAGAAGATGGCAGATCCAGTCGGGGCATAGGAATGGAGAGCGTCTGGCACCTGCCCCTCATCCCTAGCACCCTCCTTTAGCTTCCAGTCCAGGCAGTCATGGCAGGAAGAGCAGAAGACATCAACCAAGAAAGTGGATGCGTCACAGAGACAGCTTTTAAGCTTGGAGGAACTTTGAAGGAGAGAGGAAAAACGCCTGCCACAGAGCTCTGGAGAGCTTAGGAAAAGTAGGGGCAGACCTGCCCCACTGAACCCTAGGGAAGGGCAGAAAGACAATGGGCATGCAGCGTAGATGTGGGGACGTTTGGGAGAAATGCAGTTCCAGTGCATCACACACAGGGCTCAGGAGGCATGGGTGAGATACAAGCGTTGTGAAGAATGGGGAAGAGATGGCTTTGGAGAGCACAGTGGGTTCATTCATGAACTTACTGAGATGCTCCTGTTACCACAGTAACATGTCAAGGGTTTTGCAGATCTGGGAGGAGAAAAAAAAAAAAAAAAACCCTGAGTTACAGTACTCAAAGCAAATTAGGTCACTGTTACGAGTTATTAATTTTAATGCATTAAGAAAAGTGTGCAAGGGGGGAGTGAAGGGTTTGTGTATGTGTTTTTTTTAAACACAGCAAATGAGAAACAGCAAAAAGTACAACAATAATTATGCTGAAAGCAAAAGTGAAGTGTTCCATAAAATGTAAGAAATGAACAAATTACACGCCCCTCCTCCCCCCTCCCCTCCTCCTCCCCATCCACTTCCCCCTCCTCCTCCGTCCTCCCCTTTCCCCCTCCGCCTCCCCCCTCCGCCTCCCCCCTCCTCTTCCCCCTCCTCTCTCCCCCTCCCCTTCCCCTTCCCCCCCTCTTCCCTCCCGTGTAGTTGGGGATGGGTGAGGTGGGGGTGGGGGCCCCCCACAGCCTCTCACGCGATAATGAGCTCTCCGTTCCCACCTCTGTGCACACTGTAGGACATTGCTTAAGCCAAGCTGAAATTCAGGGCTGGAGAGAGGGCACAGAGGGGCATTTTTCTGGGCTGAGTTATGTTTAGTGCAGAATCGCTCTCAGGCAAATGTGCAGTCTGATGAGGGGAAATTGGAAGCCGTGAATAGATTCTCCAGGAACTTTCGTACCCAAGGGGACTCCGGGCAGGCTGCTTTTTCGGTTTCTGGGCCTGGCTGACTCACTCCGCAGCCTGCTTCCCTGATGGGGCTCTGGGTCCCCCCGGGTGCGAATCTGGGTCGTGTGTCTCTCCAGCTTGGACGGGCCTGGTACGCCTTTGTTCCGTCTCATTGGCTTCCCTTTTGTTGTTGTTGTTGTTGCGTTTGTTTGTTTCTTATCATAGTCGGTTCTGCTCTGCATTTTTGGGGGCAAGTCAGAAAATGTCGTGTTCCAGATGATGCCACACGTGGAACTGACCTCCATTTTTCTACACGTAAAGGCTCCCTCTCCCCCTGCTCCTCTGACCTCTTCCTGAACACGCCCTCGCCACCCAGCCACATGTTCCCCTGTTGCTCCCTGTCCTGGTGGTGTCCACCGGTCAGACCGTGTCCTCTGGAGGATCTTCTCTCTCCAGGGTCACTCATTCCATGAATAGATACTCTGAGATTTGAGGACACGTGGAGGGATCAGGGGATGACAAAGGCAGCTCCTATGCTTGGCTCTTGTGTGAATATTGCTGGAGATCAGGCAGCAGAGGGCCAGGCTGGGGCAGGGAGTGTGGAAACCTTGACATCGTGGTTTATTTTCTACCCGTTGTTAGGTGGCTGGAGTAAAAGTCATGTCCACATTTTCCTGTAAAAGTAGTCCGAACGGAGAGAGGTCAAAGAAGAGCTTTCATTTTTTGTTGTTTAAAATAGCATTTGTATTAATGGTAAAGAGAGAAAGAAAAATGTGAGCCTGGTGGGATCTCACAGATATGATCGAGCTCATGCCTAGCATTGCTAAGCAGGAACAGATCCAGAATAGTGGGTACAGTTGAATAGTACCTATCAATATATGTGTGTGTGCATGCTTGGGGTGCTAAGTCCATTCAGTTATGTCCGACTCTTTGTGACTCTATGGACTGTAGCCCACCAGGGTCCTCTGTCCATGGGATTCTCCAGGCAAGAATACTGGAGGTTGCCACGCCCTTCTCCAAGGAATCTTCCTGACCCAGGGGTCAAACCTGTCTTTTATGTCTTCTGCATGGGCAGGCGTGTTCTTTACCATTAGTGCCACCTGGGAAGATTGTGTGTCCATGCAGTCATAAATCCGGCCAATATTTGTTGAGTAGTCACTGTATCCCAAGTATGCAGTGTGTGTGTGTGTGTGTGTGTGTGTGTGTGTGCGCGCGCACACACACGCCTGCGTGCATGTTCCATGTGCTGCGTTAGGGAGCTTTCCTTTCAGTAATTTGTATGATCCACTTCTCAGATTTTTTTCCCAGAAGCTAATTTACCTTTTGAGTGAAAAGTTCCATTTTAATTGATTCCATCTTTCATGATCCAAGTAAACTATAATCTCAGCTCAGTGGTCAATATTTTGGCTGCCCGGTCCCTCAGCCTTGAGCACACAGCTGGGGCAGGCAGAGAGCCGTCACGGTGCAGGAGGAAAGGGGGAAACAGCTCAGGGTAATAACCTGCGTTTGATTTTTTTTTTTTCCTTCCTTTTCCGATACCCTCTCTCAAATCCACTAAAACGGGGAAATCCATAACGATTAGAAAAACTTCCGACTGAGACCTCTTTCTCCTCTGGCTTTCATTTCTTCCCCCACCCTCTTTAGTATTCAGAAGCCACCCAAACATCAGAGGTTTCCACGAGGCTTGGCTGTGCTCAGCATCCCAACCACAGAAAGGGAAAGGAAATTCTCACCGGAGATTTTGCCGTTCCTTTCAGGGCAGTGCCAGGTGGCTTCTGTCACATCCCAGACCTAATTCTTGCAGCAAATCACTAGAGTCGAGCGCCTTCTGCAGAGGCAAAGAGGGCATGCAGAGACGTGAATTAAGTGGGTGTAGCCCCTGACTGGACATGGTACCCAGGGAGCCTCTCAGCTGTGCCTACAGAGCCGTGGATCTCCCTGGACAGAATCTGGGGAGGTTGACTTCAGGGTGGCCCTACAGGAGCTGCTGCTGCTGCTGTCTGTTGGTGTTAAGTCGCTAAGCCATGTCTGACTCTTTTGCAACTCCATGGACTGTAGTCGGCCAGGCTCCTCTGCCCATGGGATTCTCCAGGCAAGCACACTGAAGTGGGTTGCCTTTTCCTCCTCCAGGGGATCTTCCCCACCCAGAGACTGAACCCGTGTCTCTTGCATCTCCTGCAGTGGCAGGCAGGTTCTTTACCGTTGATCCATCAGGGAAGCCCACAGGGAGCCACATGGGCCACCAAATGACAACAAAATACTCAGATCAGCCCAACTAGGTTCAGTGACGAGTCTGGGCTCTATGTACGACTTTCATTGTACAGCCTCCTAGTTATTTGTCTCCCCGTCTTTCAGAAGACTAAACTGAATTGCTTAGCTGAGGTGGCACGACCAGTAGGCGATTGATCCAGATTTCAAACCCAGGTGTGCCAGGCTCCTCCTCTTCATGACAGACGGGCAGGCTGGGCCTTCAGTACTATCTCCCAGGGTCTCTTCTGCTCTGTTCCCAGGGCCTGATGTGAGATGTGGATGAGGAGTGGGAGGACGGGGGACGGGCATGCAAGGTTGGGGTCGAAGAAAGGACATGGGTAAGAGAAACAGCGTCCTCAGCCCCCTGTGACCACGTGCAGGACAGTTGATGCTCTGGACATGGATGTCTGAGATCCAGGTGAACTCAGCCTGGCAGAGAGCCCTGTTCTGTGACCACTTCAGGTACGAGGAGGAGGGAGCATCTGAGCAGGTACAGGGCCAAAGGGGAGGAGAAGGTAGGTGCGGTGTCCAGCTGGTGGGGAGGCGCCGAGGCATAGCCCCCTAGAGCCAAAGAGCAGCAGGGGAGAGGGGCTGGGGAGATGGGCCAGTGAGATGGGCCGGGGAGAGGGGCCAGGGAGAGGGGCCGGGGAGAGGGGCGACAGGTGGTTTCAACGCTGATTCCCTGGTGGTGACTCTGACTCCGAGAGGCCCATGGTCTGGGGCCCTGCGGAGGGTGGAGCTGGGGAACAGGCGGTCATTAACAGCAGGAGGACATGATGCCAAGGAGGAGAGGGCAGGCAGGTGGGCTCCCAGGTGGTGGCATCTGCTCTCTAGCTCAGCCCTCCCACCGAACTCAGCTCGGGCCTGACCGCCTCCTCCATCTAATCTCTAAATCCCCACTCTGCCTCAGGCGACTCTGTGACTCCGGGCCCATGTTGGGGGGCAGCTGCTGACTTCTTCCGCTCTCTTCTCCATCCCTCCCCATTCCCAGGCACCTGTCACTGTCTGGCCTGCCTCTGGCTGGCAGCCTCCTCACACGTGTTGGAGGGGGGCCTCTCCCCTGTCCGGACACATGATCATGCACGTTAAATCCAGGGCACTGACAGCCCAGGAAAAGGGCAGGAGAGCCTTCCAGTCCCCAGTGGATGGTGATGGTGTGTGGCAGGGGGAGAGATGGCAGAGGGGCGCTGGCCAGACCTTTCCAAGAGCTTCCAGGATGCTGTAAACCCTTGCCCTTTTCTCTCGTGGAAGGAGAGAGCTGGGAAGAGGAGCAGAGAGCTCTCTAGAATAGTCTCTTTCAAGAACACAGACATCCTTTCCCTTTGCCCTAAGAACACGGCACCTAGGTGTATTTGCTGTTTCTTCCCTGGCTCCTCTGCACACACACACATACCAGACACACACTAACACACACACACAGTCACATTGAATATCCGTGCTATTGGAAAGTGAATCAGGCTAATAACAACTTCCTCAACCTGCAGGAAAACTAACCAGGAGGAGTGGGGGAACGGGGGGTGGGTGTCAGAGGGGTGGGGGATGGGCGTCTGGTGTCACCACCATCATTGGTGGTGATGCAAGTGAGCAGCCACATTTGCTTGAAGAGACAGGGATTCTAATGGAGCCAAGCTACCCCTTTATCTTTCTGTTCTCCCAAATCCCCCAATGGCCCTGCCTTAAAATAAATGTCACTCTGGGGCCAGTTTCTGAGAGGAAGTAAACAGAGGCTGAAGAACAGTTGTAGGGCTGGTGTATGAAGCCACATGTGTTTCTTATTGCAAATGAGCAAATATAAGAATGACATAAAATTAATGGGCGTTAGACTTCCCACATGCCTGGAGATCTTTTCTATTTTAGATCCCAATCTTTTTTTTTTTTCCACTGAGCACATGTTTTTGGGGGGCTTGTTAAGTGCCTGGTGCTCCAGTAGGTGCTGGAAGAGAGCTCTCTAAAGGTTGTAAACAGGACGGTGAGACCTAATCTGTGTTGCAGAAGATCACTCTGCAGTGAGGAGAAGGGATGAGCCACAAGAGGGTCAGGACAGCCAGCTGGGGAGATTCATCCAGGTGAGGAAGGAACGGGTGTAAGAAATGGGTCCAGCGAATGCACGCACCCCCTGCAAGAAGTTTGGAAACAGAGTGGAGAAAGTGGGTAGGTAGCTGCAGAGGAATCCAGGGTAAAGAGAGGTGCTGTTGCTACTGCTTTTTCTCTGTTTTTAGGATGGAAAAGACTTGTCTTAATCCTGTTTGTAGAAGGGGAGAGGGTAAAACTGACAGGACAAGGTCCCTAGAAGTGGGAGGAAGGGACCCACGGCACAGATGGAGGGATAAGCCATGTATGGGTCGTGGCCATTTTTCTTGAGTCCTAAGTGGAAATGTGGAGAGGGTGAGCACAGAGTCAAGGTGAATGGGGCATTAAGAAAACACTTCTCTGTTGACTTCTATTTTGTCTGCGGAGTAAGGAGAGCTCCTCTGCTACACGAGGGAGCCAGGGAGGTAGTAGTAAATTTGGGGAAGCGTGGAGGAGATGGGATTCAGCCTTTGTGGAGGCTGGGAGACAGACTCGATCATGGGAGCACAGAGGCTTGCAGATGGTGGGACGGTCAGTGGAGGCTGGAGGTCATGCATTCAGATGGGGTCAGTTGAGAAATATAGCTCCATTTGACTACAAATGGAACCAGTGGGGTGTTGTGGTGATTTGGTCTAGAAACTCTCTTTTAAAAATCATTTTAAAAAGATTTGTTTTATTTGGCTGTGCTGGGTCTTAGTTGCAGCATGCAGGATCAATTCCCTGACCAGGGATCAAACCTGGGCATTCTGAGCAGAGTCTTAGCCACTGGAACACCAAAGAAGTCCCTAGCCTAGCAACTCTCAGCATCCCAGAATTGGGCACAGGGGTAAGTGCAGTGGGTAACATGATGGGGTCTCACGCATTGGGCGAGCTGGTTAGGGAAGAGAATGGAGATGAGGGGTCTGTAGGATACGGAGAAAGAAAAAGGCCAATGAGGGGAGGTTTAAATAATATCCAAGAACATATCTATCTTAGAGCACATTCTAAGCTATAGCCAAGAAAAATCAGGAAAATTAGGAAACTATGGATAGGAAATAAAGTATCTAAATTTATTCTTTCAGGGGAAAAAAAAAAAAAAAACAGCCCATGGCACTGCCCCACAAGAACAAAGCAAGTCTTCACGGGAAGACTTCTTTACCTGGAATCCCAAATCCCGATCCAGTGGCTTAAGTCCCACAGTGAAGTGAGGGTCTTTGCAATTTAGAGAGATCTCACTCAACCTTTTTGTTCCTTGAAGCAGTGATTTGAGAGCTTTACTATGTTGCTGTGCACTTATGGCTGTCTAATCAATAGGTCTCTTGGGTTTGCTTCTTGTAGTGACCAAAAAAAGTCATCTCATAGGTATAGTCAGCAGTGAGAGAGCCTGTGTAAGGCAATAAAGCATGAGTGTTGGGAGCAAGAGTTTTGGGGTCAGATTTCTAACCTCGCCATTTATTGCCTGTTTGACTTCAGGGAAGGGGTTTACCCTTTCAGAGCTTTCATCTGTATGATAGAGAGAATGACGAGTGCTTTATGGGACTGATATGAAGACTGAATGATAGAATTAAATGATGAAATAAATGAAAGTTATGAATACAGCATCCTGTCAGACATGTAGTAATGGTTCAGTGAATGACAGTTAGTGGTAGCAGTAATATTCTTCCTGATTAAGGCAGAAGGAAAAGCTAGTCTTTATGGTGCATCCCTGCTGCTGCTGCTGCTGCTGCTGCTAAGTCGCTTCAGTCGTGTCTGACTCTGTGCGACCCTATAGGCGGCAGCCCACCAGGCTCCCCCATCCCTGGGATTCTCCAGGCAAGAACACTAGAGTGGGTTGCCATTTCCTTCTCCAACGCATGAAAGTGAAAAGTGAAAGTGAAGTCGCTCAGTCGTGTCCGACTCTGTGCGACCCCATGGACTGCAGCCTACCAGGCTCCTCCATCCATGGGATTTTCCAGGCAAGAGTACTGGAGTGGGGTGCCATCACCTTCTCCAATGGCGCATCCGTAGGTAGCAACAACTATGACCTGCACTTGCTGTTGCCATGCCAACTGAGCTGGTCCCATGTGGTCAACACTCCACCTGCTGCAGCTCCTTGCCAGTCCTCCCTGGAACCTTACAGCCTAAAACTTCTCCACATCTACTCTGAAAGCCACACGTTCTGATTCAGCCCCTCTCTGGAAAAGTGCTTCTTTTCCAGAGCACGGCTGGCTATGGGAATTTAAAAAGCTTCTGCACATTAGGCCTCGATGAACTGAAGCATGTCCCAGCCACAGCAGCTTGAGCACCCAGAACATCCGGACTGCAGCTGTGTTATCTCCCTCAGACAGAGGAGTAGGCTCACCGCCCCCGTGTCGAGGCCTTGGACAGTGGCCTGACATCAAGGACCTGGTTATCAATTATTCTAATTGTTATTCCTCACCGTGGCTAGAACTGCCGGTGTTTAAAGGAGTTTCCATCCTCCAGATCCATAAACTTGCCCTTGGCTTATTGAGCCAACCACACTAGTTTAACAGAAGTGATTTTAACTACTCAACTGAACTACAAAAGGAAGTGAGGAGGGCATGGGGGGCTGTGATCAGTGTTTAAGCAGAGGGCCGGCCTTCTCTTATCTTAGGGGCAAAACTGCTCCTGATGGCTACACCTCCCACGAGCTCTCTCCCACCCACATCACAAGAGCATCCACGCTGAGGGATCAGATATATTGAAACCCACAGAGCTTCCATGCCTCAATGCTAAAAATTATACGTTTGTTAAGTACTCGAAGGTGTGGAAACCTAAGTTGATGTTAAAAAATTGTGTTTCCTTGGGTCTGTATACCCCCCCATCTAATGTCATAAGAATGTCTTGTGGGTCCAGCTGCCCATTCTTCACTAATGTACATCAATCAAGATTGCACACATGTACTGCAATCCATTGGTAGTGGCTGCCTGGTGTTCAGTGTAGGAAAAGATGCTGGTAAAGAACACTATGCTTGGCTAGTAATGTCTGCCATGGGCACAGGATGAAGAATGGAAGTACCCTTTTTATGTATCTGCAAACCCGATCTTAGGTTACAAACCTCTGGGAGACAGGAATGTATTGTTTTATCTCTTCATGTAAATACACCTAACATATGTTGTGAGTTATTAATGATGATGGTGATGAATATTTATGCCAAACTGCAGTCATTTAACCAGTTTTGGTGTAGTTTTTAGTAGTTAAATTGTGTCCAACTCTTTGCAACCCCGTGTACTTTTGAGCATACCAGAGTTTGCTCAAATTCATGTCCATTGAATCGGTGATGCCATCCAACCATCTCCTCTCCTGTCATTCCCTTCTTCTTTTGCCCTCAATCTTTCCCAGCTTCAGGGTCTTTTCCAATGAGTCAACTCTTCCCATCAGGTAACCAAAGTATCGGAGCTTCAGCTTCAGCATCAGTCCTTCCAATGATCATTCAGGGTTAGTTTCCTGATTGACTGGTCTGACCTCCTGCGGTCCAAAGGACTCTCTCTTAACTAGTTTCAGCAGCTAAAAATCTCATGATTGCCCTCTGACCTGTAAGCTTGTTCATCACCCTGTCAGAGAATAAGCAATACAGTTTACAAAATCTTTACTCCTTACACTAAAACTCCTTGGATAGTCTAAAGCACTGTCATAAATATTAGACACCAAATTGTCAAAATAAATAAAGAGGGAAGTTTCGTGGTGTGGCAAATTCTCCTCTTCTCCTCCTAAATCATGTTTATTTGCTTACTTGAAATTCATGACATGCCCTCGGCATCCAGCAGTGATTTTGAGGCTCAGCTGGACACACACTGGGGAGAGGGAACAGCCTTATAAGCAAATGAATGACAAACACCTCTTCTGCTTCAGCATCATCCATCTCACTCAAGTCGTGTGTCCTTCAACTGCTCTGCCTCAGGTCCCTGTCGTCCCCCTGAGAAGCACATATATCATCGCGTGTAACCTTGTATTTCTGATACGTGTAATGCACATGCCAGCACGTGCCAGAGACCCGTGTGGAGTCTTATGAAGACCAACTTGAAGAGAGGAGTCACAGGTCCCGATTCTGCCCCCTGGCCCCACAAGCTGTGTAATCACACATCCAGTGAAAGAGTCTGGCAACAACCGGAGACACAACTGGATGGCAGGGAGAAGCAGATTCTGCCCCCACCCCCACCACCCCTGCCACTACCCAGGGCTTCTATCATCTCATTCCAGAAACCTCACCCCAACTCTGACTTCCATCCCTATGCTTAGGAGATTAGTGGAGGGCAGAAAAATGATTATCTGTTGCCACCAGAAATCATGGCAGCCACCAAAAATGTCATACTGGAAATTGGATTGTCCCAGTTCATCATCACTCATTACCCACACAATGTACGTATATAACGTGAACACTGTTGGACAGTGACTGACTATCCCTGCAGGAGAAGCAGGCTGGGGGAAGCCATGCTCCTCTTTGAATTGGCTTGAAGCTTAAGCATCAGATAAAAGGAGAAGCCAGGATGTTGGGCCAGGCCTAGTCACCTGTCTAAACCTTCACTTTCTTTTTTTTCAGTTGTAGAAATGAGCAGATGGGACCAGGTGATTACTAACATTCTTTCCAATTTCAAAATTTCTATTCAAGACCTAGACTCTTCCTTGGTAAAATTCCACGTACCATTCTTTCTAGGTGGACTATTCCTAAGTTGGGATGCCCCATTCCATGGTCTGTATCAGTAACTTTGTTGTTTAACGTTTTAATGAAGAGGGATAAAGTCTTCATTGAAACTTCACAGGCTGGCTTTCTGTACCCTGGTCAGTTGAATGTGATAAACTAATCATACAGCCAGAGGATGTTCAGAATAGTCTATCTCATGCACTTTTGCTTTCCTCTTCTTTAGGTATGATCCTAATGAGTGGTTCTCAAAGTGTGGCCCAGAACCAGCAGGGTCAGAATCACTTGGGAACTGATTAGAAATGCAGATTTTGGTGGTCCTCCTGGACCTACTGAATTCACACTGTAGGGGTGGACCTCAGAACTGTGTGTTTTGATAAATTCTCCATGTGATCTCGAGGCATGCTAAGCCTTAGGAAACACTGATCTACGTGAGAAAAATAGCCCCTGCTGAGGGTCAGGTGACCTGAAATCTACTCCAGTTTCCCATTGACCAGCTGTAAGATCTTAAATTACTCATACCCCATCTGGAATTCAGCTACCATATAAGTAAATTAAGGAGAGTGACTACAGCCGTGGAATGAAAGGACACTTGCTCCTTGGAAGGAAAGCTATGGCAAACCTAGGCAGCATATTACAGAGCAGAGACGTCACTTTGCCAACAAATGTCCATCTAGTCAAAGCTACGGTTTTTCCAGTAGTCATGTATGGATGTGAGAGTTGGATCATAAAGAAGGCTGAGGGCCAAAGAACTGATGCTTTTAAACTGTGGTGCTGGAGAAGACTCTTGAAGAGTCCCTTGGACATCAAGGAGATCAAACCAGTCCATCCTAAAGGAAACCAATCCTGAGTATTCTTTGAAAAGACTGATACTGAAGCTGAATCTCCAGTACTTTGATCATCTGATGTGAAGAGCTGACTCAGTGGAAAAAACTGATGCTGGAGAAGACTGAGGGCAGGAGGAGAAAGGGGCGGCAGAGGATGAGATGTTTGGATGGCATCACCGACATAATGGACATGAGTTTGAGCAAACTTTGGGAGATGGTGGACAGGGAAGCCTGACATGCTGCAGTTCACGGGGTTGCAAAGAGTCAGACATGACAGAGCAACTGAACCACAGCAGCAAAGCATGGCTTTATTTATGTTACTCATTTGGAATAGCAGTAGGTTACAATTAATCGGTAGGTGTAGAAGTGCTGTGAACAAGTTGAATGTATTTTTCACATGACTAGAGTTTTATTCATTCATTCAACAAGTATTTTTCCTCATCTATATGCTCAGGGTCTGGAGGATACGACAGGAAGAAGGTAGATAAGGTCTTTGCTGTCATGGAGTCTACACTCCACACTGGATTCTTTGTGATACTGTTTGATATTTACAAGCAGTTGTATGATTCATTTCAAGATTAGGTTCAGATCTCTCAAGGGATTGGGAAAATGGGAAATGCTTTTACCTAAGAGGAAGATCAGGTTATGTCAAGCATAACAAAGAATAAGTTGACTACAATGCAGCTAAAGCAATATTAGCTACCAGGACAGAACATAAGAAGAGATTTAGAAACTGTCAAGCTGGATCTTCCCTCACCACGGCAGAGACTTGGCTGAATGGTACTCAGGCCTCATCCAGATTATGATATTTCACTTCTCTCTCCATCCTAGCCAGCCCTCCTGGATTTTCTTGAACAAAACTAGATACTACAAAGAGTAAAGCAAAGCCTCTGTTCCCTGAGCTCCTTTCCAGAATCATAACTGGTAGCTCAGTTGGTAAAGAATCCACCTGCAATGCAAGAGACCCCGGTTCCATTCCTGGGTCAGAAAGATCCCCTGGAGAAGGGATAGACTACTCACGCCAGTATTCTTGGGGTTCCCCTGTGGCTCAACTGGTAAAGAATCCACTTGCAATGCGGGAGAGCGGGGTTCAATCCCTGGGTTGGAAAGACCTCCTGGAGAAGGGAAAGGCTACCCGTTCCAGTATTCTGGCCTGGAGCTATATTCCATGGGCTATATAGTCCATGGGGTCGCAAAGAGTCGGACACAACAGAGACTTTCACTTTCACTACCATCTGAGGGACTTCCCAGGGGGCACTAGTGGTAAAGAGCCTGGCTGCCAGTGCGAGAGACATAAGAGATATGGGTTTAATTCCTGGGTCAGGAAGATCTCCTGGAGAAGGAAATGGCTACCCACTCCAGCATTCTTGCCTAGAAAATTCCATGGACAGAGGAGCCTGGTGAGCTACAGTTCGTGGGGTTGTAAAGAGTCGAACACAACTGAAGTGACGGAGCATGCATGCACTACCATCTGAGATACGGGCCCAGTGAGAATAAATAAATGATCATCAGATAGTTGGACCCCAGGACCAATTTTTGGGAGGATTTAAATCCTTAGCCACTATCATTGACAAGCAGCTGCTTTTTTCTTTTCTCTTCAATCCAAAGCTAAAATTCAATTTCCTAAATTTTATGAAAAGAAATGAAAAATGTGCTGGGGGGAAAAGAGTAGCTCAGGAGAGTTTTTGGACTTCAAAACCCTCAAAAATCTTTTAATGATTTAAGTGTAAAGGAACCAGAAACATACTGATAAAATTCCCCTTGATATCCACATGGTGCTTACAAATTCTGGAGGGAAGATTTCAGCAATGAAATCTACTTTTTTTTTTTTTTTTTTATCAAACCCAAACCATTTGAGATGCCTGGTGAACTCCAATATGGTGCGATCATTTCTTTTCTCAGAACAGTCCCTTCTCCCCAAAGGCAGAAGGGGAGGGAAAAGCCTAATTAAAGAACGTTGGTTTTTAAGGTCAGAGTCCTACGGGAAGCAGGGAGGGGCTAGGGGTGGGGGTGGGGGTGAGATGTTGGGTTGTCATATGCTGAGTTGTTTGTGGTGTTTACACTGACCCACAAGTGTGCCATGGATAGACAAGATCAAAAGGTAATCGTCTGATTTTCTGCTACTTTTCAACCTACAGTTGGCAAGAATTGTTGCATCCTAAGTTCGAAAACAGTAAATTTCCAAGCTGTCATAATATTGAGGTCTCAGGTGTATTGCTTGCTCTGCATAATTAATTGTAAAGTGATAATTTGTACACTGAGATATTTTCCTTCAGACGTGAAAGTGGAAGTCTCAGCATCTTTGCCTCCGGCAGGCAGAAGAAAAAGTGAAGTGGTGTGTGCTATCCAGACACTAACAATGCCTCTCCTTTCACTGAGGCCAGCTGACAAGGGGCTTGGAGGGTCTTCAGCTGCCTAGGCCCTGACACCTACCCACTGTGAACCCCGCCCACTGCTCTCCAGGTCTCCCCCATTCTTGAAGATTGTCCCAGCGAGTGTATTCATCTCTGGTCTCCTTTCCTCTGAATTCTGGCGGCCCCCACATTCTCTGTGTATAATGTATGCCTGAATGTGTACTCTCGGTAATTCTTTTGGAGTTTATTGTGTTTGTAAACTCTCTGAGAACGGAAACCAGGCCTCATAATTCTGTGTCTTCCAAATCACCCTGCAGAGTCCTAAGAATATAGTGGCACTTGATATATACTTGCATTAGCTTGACTGCTGTAACAAACAACTCCTGAGTCTCAGCACCCTACAACAAGAAATACTGACCTCTTAGTATCATTGCAGGGGCTTCCCGAGTGGCTCAGATGGTAAAGAATCTGCCTGCAGTGAGGAGACCTGGATTCAATCCCTGGGTCAGGAAAACAGCCTGGAAAAGAGAATGGCTACTCATGCCACTATTCTTGCCTGGAGAAGCCCACAGACAGAGGAGTCTGGTGGGGGTCCATGGGGTCACAAAGAGTCGGATATGACTGACTAACAGCAGCACCACCAGTATCATCACAGGGGACTATGGGTTGAATGTGTCTCTACTCCACGCAACTGCATTTTAGGGCCTTGGGTAAAAGAGCAGCATCTCTCTGAGACATTCCTTTCTCATGACAGAGGGAAGAAATTAGCCAAGCCAGATGAGACACCTAGGGTCAAAGCATCTGCCCACACATGGCATACCTCACGTTCTTTCATATTCCATCAGCTAAAACAGGTTGTAAAGCAAAGGCCGGTGCAAGCATGATGAAGGCATGAAGAAGGAAACTCCACCTTGAGGAAGCACTATAGGTCACATGGCAAAGGGAGGAGGGGACCAAACCATGGGGAGCAGAATGCAGCCTGCCACAATGCTGCTGATGGATTGTACGTGAGGTAGGGGGAGCTGACCTCCTCTTCGTGAGTGTGGATGGATGTGTTGCTTGGTAACGAGCCCCCTCTAATGCACGCATGTAGACATCAATCACAGGGACCCCCCTCCCAGCTTTGCAGCCCTGAGGACCCATGCACCCCCTGCTCTGCCCAGCCACTTCCTGTTTCCTCCATCAGTGCCTAGGTGGTGGTCTCTTCCCAGGCAGACTTGGAAGGAGGTACTTTTTCTTACAGAAGTATTCTTTGGGCTTCATTAACAGAAACTGACTCCAGTGGTCTGAAGTCATAAACAATTTTGCTCACATAACCAGAAATGCAGTGTTGGGCACTATCGAATAAAGGTTCTGGACCTACTTTTCCATCTTTGTCTTGGTCCCTTTTTTCATGGATTGGCTTTTCCCCAAGCAGGCCTCCTTCCCAACCATAAGACAGCTGCCAGCATCAACCTTGGCAACATGATTCAGGCTTTACATCCAGGGAGAGAGAGTGTGGGCTTTCCATCACTCTCTTAAGAGTGAGATGAGTTTCCAAACACCTCTCAGCAGTCCTTCCTTGCATCTTTTTGGTCCAAAGAGGGGCCACTAGCCCAGTTCTGAACTGGTGACTTGTCAGGGAATTGGACAGCCCTCAGACCCACCAGGCTCACCCAGGGAACTGATGATTTTCCTATCAAGCATTGCCGTTCTTCAATGAGGGAGAAATGGAATGGCTCTTAGAGAGTGCACTGTGTTTCCCAGCCATAATTGGACATCTGGTGTCACTTGCAGTCATTATTGATCCAGATAGCTCATGGAGAAAGGATATTGGAAGATGGATGAGATGAGCTCAGTCTGCCCAGCTCCCGTGCCGTGTGTGGTATCCACATTTGAATCTCATTGGATAGTTATGGCCAGAGGTGCATTCTAAATTTCACCTGCCTGCCAGCCACTCCTGTTAACTATGTTTGCTTGGCTGAGAGTCTTTCCCAGCCAGCTGGTGGTCCCCTAAGGGTTGCTTCTCGTGCCGGCTTTGACTGATTGGCATACCCCGTGTGTCACGACTCAGCACCCCCTAGCATGTCATCATGATGACACAGCGCCGGTAGTCATGACAAGGAGAGAAGTTCATCACTAGGTTCTGTTGTCACGTCACGTCTTTCTTGGCTATGCTTCACCTGCCACACCCGTGGGAATGAAGAGAGATGACTGGTAATTAGGCTGCTATAGTGGGGATGCTCCATGGTGCCTCAGAGACCCTGGAAGCATAATGAATGGCAGGGGCAGAAACCTCACAGCTACACAGTGTGGGCTCCAGGAGGAAGGTGAAGTGCCTGGCCCTTCTTCTGCTCATCAGCCTCTTATTCCAGACTAACAGACAGGCTGGGTTATTTCTATCTTGCAGCTCGTGGCAGGTTGCCTATTGTGTGTGTGTGAGTGTGTGAGTGTGTGTGTGTGTGTGAGAGACAGAGAGAGATATCCTCCTGGCTGACACCTGTGTGAGAGATGCTCAGCACTGGGGCTAGCGAAAGTGCCACAATCTTCACACACACTCACTGGAGGAATGTGAGATGGGAAGGGATGATCAGGGTGAGAGGAGTGAATAGCTCAGACAGTGACAGACAGGGTCCAGAGAGGCGAAGAGAGGGAGAGGTGAGGAGGGAAGCCTGGCTGTAGGTACCTGTGGGCCTCACCTTTACATGCTGAGAGTCACGCTGGGCTGCACTAATTGCTTGAGGTGCAGATTGCCAGCACATCTCCGGGGAAAGCAGCCACGCTACTGATGGCCGTGCTTTTGTCCGATCTTGTCTTTCTGAAAGGAGAGCTGGTCTCCAGACTGGTCTTCTGGAATTCTGACTCACTTCATCTAGGTTTCTAGACCCCACCCTGATCCCACCAGGGCTCAGAATGATCGGGACTCCTCTCTGGGTGTCCGGGGCTGGAAGCAGCTCTCCAGGGCTTCTTTCCTGGTCTCTACTGAGTCATCTCACCATCCCCTGGGGCCAGTATGTAGTGTCCAAGTGTCTGATATGCTCCTGGGGAAGAGTGGAGAGATAGTTCCAGAAAGAATGATGTGTCTGGTGGTGAAAGTAAAGCTCGATGCTGTAAAGAGCAACACTGCATAGGAACCTGGGTTGTTCGGTCCATGAATCAAGGTAAATTGGATATGGTCGAGCAGGAGATGGCAAGAGTGAGCATCGCCATTTTAAGAATCGGTGAATTAAGAAGGATGGGAATGGGCGAATTTAATTCAGGTGACCATTTTATCTTCTACCGTGAGCACGGGTCCCTTAGAAGAAATGGAGTAGCCCTCAGAGTCAATAAAATAGTCCAAAATGCAGTACTTGGGTGTGATCTTAAAAATGACAGAATGATCTCAGTTCATTTCCACTGGGGCAGAAGAGGACATTCCTCCATAATAATCTGTCTGTCCTGCCACCCACACCTCCCACCCTCGCCACTTCAGGGGGGCTTGTGCGCATGTCAAATCCTTCCTCTTGGGGCAGGAAGGAGTGGGGCCAACAGAAATCTGGCCCGAGCCTTCCCTTCTCTGGCTGTTGGTGGCCAGCAGGGCACAGAGGCAATTTAATGGCTGGGCAGCCTTACTGCTAGAATGCCCCGCTGGTCCCTGCACCAGAACCCTCATCGGATTGGGCCATATGGAAGCTTCACCAGCAGATGCACTGGCCACGTCCCTCTGTCTGCAAAATCTCCATTGGTTTTTTAATTAGACAAATGTCAGTGTGTGATCCGGGATGAGAAACTGTTTTCTGAAGGTGATAAAAGTGTCACCTTCTGAACAGCCACTCAGCGCAAGGACTGCCTTTCCTCTGGGGGCCTCCTTCCCCGCTTGGGGCTCCTACTTGGAGAGGAAGGGTGGGTCATTGTTGTCATCGCCTGTACCCCAAGCTCTGTCATCCCTTCGAACTTCCTGCTCTCACTGCTTCCCCTCCCCTCCCCTCCACCCCACCTCCTTCTGATCACAGTAGCCCCCAGCCCTGGCCTCCAAAGAGGATAAAATACAGGAAGAGGGACGTTGGCGGCCCAGGACAGTTGTAGAGGGGATTGTAAAGCCCAGCCTTCCCTCTTCCTGGCTATTGGAACACATATCTTTCTGTCTTGCTCACTGCCAAACCCAAGGGTCCAGTGCAAGCCCCTCCTGGGCTGCTTTTGCTAATGACACCATCTGATAGCAAGGACACTCCATCAGAGGAGCCGCTGCTGCCAGCTGAGAGGGACCGGAAGTGTTGAACACTTCCTGCATTCATCTGCACTGTACATACACTGTTTGCTGGGAAGAGGGGTGTGTTGTAGCCAATGTGGAGATGGGCTCTTTGGGGCTTAAGCCAAGCCCAGGTGCCTTTTTAGGTGCGTGATGTTGACTCCTGGAGAGGCTGAAAAGCTTGCCCAATTTCATCATCCGCAAAACGGAGACGTTATATTTCTTGCACGGGCTTGTTCTAAGACTTGAATGGGTTTCGTTGCTGTTGTTCAGTCACTAAGTCACATCCGCCGCTTTGCAACCCCATGGACTGCAGCACGCCAGGCTCCTGTGTCCTCCCTATCTCCCTGACTTTGCTCAAATTCAGGTCCAGGTTCCTATGCCATGTTGTGCTTGATAGCATTGGACTTAACTTCAGTTGTCCTCTGCTCTTCCCCTGTAGCGCTTTGGACACCTTCTAACCCGAGGGGGCTCATCTTCCAGTGTCATCTTTTTGCCTCTTCATACTGTTCCTGGGGTTTTCGAGGCAAGAATACTGAAGTGGGTTGCCATTCCCTCCTCCAGTGGAGCACGGTTTTGTCAGAACTCTTCACTATGACCTGTCGTCGTGGGTGGCCCTGCCCCGCGTGGATCAGAGCTTCATTGAGTTACACAAGCCCCTTTGCCACCACAAGGCTGTGATCCATGAAGGAGTATGGCTTCATTTATGGAAATTCCTAAACAGGGGCCTAGGCTTTCATAAGTCCTTAGTAAGGAGCGGGTAGCAAGATTTATCATGAAAATGACCACAAGTCTGTGTAGGCATCTCAGCTCCTGGTTATATTCTTTGTCATCCAGACCTGATCAAGGATTTGAGGACTTCTCTCCTTGCCAACCAGCAACTCCAAAAAGGCCTTACAATCCCCCAGGCACCCCTTCTCTCCAAAGTAGTCCTTGGTTGACCCCTTCTTTTAAATGAGGGCCTTTATACCTGGGACTGTGTGTCCATCAAACAGCTTCCCCCTTTCGCTTCCTGAGCAGGAAAAGCCCACCTCCACAGAGGACTTTTCAAAGCCTGACTGCCTCTGGGAGTGCAAGATTGAACCGTATGTCAGTTCCAAGATGCAGACACACCATAAAGAAAAGGATATCTGGTGATAGACTCGGGGCTGAGTTAGGTTTGTTGCTTTGAGCTCAGGTAGACAATTTAGGGTGATTTTAATGACTCTGAAATGTTTTATCTTTTACAACCCCTGGAACTGCCGCTCCACAACCTTAACAAATTGCCGGCTTTCCATCCCTCTCTCCCTGTCATCTTCAGTTAATGCAAGGTCCATTAGGACTTGAGAAACTTATTATTGCAATAAAAAAATATATCCTACCCATATCACAGACCATATATCTGAATCTCGCCTAACACCCACCCAGGGATTAATGCATATTTTAAGCAAGTGTTTTACAGTGGCGATGCTGCAGACCCCTGCACAGCCATTCCCACCGATGCTGAGACAATAGGAGCAAAAGGTCATCTATGGGGTCAGGGTGCTGCCTCTCCTGGGTTTTTGGAGCCCAAAGCGCATCCCCCGACTCCTCTGGGAGACGGGGACCATCATGACCTCAGTCAACAGAGCCCATTCGCAGCTGTACATTACCCCAAGGGTTGGCATCTGTGCCTGGGGTGTGTGTCTGAACTTACATCACCATCTTGTCAATGGACTCACACCCTGGGAGCTAGCACTTAGCAGGCACTGAAGATGCAGTTTCTACCTTCACCCTGTGGACACCCCGGGTGCACTAACTGTAGCTGGTGTTTTCTGTACCTACAAAGAGTCCTTCATGACTACAAAGAGTTCTTGCCTGGAGGAAATATCAGGCTAGAGAAGAGGTCCACACTCAATCCCATATCTGTATACCTGTGATGGAAAAAGCCCACAGGTGGGATCTGGGCTTTAGTACCAGAACCCCTACTAACTCCTCCCTCTCCATCCTGACCTCCTCCCTGCCCTACTACTGCTCATTTCTACTACAGAGCTCCACCTGCCTGCTGTTTTTCTAAGGACACCCCCCCCCATTCCCCTGCCACCCAGAAGATACAGATTAGGTCTTCCATCCTTCAAGGTCATATTCCCTGTATCTTCATTGTTGTTGTTGTTTGGTTGCTAAATTGTAGCTGACTCTTTGCAACCCCATGGACTGTAGCCCACCAGGCTCCTCTGTCCATAGGATATCCAGGCAAGGATACTGGAGTGGGTTGCCTTTTCCTTCTCCAAGGGAGAAGTGCCACAAAGGAAGAGAAAGCAGGGGAGAGGTTTGGGGGTCTTGTGAATGGTAGGGTAATTTCACGTCAAGTAGTCAAGGGAGGTTCTGTTGAAAAGGCGACACATGAATTAAGATCTGAAGACAGTGAGGGGGCAAGCCGTGCAGGTACCCAGAGGACGAGAACGCCAGGCAAGAGAACCTTCGCAAGGGAAGGGTCTGGACCAGGTGGAGAAAGTGCAGAAAATGAGTGGGAAGGAAAGCAGGAAGAGGCGAGGCTGGAGGAGAGCAGAAGCCAGACCCTGCTAGCTTTGTCTTCATCTCTGTCACTTTAGACTAATTTTCTGTTTACAACTTCAGCCCATCGTTCCATTAAACTGAAAGAAAGAAGCATTCATCTTTGGAGCTCCAGGGGTCAACTCTGAGCCTTGGCACAGATGGTACTCAGAACACTTTTTGAACAAGTGCTAGAAGCCCTCAAAGAGCTCCAATCCTAGACTCATTTTCCTTGCTTAATTTTGTTACTGAAGTTCTCTCAGCTTTACAACCTGTCCTTCCACCAAAAAGTTTCTTGCCTGGCCTCAGATCTGCAGGCTGTCTCTTTCTTGTTCCATGCGCTCTGTGCCACTGGCAATGATCTTCCATTCCTACTTCCTCTATTGCGGCTGTCCCAAAGTGTGGAGGAGACCATGGTAGTCTTTGGTGAATATGATCATAACTATATTTGATCAGATAATAATTTGATCAAATGCAGATCCACCCCCCTCGGGAGATGGCCCAGTCTTCAAAGCCAGATGTGCAAGCATACAGATCAGTCATTGTGTCTGAGTAATGGGGCGTCTGGGGAAAGAGTGCAAGGGCATCTCCAACTGGAAGACACTGCTCTGCGCTCTGACCAAATCTCCAGTAGAAATTCAAGTCCAACAGCAACTGTAATAGTGACATCCTGTACTGATGGGTTTGTTGACCGTGTGCTGGGCCCCGTGTGGGTGATTGGACCCAAATCAGAGAGGTGCCCTCGTTTGAAAAAATAAGGGCACTATGGCTTCCTTCATAGACTGGCCTCCTTCTTTGCTTTGAATGTCCAAATGATGAACCTTTCATTGTGCTTTTCTTCCATGGAATGGAATAACTCAGAAGCAGAAAATTGGGCTTCAGCCAAACCACTCTGACTTCTCTTTATGGCCCCTCAAAAGACAAGACAACTCACGACAAGACAGACATCCCAGAAAGAAGCCACATGCAGCCTCATTCGTGGGGCCATATAGGAGAGCTCTAGGGTCTAAAAGGGCTGCCCTGGTGGCTCAGATGGTAAAGAATCTGCCTGCAATATGGAAGACCTGAATTCGATCCCTAGGAAGATCCCCTAGAGAAGGGAATGGCAACCCACTTCAATATTCTTGCCTGGAGAATCCCATGGACAGAGAGGCTATAGTCCATGGGGTCACAAACAGTCGGACATGACTGAGCGAATAATACTTTCAGGATCTAAAAGGATTGTAAACTTTCAGGAGGATCTACCTTGTTTTATAATGTGTGCAGTTCACATTGCCTGCTTTTAAAATTATTCCTGATTATCAGTGAATATAATGTTCCAATACATGCTAAAAAACAGTGAAAGGAAATGAGATTTGAAGCAAAAACACTGTTTCATTCACTTATCTGCTGGAAGGAAAACAAGTTGTTGGGCCAAGGCAGCAAGGGAATCATTTGTAAGGTCCTCACCATCTGGGAGGCCTGTCTCTTTGAGAGTCATCTTGCTGTTCACACGTCCCTTTTCTGAGCCTCAGTTTCCCTCTGTTGATAAGAGACTAAGAATTCCAGTTCTTTCCCAGCCTCCCTACTTTTGAAGGCTTCCCTTTAACAAAATCCACGCCACCAACAAAAAGGCTTCTGCAGTCTCGCCAGGCAGGATAACTTCGATTTCAGAGATGAGGAGCTGCATCTTTGAACCGCTTGCCTCTTGAGTGGTCAGCGGGCAGAAGGTGGCCCATCAAAAATCTTCAAAGGAATCAGAGGGTTTGGGGAGAAAGAGGACCAGTGTCTGCAGTGAGAGGACCCAGAGAGGAGGCAGGATGGGGCTGGCAGTATGATCGCAGCCTGGGGCTCTGCACAGCCTGCAGCCTTGAAGCCCGCCTGGCATTTGCTTCTACAAAGCTCCTGGTTTAGCAGATGAAATGGAAATCTGAACTGACAACTTTGTATACAAACCCCAAACAGGATCGCCCTGCCTGTCAGCTGTTTCATCTCCACCAGACTTCCCCACTCTGCTGCACCAGGATTTTTGTACTGCTGGGTGTGGACAGAACCCTGGAGCCCTTTGGGGAGTCACATCCCTTTGAAACTGTTCCCCAGTCACCCAGCATGGAGTGACCGTGGCAGATAGGGCTTTGTATTGTCAGGCCGTGGAGGTGGGTATAGCTCTGATTCACTCACTGCTCCAGTGTTTTGTTAAAGATTCACAGCTGGACAGGTTAGACAGTGGTGGTACCTTTCAGCAACAGAATCTCACACCCATCCAGTATGCACGCTGAGACTGGTAATGTGTTTTCTGGTCACAAGTGGGACAGGTCCAGCAAGGCCTAAAAAGAAGACATTCCCTCCTCACTCTCTGACCCCTGGGTAGGGAACTGGGTCTTCCCTGGTGGCTCAGACAGCAAAGAATCTGCCTGCAATGCAGGAGACCCGTGTTTGATCCGTGGGTCAGGAAGATTGCCCTGGAGAAGGAAATGTCAACCCACTCCAGTATTCTTGCCTGGAAAATTCCTTGGACAAAAGAACCTGGCAGGCTACAGTCCATGGGGTCACAAAGAGTCGGACCTGACTGGGCAACTAATACTTTCTTCCTTCCTATGGGCTCCTCGGCTTGTAATCCCAAGAAGAATGGACATGATGTAAGTGCCTACCTAGTGAATTGATGAATTGAAATTCTATAAGGCTCTTTACCCCCACAATGCCATTTTGCAAATGAGAAAGCAAGGTGGGTAAAAGTTAAAATGATTTCCACTCATCTCAAAGGAAGCCTGTGTATCTGGTTCATACCAGCAGCTAGGAGACCCCTCTGTGAGCCTCTCCTTCATTGTAAAATATTAACCATCCCTGCCCCACACCCCACCTGGACATGGCAAGTCCTGCCCTCAAGGATGGAACCCTCTGTATGTGGCAAGCTGGATTGGGGGGAGTTTGGGGGAGAAGGGATACATGTATATGCATGGCTGAGTCCCTTTGCTGTCCAGCTGAACTATCACAACATTGTTAGTCAGCTATACTCCAAAATAAAGTTGACTTTTTAAAAAAAGAGATAGACGCCTCTGAACCATGCTTAGCTCACCCTCTACAGATTGAACAGTATGGTCCTGCAGCCATCCATCCAGGAATGAGACAGAGAGGACAGTTGGCATGACACTGCCCTTTTTGCCAAACCAGGGAATGACCCAGATTCCCTCAGGTTCTCCTCTGAAGCATTGCCCCAAATATGTATCTGAAGATGAGTTTTCATGTTACCTCCTATTTCTGCATCATCATCCTCATCATCTTGAGTTAAGTATTTTTTAGCTACCTGATGATTCTTGGCACCATCTTAGATACCTTCAAAGAAAATTCCCACAGTTTTTATTCTCTGGGGTCTTAGTGTCTCAGAAGGATGGCTTCCATGCTGACAAACATAAAGAGAACATTACAAACATTGAGTGAATGTGGAATAAAAACAGAGCAAGGTTAAAGATGGAATTATGCAAACTTCCCCCCACCTTGACCCCCTTCCCCCTCAGAGCTATGGGTGTGCTCAGCAGTAGCAGGGGTCAGGTTTCCTTGGCCCAAGTAGGAACAGTCTTATCAAACAGATGACTTCTTTCCCTGCTGTCAAAAGCATATATTTGGAGTCATCAGTGGAAAGCCATCAAGCAGCCATGCTAAGAAGCGTGGCTAAGAAGTTTTAAGGAAATGTTATTAGGAATACCTTTTATTCATAAAAGATTTTGTGACCAAAAACCTGTTCTGTTGATGTTGCTTCAGATGGAGCCTCTTGTATCAACTGTAATATCCCTAGAGTAATCAGTCTGATTGGCATCAGAAATGCAGTAAATATCAGGGCACAATTTAACCAGCAACAGCAAAAGAGCAACTAATCATAAGTGTGGGGGCCTTTGACCATAAAAATGCAGATGTGTACATTGAATGTTGATTCCAACCACCTAGATTTTGCACCAAATGAAGCTTGAAATGTATCAACTGAAGTACAGCATCCAACTGATAAAAAATAGTCCTAAAAGCTTTGACTTTCTATGAAAAAGAGACTTCCAAGGGGATGGTCCTCTTACAGCCAGGCAATTTGTTCTAGGCTGCTTTCATAAAATCATAGCATTTTCAAGTTGCAAAGGACCTTCAGGGTCTCATAATCCAGCCACCTTTTCAATGCAGGAAATCTCTGCTAAAGAATTACCTCCAGGCCAGGCTTGAAATACACTGCCTACCTGAGAAGGTCTATTGGAGGGTCACCTTGGGGAGTGTTGATTCTGTTCCATGGTGAACCAAGAGACTGTGTTCATTGTTGGGCACGTGAAACTGATGTGAGCCTCCCAAGCAAGGTCCCCAAATAAGCCAGGCTCCCTAGAGAAAGTGGCAGGAGGACTTGTGATATTTGGAAATTGCTTTGATTTAAGACCCTCTTCTTATTTCTCCATCTGACAGCAGCCATTGTTATACTGACCTATTAAGGTGATTACAGAAAGTGTTGGTGGCCCAATATATCTCATTTTCATCACTGCCAGCCTCCTGCAATCACAGCTGCTGAACATGCCATAAATCCAATAGACTGAATGGCTCTGGGACCTCAGCAAAGAGGCTGCAGCTTTTTTTTGTTTCCACTTAGGCCAGGGTTATGAGTAGTAATAAACTCAGCAGTCAGGCCAGAAATGTGATGATGGGGGAAATGAAAAAGAGTTCAAGACAGGATAGGGAGAACACATGTGTACCCGGGACTGATTCATGTCAATGTATGGCAAAAACCACCACAATATTGTAAAGTAATTATCCTCTGATTAAAATAAATTAATTAATTTTTTAAAAAGAAAAGAAACAAAAAGAGAAAGGGTTCAGGAAAGCAAAGCAGAGCCATAAAAATGCTCAGCTCCCCTTGAGTTGCTGAGTTTTCAAATTCATTAGCAACCCCAATTATTCAGTTCCTCAATTTTAATCTCTAATTAAACACTGCCACAGACACTGTATCTTCAGAAAGTGGGATTTAAGTGGCCTCTTCTTAATAATTGTGCAACTATGATCCCTGCATGTTTAACCCAGAAAAAAAAAAGAAGGGAAAAAAGTGTATTAAATAAAAAGTAAAAAGAGAAAAACCGTGAATGCCTAAAGCTCATGCCAAATGGTAATTGCAGAGAGACATTATTTTTCTCTAAATATAGCAAAGATGACTACAAGGCTTCCAGCATTCTCCTATAATAATTTCTTAAATCAAAAGCATATTTGCTGATATGAGGATGCTCACCATAGCTATTCTTTCTGGACTAATTAGACAAGCTAGAAAACAACAGGCGGAGGTACAATATGTCGCTGGCTGAGTGATGAGAGTATTTTTTGCTTATTTCACAAGGTTGGAAAATCCTGAGCTTCCTGTTTTTTTAAAAAAAAATTATTCGGATGAAGTAATGAAATAAATATAGGCAGAGATGTGGGGTGGTAACATTTTGGTAACCAGATTTCTGTGTATTTAAAGAAAAGCTGCCTGAGAGAGGGCAGGCACATGTACATAGCCCAAGAAGCAAATGTGATTAAGACATAGGTAGGAGGAAAATCGAACACAAAATTGCATCTCTTCCATGATGATAGCCACGTGAGAACTAGCTTATCCTGTACCGGGTATTGGAAGAGCCATGCCCTGTGCTTGCCTGGCATCTGTCCACTTCCTAACACACCGCATTGTAGTTGTCGGTTATCTCGCTCATCCGCTCATAGACTGTGAGGGAAAGGAGTGTGCCTTTCACTTCTGTACCCACAGGAATTAGCACCTTGCCTGATACGTAGCAAGTACCAAATAAATGTGTGTTAAACAAATCTGCTGCATTAAGGCAGTATAGTTATGAGTACACTCTTTCCAATTCCCTTTTGTAAAGCCTTGAACTAATTTCATGTGAAACATACACCTCAGAGTCAGGAGCAAATGTGTATTACATACATACATGATAGGTATGTGCATGTACTTATTTCAAATGATTAACTTGACCCAAAGAATCAAACTGAGAGTAAGCCAGAAATTTTAAGCAATGGGAGGGAAACTCTTACTCTGTAATAAAGATACAAAAGTACATTCCTTCTGGCCGGAACGGATTCTCTTCTGTCAGTTATGTAGAGCCTTCCATCCAGTGGGTGTTTCCTTGCCAGGGTCAACTGTGGCAACTTTGGTTATGAAGTTGCTCAGTCGTGTCCGACTCTTTGCAACCCCACGGACTGTAGCCTGCCAGGCTCCTCCATTTATGGTATTTTCCAGGCAAGAATACTGGAGTGGGTTGCCATTTCCTTCTCCAGAGGATCTTCCTGACCCAGGGATTGAGCCTGGGTCTCCCGCTTTGTAGGCAGACACTTTTACCATCTGAGCCACCAGGGAAGTGGCAACTTTAAGTGGTCCCAAATGGCTCAGATGGTATAGAAATTGCCTGCAATGCAAGAGACCTTGGTTAGATCCCTGGGTTGGGAAGATCTTCTGGAGAAAGGAATGGCTATTCACTCCAGTATTCTTGCCTGGAGAATTCCATGGACAGAGGAGCCTGGTGGGCTATAATCCATGGGGTTGCAAAGAGTCAGACATGACAGAATGAATGACTAACACAATGACCACAAAGCCCTGTGCACACTCCATCCTCCACAGTGGCAACACCATCAGACCGAGGCTTGGTGAGTGTTTCTTACTGAAGGGTGATACCCGAGAGTCAGGATGTGCTCGGCGGACCCCAGAGTGCTGGGCACTGGGGCTGTTTTTATTCACTGTCCTGTGGAAGAAAAGAATGGGGCTTCAGACGCTCTGCTCAAATGCTCTTGGAAGATTTCACATTGCAGTGGGGGGTGTCTCGAGAGCCACTTGGCAACCAGCTGAGGTCTCTGCCGCTGTGAACTCCATGACGGCCTCAGTGCTAGGCAAATGCATTGGTTGTTTCTTTGCTTCAAGGAGGACAACCAATTATTGAAAGAGTTTGCACTGGACACCCTCAAGATGCATATATTTTATTGAGACTATTGGATGAAAAAAGAACTTTTTCAGTCTTCACCCTCAACAAGTTTATAGAAGAAATTAATACAACACTGTAAGGCAGTTATACTCCAATTAAAACAAATAGAAGCTTACAGTCATGTAGGGGAGATGAGTCAGAATGGCAAATCTATGCTGGGGGCTAGTCATCAGTTTGTTAGCATTGTATATGATGACTTTGGACATCCAAGTTGTAACCTAAATAGGGCCATGATTCAGATGATCACTGAGGGCATCAAGGGCCTTTAGCCCTAGGAGAGATTCCCTACAGGCTTCCCTTGTCGCTTAGTCGGTAAAGAATCCACCTGCAATGCAGGAGACCTGGGTTCAATCCCTGGGTTAGGAATATCCTTGGAGAAGGAGATGGCAACCCACTCCAGTATTCTTGCCTGGGAAATCCCACGGACAGAGGATTCTGGCAGGCTACAGTCCATGCGGTTGCAAGAGTCGGACACAGCCGAGGTTCCCCCAGGTTCATAACTGTTCCAAGCAGTCACCCGTTCTCTCTCCAGCCAATGTCCTATTTCACTGCTGATGGACTTGGCCCTGAGTGCCTTGTGGCTCTCCTCATTCCCTTCCCGAGAGAATGCGGCTGGATTTGCTGAGACTGTGTAGATTTTTCAGACTTGCAGCTAGCTGTCTCCTCTTCAAGAAGCCCCCTGCTCCCCAAGGGAAAGTGGACAGCTTCTTGCCGCAAGGATGAAGACGACTTCTTGGTCATTTTTTCCCACAGAAAAGAAAAATGATGAGAACTGAACATTAAAAAGAATCTGTAACTTGAAGCAGGTACCATGGATTGATTTGAGCTGATGTCCCAGGACCTAGCTGTTGGTTCCATATTTCGGTCTTTGCATTGATTTCTACCTGAGTCTTCTCCATGTCCCTTTCTTCTCTCTCCTTCAGTCCTAACTGGCCCTCTTTCTTTTATAGTTTCCAAGAAAAAGCAGCTGCTTGACTTCACTTGCAACTATTTTGAAAATGTCTTTAAATAAGTGCAGCGCATTCCTTCCAACAGAATACTCTAGAAGAGCTCAACAGCCCTGAAGATACACAATCAATACTTTGCCTGAACCATTGATACCCTTGCCCATCACTTAAATATCATTACAGGAAAGATTTCAACAAGATCACGGCACATTCTACTTTAAAGTTTGACTTTAAAGGATGACTGGGCTTTGCTGAAAGGCGTTAGTAATGGAATTCTTTATCTCTGAGCTTAATTTATTCTGGGGAGAATAGGACCATTATCTTAAATCTATTTTTTTTTTCCAACAGAGAAAACAGGCCTCAGAAGTCCAGCACTTATAAGGAAATCATTGTTTAATTACTTTTTTCCTTAACCCTTAACAGAGGAAAGGGAGTGGGTGTGTGTTATTGGCAAATGAATATGCTTTCCTATTGGGTTGCCATCAATAGACTTGCAGTATTTCTTTTTTTGTCATTTCTATTCCTATGCTTCTCTGTGTTTCTTGCACACAAGAACTCTGGTTTAGAACTAGTTCTAAACCCCAGTGGAATCCACTTTCTCCTTGATCATGGGTGACGAAGGGGTCTATGTTTTGAAGAGTGTAAGTGATTGGTGACTGAGAGTTTAATGTTCTGGTGTTAAACTATGTACTTGGTATAAACTCGATATAACAGAGCCGTGTGTTTTCACACCTGGGAATATACCCAGTTGTGTGCAGCTCCTTGACTCCTCAGTGTGTCTCCACTGCATAAAACACTTGTTTGAAGAGCAGAGAAAATGATCTATCAACTGACTCCTCCTTTTACAAAATACCAACCACCAAGCAATTAATAGACTCATTGCTGCTTCCCTCCCTCCCAGCAAATTTGCTTAATTGAAGGGCAGTTTGGGATTTGTAGAAGGAGGTGTGAGCTCCAGGAAAGAGTGTAAGAAGATGCTACAGGTCTAGGATTTCTTCCGGGGCCTCTACTGGTGTTGTTTTCCTATTCTAATGTGTAAAGCTCAACCACTCCGCCCCCATGACACATTTTGGGCCAGGTTTGGGGATTGCTTTTGAACTAAATGATGTGTTCAAACGTTACAGAACTTCAGGAACAGCTCTTTTGCCAGCCTTAGGCATCATCAGCCTCCCTAGTCAGTCCTTTTGTTTGATGACACATTTCAGTATGGAGCTCCCCTGGTGATTCAGCGGTAAAGAATCTGCCTGCAAGTACAGGAGACCTGGGTTTGATCCCTGGGTCGGGAAGATCCCTGAAGAAGGAAATGGCAACCCACTCCAGTATTCTTGCCTGGGAAATCCCATGGACAGAGGAGCCCAGTGGGGTCACAAAGAGGCGGACGTGACTTAGCAACTAAACAACAACCACCTTTCACTACAACTGCTTCCAAAACTTGATCCCTAGGATTCACCCGGGCAGACATGCCAGTTGGTGAGCATGGCATAGCTTTCCAGAGGTCAAGAGGTTCTCCAGCTTTGAAGAACATTTATCTTCCACTACTTACTTACAGATTGCTTAGGTGGAAGGAGAAAAGTAGGCACCATTATAATTCCAGCAGCAGGGAGCTTATCAGAGTTCACATCCAACTTTCAGCTCCTTCCTTTCCTTTCCTTTGTCAGTTAGGGTACATGGCACTTTTTTTTTTTAACTGCTATTATCAGAGATTTTATGTTTAATGGTTTGCCGGGTCACATTTTATAAGTGAAAACGACTTTGATGACCTCCATTACTTCTTCTTAGCTATCTTCACATCTCCACAGAGTGAAAGGCTATAAAGAATTCAGACCATATCTTGTTTTGATCAACCTCTCCAAATGACCATTATACCCAAGTCAAAAAGTCAATGCACTTCCCAAATTGGAGTCTTATACATAGAACATCTCCATTTTACAAGAGAGGAGAACATTCCATCCTTATGGGTCAGTTACTTTGTAACTGAGTCTAATTGACCTTTTGCTTTCTGTTAGCCTTAACTACCTCTAGTCACAGGAAACCCAGAATATCCACCTGCTTTTGAATCCCCTTGTCTAACAGCATCCTTACTGATTGTACAAGATAAGTAGGTTCAGTGGACCATTGGAAAAGGGAGCCTGGGTTGTCATCATCAGAATCAGTGTCTATGTTGGAATTTACATTCTCTACCCATGCTCTAAGTTGGCAAGCTAATTTTTTTCATTGAAATAAGCTGAAGAAATGTTGGTTGGTTATATTTCTTACCTAACGGTCATTGTCATCCTTCTAAGAAGAACGCTCTTTTCTATATTATTTTACCATTATCTCTGGTCCTCACTCCTGTTTCCCTTCTCTACCCCTATGTAACTACTCTATGTTTGATACATGTCTTTTAATATGTATGTAAATAAGCAGCATTTTCTATGTGAATGGCGTTAATTTACTTAAAGGACATTGTACCACACACATAATTCTGTTTCTTCTTCCATCCAGCTCTACATTTAAGAACTGTTCATATTGTTAATATTTACCCAGTTTTTGTCTCTAACTGATGCATTTGCAAAGTTTCACTTATCCATTCCCTTTTGATGGATCTTTGAAAAATGGAAGTGTGAGTTGCTCCGTCATGTCCGACTCTTTGTGACCCTCTGGACTGTAGCCTGTCAGGCTCCTCTGTCCGTGGGATTCTCCAGGCAAGAATACTGGAGTGGGTTGCCATGCCCTTGTTCAAGGGATTTTCCCAACCCAGGGATCAAACCCGGGTCTCCTACACTGCAATCAGAGGCTTTACCATCTGAACCACCAGGGAAGCCCTTGATGGATCTTTGGGTTGCTTCTAATTCCATTCCCTGCTCCCATGAGCCTGCTTGAGAATTCTGGCATTCATACCCCCAGACCAAATGTCTGGGCCTTAGGGTGTATAATTGTATTAAATACTGCCAGATGTGTTCTAAAATAATTGACCAGTTTATATTCTTCCCACTAGTTCTGGAGGTTCCATTCCCCACCCCCATGTCCACTAACCTTGGTATTCTCCACTTTTCTAATTCTTGCTTACCTAATTCATACAAAGCAGTATTTCATTGTTACTTTCCCTTATTCTCCTTACTGATGACTTTGATGCTAAATCTTTACCTTCAAATTTCCATGAGAGAGGAGGGAATCGCATCTGAGAACAGAACCAGGGCAAACAACCGGTTTGACGGAATGCTTGAGTCTGCAGGGCAGCTCTTCAAACTCCCCAGCCTGTACGAGCTGTGGTCCTTGTAATGACCGCCCTGATGCTGCAGGAAGTCAGTGACTCAATGGTGTTTCATGGGCTCGGACAACCCAGGCATCTACTCCCCCTGCCCCAGCAGAGGCAAAGTTACATGCCCCCCCTAATCCCAGCTGCAACTCGAGCTGCCATACATCAGTGCATATGTGCAGGCTCACTTAGTTTAATATTTCTGTCAAAGTAGCCCAAAGTGCCATCTTATCAGAGGATCAATTTTATATCAGAGGGTCATTAAATCCTTTTTCATGAGAATAAAATGGGCTTTTGCTGCTGCATGTTGTACGGCTGCTCATCTGAAACTGGAGAGGAAATCAAAGTGGAAGAGATTTAACCAAATTATCCATCTTCAGAAAATAAGCTTCACTGCAAATGTATTTTTGATGTGGCATTGTGCAACACAGAGAGAGGAGAAATAAAAATATCCTGATGGTCCTGTTATACACTGACAGGGGGAGGCTGTGAATTGGACTCTCCGTGGAGGCAGGGGTTCACTCTCCCTCCCATTGGCAGTGAGGTGGGGTTAGTTAGGAGTCTGACAGGTGAAAGACAAGAGATCTGATACTCATGACAGGCCACGCTGGCATCCAGTTGAACTGCACATTTGTTTCTGTTTTGTTTTCTAAAATATGATTTGACTTTCCATGAGGCCTTGAACACCTTCACGGGAGGTCTCCCTGAGCTGTGTGATCCAGAGCTGGCCTCATTCCAAGACGGATCTTTTCATATTGGAGTTTCCCATCAGCCTGGGAAGAATAGCCGTCAGGCTCCATCCTCAGCCCGGTGGGTCTGGGGCCAAATTGCTGCTCCTCCCAGTGGGGTCACCTGTACTCCTCTGGTCAGTGGCCTGAAGGGATGGTTTTAGTTATGGAGGTGTTTGCAGTCCATGTTTGTGAGATGCTTTTCTTATGTTGAGAAGTTGCAGGGAAGAGCAGGAGCTGAGAAGAAAGAGGTCAAGACACAGCATGCTGCCAGGAGTGGGCAGTTCAGCACAAGAAAGGCACTCAGGGACCATTACCCACTGCAGCCCCTTCCCTGACCTCTTCCTGGGGTCTCGTGACTGCAAAATCCTAGAGGAGCAAATGAACAGAGCCAGAAGCAAACAGAAGCCACGGCGATGTGTATGCAAGTACCCCCTGGGCAGCTGTTGTTGAGTCACTCAGTTGTGTCCAACTCTTTGTGACCCCATGGACTGTAGCCCACCAGGCTCCTCTGTCCATGGGATTCTCCAGGCAAGAATACTGGAGTGGGTTGCCATTTCCTCCTCCAAGGGATCTTCCCAACCCAGGGATTGAACCCAGCTCTCCTGCACTGGCAAGCAGATTCTTCACCACTGAGTCAGCAGGGAAGCCCACCCCTGGGCAGAGCATTGGACTAAATGCGGGAAGTACTAAATGTGGGAAATACTAAATGTGGGAAGGAAACGGGAGCACAGGATAGTGTGCTGGGGTAACAACTAGGGAGGCAAAGAGTCACAGAGATGAACCCTATGGTGAGAGTGAATTCTTAAGTGCTAGAGATCACGGATCACATCACTGCTCCCCCGGGGGTCGGAGCAGAGTCAGAGCTCTGGACGGCGTTACAGTCCTGGCCAGTCCACACAGTCCCCACACCCTGGATGGTGGGGCACTGAAGCCACCAGTGGGCCCCACGCTCCATGCACATTCCACAGTTTTCTCAGACACCAGTGCCATTGTTCCATCCACTGGGAATGCCCCTTACTCTGCCTGCTTCATAGGTTTTGAGGTTTACTCCATTCCAAGTAAAGAGCAGAAGTCTTTAAAACACATGCCTGTCCCCAAGACTTCCCTGGCGGTCCAGTGGTTAAGACTTCACACTTCCAATGCAGAGGCATGGGTTCCATCTCTAGCCCAGGAACTAGGATCCCACATGCTGCACAGAGAGACAAAAAAAAAAAAAAGCAGGCCAGTCAGTGGTTCTTCAAGAGCCATGGGTACGTGGAGGGTGTTCAGAGGACAGCCACGAAGCCTGCCTCAGGGGCTCAAAGCCCAGTGTTGGAAGAACTCAGAGAGGCCGTCTGACCGGCTCAGCTTTGCTCTGAGATGCTGCCCTCTCTCGGGGCTCCTTTTCCCCCTTGCAGATGAACAAAGAGACAGCGATGCCTGGGATGCTGTGTGTTGGTTGCTGAGCCATCCAGCCACCTGGCAGTGGATTAGAGCTTCCATGCTGTCCTGGAGAATGACGTCTCTGTGATGAACAGAGGCCTTGCCTTGAAAAGACCCAGCTACATTTTATATTTGCCATAAGCCATGCGTGTGCTCTTCAGAGAAAACAAGAATGAGGAAAAAAGCAAAAAAAAACCACAACATTTGCAAGATAAGTAAAGAGAAATGTAATCCCTCAGTGGAATGAAGGGTGCTTTGAAATGAATGGGGGATAATCCTTTTGTTGTCTATTACAAACGCACTTTATTTCTGCATTATCTGGCTATGAGAATGTTCCATTTGCTCTGGTGACAACCCACTGCAGTTTCTTCTCTTGATGTCA
Organism: Capricornis sumatraensis; assembly: GCF_032405125.1. Classification (NCBI taxonomy): domain Eukaryota; kingdom Metazoa; phylum Chordata; class Mammalia; order Artiodactyla; family Bovidae; genus Capricornis; species Capricornis sumatraensis. The sequence continues at coordinate 20,521,081 of NC_091076.1, forward strand.
TTTTTAAGTGTGTGTGACAAAGTAGTGTTTATCGCCAGGGGTCTGAGGCGTCTGCCAGTGGGGGCGGCTGGGCCGTGTGGTCACTGAGGCTCCTGACACAATGAGTTCTGTCTCTGGCTCAGGACAGCCATGAAAGGGAGGTTCAAGGCAGGGATGGGATGAAGGTCCGACCCCAGCCTGCTCCAGAGGCGAAGGACCGGCGCCTTATTCACAAGGGCTTTCAATAGCCAGGAGAGGCAGGACTCAGAGCCTCGCTCCGTCTGAGACCCGGGACTCATCTTGCTCCTGCAGGATCTGACATTCAGGCCTCTTAAAGGGAGAGCAGGAAGATTCTGAGTGCTTCTCAGAAGCTTTTTGGATGGTCTTTCCTTCCTCCCACCTGTTCTCTCAAGCCTGCTCTGCTTGTCTTTTCCTTCTTCCCACCAGAAAGATGCTCCTTCTTAGTGCTGGTCGCTCAGCAGTGTCTGACTCTTTGACTGTAGCCCACCAGGCTCCTCTATCCATGGAATTCTCCAGGCAAGAATACTGGAATGGGTAGCCATTCCCTTCTCCAGGGGACCTTCCCGACCCAGGGATCCATCCTGGGTCTGCTGCACTGTAGGCAGATTCTTTACCATATGAGCCGCTGTGGAAGCTTTTCTTTTTCTTCTTCCCACAGAAGGATGCTCCTTGTCGGGAGGCAGCTATCATGGAAACACCAGGAATGATCACAAGCTGCAGTAGCTGGGAATCTCTGTTCCTGGGAGTTACTTCCTTCGAACAGATTGCCACGCTGATCTGTTGATTCTCATTCAAAGCTCTGTGTGTGTGCGTGCATCTAATCTCTCGATCCTCACAGACAGCTTTGGAGGCCTACACTCTGTAGATTCCCAGAGAAGATGGAGCATGTTATGAAGGATTCTGTAACTCCCACTCTTAGCGCCTAGACAGCTCAAGAGCTCATCTGATTGCTGCTCAAGAAAATATTGGAGGACAGGGCTGGTGAGTGATCATGTCACTTTCTGCTTTAAAGGTGCCAAGGATAAAATGGCCCAGTATATTCTATCCTTGGCCAAGGATAAAAATGAAGTTCTGCAGAGAGCTCCCCACTGCAAACCCAGCCTGACCAGACAGCCTCAGTTGGCTCTTTGCCACTTTCAGCCCTGGGACCCTCATGCGTGCTGCTCTCTGTCCCTGCCCCATTTATCTAATAACTTCTACTCATCTGTCAGAGTCCAGCTGAAATACCCTTTCCTCAAAGAACTCCCTACACCCAGTGAGTAGATCAGGCCATCTTCTTTGATGATACCTCATAACTCTTTTATTTTAATTAACGTGATTAAAAATGAAGAACACATTGGGGAATTAGCAGCTCACTCTATGAGCTTCCCTGATGGCTCAGAAGGTAAAGAATCCACCTGCAATGCAGGAGACCTGGGTTTGATCCCTGGGTCGGCAAGATTCCCTGGAGAAGGCAATGGCAACCCAATCCAGTATTCTCGCCTGGAGAATCCCATGGACAGAGGAGCCTGATAGGCTATAGTCCACGGGGTTGCAAAGAGTTGAATACGACTGAGCAACTCCCACTAACATGGTCTCCTCACACTGCAAGATAGACTCGAGAGGCACAAAACACACCTGGCCTATTTTGTTCCCCACTACATCCCTACACAAGGATAAATACTGACCAAACAAAGAAATAAATTAAGATAACCCTAGCTTTCTCTAGTTTGCATATATAAACCTCCATTCATCACTTCCTTTCACTCTGTTAGAAGGAAGACAGGAAGGCTGATTCCCATCAGTGTCTCTCAGAATCACATCATCCTCTGAGGTCGACCTCGACGTGATGGTTTGGGCATGTCAGCCCTGGAAATACGTTTTGTCATGTCTTCCTGCAGCTGCACCGGGGAGAATTCTGCTGAGGCTGCTGGAAGCTCAGCATTGACGTGCCCACTGCCTCATTCTCTGCAGCAGCGCCCAGAGCCCACACAGAGCACTGAGTTATGTGTGACTCTGGGCTCAATCTGCCCAGAGACTATCTCATGGGTTTGCATTCCGCCTCCTGAGAGCTTCCAGTCTAAGAAATAGAAACTGATTCTAGAAACAGTATCTGCACCCAGAGTATCCTGGCAACAGGATCAAACCCTGAAACTCTGAATGTTAAGGCATTTATAACATACATAGTTTAGTAGTATAACATTTGTCTTGGCAGGAAGGGACAAGTTGAAATACATTTGCAGGTGGGAGATGGTTGGCTGGCTGAGACGACTGGACATATAGGGATGTGAAGCTTGGAAATCAGGTGGGGAAACAAGTTGACTTTCTCATAGTAACCCAGATAGCCAGGCTATAGAGAGGATCTATTCCTCTAGAGTTCAAAATTTTAGCCTTTCAGTTCATTGGTTCACTGGTTCTGTTTAGGGCATGAGTTCAGCAACAAATTAAGAAAAGTGTCCCCAATAAATGCTAATAAGCCCCAAGAGAAAACAAGGGCATCCCCATGCATACCAAATGCACTTATTAGCATCCTTGCTATTATGAAGAAAAGAGGAGTGACCTTGCAATCGTTAGGAGCTTAAAATGCTATGACTTAAGTTTAGGGGGACACATATTACATTGTAAAACCTAATTAGTGTTCCCTTTGCTAATTGCTGCCTAGCACTGAGCTGGATAAAATAAACGCATGATAGACGTTTCAGGGCAGCAGACATAACCCCATCACTGTTTTTAAAGGAAGTGAAATTACAGGAGAAGCGCCATTTGAAAAGGTGTTTATCTGAATTGTTGTGAGTGGTGTAAGGGAAGTGGGGGAAGCCTGGGCTGTGAGTGGATTTATTTGTCCCCTAAATGCTGAAATCTGCTTGGGAGAATACGGTTCTCTTCCTATAGTTCTCTGATGTGAAAGCAGGGGTGCCAGACAATAGAGGGAAATTACTGCAGCGCCAAAATTCCTCCCCTGCATGGAAACAGCCGTGCGGGGAGGGAGATGGTGAAAGTGTGTCTGGACAGGTGGTTGGAACACTCAGCAGTGGCCCAGCCCGGACCCAGGGCTGGGGTGTCAGGCTGCACACGTGTGCCCAGAGGTGGGTTTGTCACCCAGACAGTCTTGACTTGAGTCTCTCCAGTTCACACGGGAGACCTGATGGGTTCCCTCCACTCTCATGGGATATGAAGGGATTCTCAGCCCCTTGGCCACCCTGGGGTCAACGTGCCTGCAGTGCCCGGGGCACAAAGCTGCAATCTGGCTGCAGTCCCTGCCCTGTTGCTGCAGACACGACCAGAGGAGCTGAGAGAGTTGAGTCGTCAACCACACCTGCTCACCCACACCACACACACAGCCATACCACGTACACACACACACACACACACACGTCCATACCACATACACACACACACCACACACACACACACACATCCATACCACGTACACACACACCACACACACACCACACACACACACATCCGTACCACATACACACACACACCACACACACACACACATCCATACCACGTACACACACACACCACACACACACCACACACACACACCACACACACACACCACACACACACACACCACACACACACACACATCCATACCACGTACACACATACATCCATACCACATACACACACACCACACACACACACACACACACCACACACATCCATACCATGTACACACACACATCCATACCACATACACACACACACACCACACACACACACACACATCCATACCACATACACACACACACACACCACACACACACACACCATACACACACACACATCCATACCACGTACACACACACACACATCCATACCACGTACACACACACACATCCATACCACGTACACACACACACACACATCCATACCACATATACACACACACACACACATCCATACCACATATACACACACACATACCCACACCACACACACATCCATACCACGTACACACACACACACATCCATACCACGTACATACACACACACACATATCCATACCACGTACACACACGCACACACACACATCCATACCACATACACACACACACCACACACACATCTATACCACGTACACACACACACATCCATACCACGTACACACACACCACACACACACATCTATACCACGTACACACACACACACACACCACACACATCCATACCACGTATACACACACACACACCACACACACATCCATACCATGTATACACACACACCCTTCAGTTCAGTTCAGTCTCTCAGTCATGTCCGACTCTTGGTGACCCCATGGACTACAGCGCATCAGGCTTCCCTGTTCATCACCAACTCCCAGAGCTTGCTCAAACTCATGTCCATTGGGTCGGTGATGCCATCTAACCATCTCATCCTCTGTCATCCCCTTCTCCTCCTGCCCCCAATCTCTCCCAGCATCAGGGTCTTTTCAAATGAGTCAAGTCTTCGCATCACGTGGCCAAAGTAGTGGAGTTTCAGCTTCAGCATCAGTCCTTCCATTGAATATTCAGGACTGATTTCCTTTAGATTGACTGGTTTGATCTTCTTGCAGTCTAAAGGACTCTGAAGAGTCTTCTCCAACACCACAGTTCAAAAGCATCAATTCTTCAGCGCTCAGCATTCTTTATAGTACAACTCTCATATCCATACATGACTACTGGAAAAATCATAGCTTAAACTAGATGGACCTTTGTCAGCAAAGTAATGTCTCTGCTTTTGAATATGCTCTCTAGGTTGGTCATAGCTTTTCTTCCAAGGAGCAAGTGTCTTTTTATTTCATGGCTGCAATCACCATCTGCAGTGATTTTGAAGCCCAAAAAAATAAAGTCTGTCACTGTTTCCATTGTTTCCTCATCTATTTGCCATGAAGTGATGGGATCAGATGCCATGATCTTAGTTTTCTGAACGTTGAGCTTTAAGCCAACTTTTTCACTCTCCTCTTTCACTTTCATCAAGAGGCTCTTTAGTTCTGGTGCCATTCTGCATATCTGAGGTTATTGATATTTCTCCCAGCAATCTTGATTCCGGCTTGTGCTTCATCCAGCCTGGCGTTTTGCATGATGTATTCTGCATAGAAGTTAAACAAGCAAGGTGACAGTATACAGCCTTGATGTACTCCTTTCCTGATTTGGAACCAGTCTGTTGTTCCATGTCCATTTTAACTGTTGCTTCTTGACCTGTCTACAGATTTCTCAGGAGGTAGGTAAGGTGGTCTAGTATTCCCAACTCTTGAAGAATTTTCCACAGTTTGTTGTGATACACACACACTTATACATACACTTATACACATGCTTATATACACACATACAGACACACACACATACACATAATTATACATACACTTGTACATACTTTTACAATTATACACACACATATACATACACACACTTATACAAACATTTATGCACTCATATACACACTTACATGCACACATACACTCACATGCACTTATATACTCACATGCACTTATACACTCACACACACACAGCCTTGCCTTGCCTCCAGCTATGCTCAGCATTCATAATAAGGTTGTGAAAAGGGAAATCATTTTCTCAGCATTGGCATCTTTTTTCCTCCTTAAGGATAAGTGGTGGCTGATTTTTCCAAGGGAAAAAGTCTGCCATGTGCCTCTCTCAGGGCCCCTCCTGAGTGCGTCCTAAATGGTGCAGATTAAAATCAAGTCATAGATGTTACAGCCAGAAGCACTTATGAGGATAGTTTAGTGCTTCGTTTTTCTGGTAGGTTCTGAGGAGGGCTGGGGTGCCCTGAGGTCCCTCAGCCTCTGCTGGGGCGGCTGGTAGGAGGGGGTCCAAGAGAAACAGAGCCAGCAGGGACCTCGTACCACCAGGGAAGCCCCTCTCAGCTATTGTAAATAGTGAGCATGCATGTCAGATTTCATTTGAAGAAGAAAATACTTCCACTACTTAAAAAAAAAAAATCGTTGGAAATTGCCAAGGCCACTGAAGACAAAGGGGGGCTCTGTGATCTCCCTCAGGCTGTGTCTGATGCTGGTAGGGTCAGGACCAGCATCCAGGCCTCTGGGTCAGAGACTGGGTCGGTGTGGGAGGACAGTAAAGAGCATCAGCCGCTCCCAGGGGTGGTGAGGACTTTGGATATAACAGGTGACTCCCTAAAGAACGTCAAACCCAGCCTCACTTTTGCAGACACTCTCAGGTGGTCTTAGATAAGATTCCTTTCCCTGAGCCATAGTTCCCAAGGATCATGGTCCTCTTTCAGGGATAACGGGGACCTCACTGAAGTGGGGGAGAGGCCTGGCTTCCGCCCACCACTGCAGCTGCCCCGGCATCACCTCCACCCCTGCCGTGGCTGTAGCCTCAGCAGGTTATAATCCAGCTGGTCAAGGCTGGATTTGGAAACTCAGTTGCTTCCGTGTGGTTTCTGACGTCTGCGCATTTGCCTTGATTGTTAGCCCGCGTGGCTTCTCAGGGATCAACTCCTGGCATTTGTGCCTGGAGCATTAGTGCCAGCAAGACAGACTAGCAACAGAGAAGCGCCTACATCTGCAGCCCAGGAACCCCTCCATCCAGGCGGAGTGAGACCTGTGGAAGGCAGCAGGGTTGCATAGCTATGTCATCTGCCTCCTTCTCCTCATCATCCTTCTTCCCAGCTCCCCTGTCCTTTCCAGGCACTGAAGATTAAAAAACAACAACAAAAACAACAACAACAGAGCTGCTAATAATTAAAATTAAGTCTCTGTTCCACCAATGTCTGAAACTCTGGGAAGTCATTATCAGAGTCAGACAGTGATATTTTGATATCCTGGAATCTTTTTGATATAAGGAATCAAGTTCTAAGGCAGGAGAAGATAGAGCGCCATGCTATTTCCTAATCAGCCTTTATAATTTGCGGTATCTTGGGACGCTTCTCAGATGTTTCCACTGTGGCTTATGTACACTTCAAACCCGTGTGCCATTAAATGCAGAAGCTAGTTACTGAATTAATGAAGGGAGCTTCAAAAGCCCACCTCTTTGGCAAGCTAAAGATCTGAGGGCGAACTCAAAGAGGGTGATGGGGCTTTGAAAACTGCTAAGCACAAACAATAAACCTCATTACATAAAGTCAGTAGAGGGGGCTCAGGAGTGGGATAAGGGGAGTGGGGGGCAGAAGGGGTGAGACTCACCCTGACAACTGGCTCAGTCGGGGGGCTGGGGTCAGCGTGAGAAGGACTGCGTTTGGGAAAATCATGTGATATAAACAGAAGCCATGCTGAGGAAAGCAGACAGGAGGGTGATGGGAGAATCCAGGGCACAGGCAGGCCGCCGTGGGGACAGTGATGGGGCAGCCTTCCAGCTTGAGGATGCTGTGGGCGAGAGGCGGTCCGACTTTAAGAGTGGGATTGCCGGCTCCTGTCTCACTCACTCTAGCAGCTTCTGAAACATCTACAGAGGGCAGAGCTTTTGCAAAGGGTGTGTAAAGAAAGAGAGGAGCTGATGGAGTCCACTCAGATGTCTAAATGTAGTCTCCAAAGGTTTTTGAGGTTATGAGTCATACTGTCAAACCAAAGCTTGGCTGGATATCTAAAATGGATAGTCAACAAGGACCTACTGTGGAGCACAGGGGACTCTCTCAATGTCATGTGGCAGCCTGGATGGGGAGGAAGTTTCGGGGAGAATGTGTATGTATGGCTAGGCTTCCCAAGCAGGTCAAGAACCTGTCTGTTAACACAGGAGGTGTAGTTTCGGTCCCTGGGTCAAGAAGATCCTCTGGAGGAAGGCATTGCAACCCACTCCAGTGTTCTTGCCTGGAGAATCCCATGACAGAGGAGCCTGGCAGGCTACAGTCCATGGGGTCACAAAGTGACTTAGCACACATATGTATGTGGCTAAGTCCCTTGACTGTGCACCTGAAGCTCTCACAACATTGTTAATCAGCTGTACCCCAATACAAAATAAAAAGTTTGGAAAAAAAGAATCTGAGCTAGGACTTCCAAAACTCCCAAAACACCTTTATGCACAGTCAAGTAGTAGGAAGCTTAAGGAGTTGATCGCTATTCAATGGGAGAGTTCTTCAAGAGATTCCCTTGAAAACTGGCCAGCATTTTTCGATGATCAGAGTGCCAGACCAGTGGGGGTAGTTTTCAGAAGTAGCTTGGGGCCACCAGGTAATATGTGGAGACATTTCATTAGGACACAGCAAGAGAGTGAAGAACTTGACCAGCCTTGGGTCTCAAACCTCTCCCCCTAGATCCTCCTATAGGAAAGCTGAGGTCACCGGGGCAGTGCAAACCCTTTCTGGGCCATCACTGCTAGCCATGGCTGTCCAGCATAGGTACCAGGCTCCCTGAGGGTCCAGGCGGGAGGCCAGATCTCTCATGAAGCTGCTGAGCATCAAAGAGCATCCCCCTCCGTTGCCAGCCCTCTCCCTCTAATAATTATATCTTCATTTTAATTTGAGAATTTAACTACAGAGATTACACTGGCCCTTTCCCCTAGAATGAAAGGACAGAGGATCCTCTACCAGATAGTTATTTGTGATTGCGGCTGGGGGTTTATTTAAACTAATTTTATTATTCATGACACTGACAATTTATGCAGTGAATGCAATTATAGGCTATGATTGGCTGCCACCGCTGAGGGCAAAAAGTGCCACTTCCCTGAATGTGCAAGAAAGAGAGGCAGAGAATATTAGAAAAACAATCAGTCACAGAAATATTTTTTATGAAGTGTTCCCCCCAAACCTTCATTGAAAAAAAAAAAAGCTAATTTAATTTCCCAAACACCCTGCAAAAGATATCTAATTATCCACTGCTAAATTGCTCTCATAATTTTTTCCAAAGTTCTCCATTGTTTATGCCTCTGTGAGTTCTCCTTGTCTGCAAGCAAAGAAACTGTCGTCTTGATGCACAGGTCTCAATAAGACCTCCTCTCAGTGATGCTTCCTGATGCTGTGGTCTGTGCATCTCTGACGTGACCATTTAATCAGGAGCTATCTGAGGAACAGACGTGAATTGTTATCATCTACAGTTGGCGCAGAAGTAGAGGGAATTGCCCTTATTTTCCCTTTTCCCCCCCCTTTTCTGAGCAAAGCCATTAAAACATTTGTTTGGACATCAAATCAAGACCAATTGTGGTGCGTCCACACAGTGGAATACACCTTGGCAGTGGAAAGAAGTGAGCTAGCGATACATGCAGCAATGTTAGATGAATCTCAGAATAGTTATGCTAAGTGAGAGGAGCCCAGCAAGAAAGAGTTCTTAGTATATGATTCCATTTATATAAAGTACTAGAAAAAGCCAACTCATTTTTAGATACGGAGAACAGATCACGTAATTCCTTGAAGGGTGGAGGCAGGCAAAAAGGAGAGATTACAAGGGCTCGTGAGAAAACTCTGGAGAGAGCGATGGCAGTGTTCTTTCTCTTGATTGTAGTGGTGTCTTCACAGGTGACTACATATCAGAACTGATCAAATGGACACTTTATATATGTACAGTTTATTGCATGCTGACGTTACCTCAATAAACCTGTTACAGTAGACACACACCCCTCAGAGTGTGTGTAACAGTCTTGACTCCAGCACTTACTAAGTATGTGACTTTAACCTCTGCAGATGGTGGTTTCCTCATCTTTAAACGGGGGATGCTAGGGTCTTCTCTGCCTACCCCATAGGGCATTATGAACATCAGCATGAGAACACAACAATCCAGGTGTATTTGTACTGATAACCTCACAAATTGGACTTCCTCAACCTCGATCCCTGGAGAGGTAAAGGGAGTCAGTGCTGCTGCCCCAGAACCTAGCACGTAGTCAGCACTCAGTCTTTTTTAACTGAAATGATGGCCCTCCAGTGTTTAATGCTTAGTGATCCTCCACTGGGGCCTTCCCTGGTGACTCCCTGGTAAAGAATCCACCTGCCAGTGCAGGCGATGTGGGTTCAGTTCCTGGGTCGGGAAGATTCCCTGCAGAAGGAAATGGGTACCCACTCCAGTGTTCTTGCCTGGAGAATCCCATGGAGAGAGGAGCCTGGCAGGCTATAGCCCATGGGGTCAAAAAGAGTCAGACACGACTTAACAACTGAACAACAGACCTCCATTGACATTACAGAGTCGGCTGCTGCTAAGTCGCTTCAGTCGTGTCCGACTCTGTGCAACCCCATAGACGGCAGCCCACCAGGCTCCACCATCCCTGGGATTCTCCAGGCAAGAACACTGGAGTGGGTTGCCACCTCCTTCTCCAATGCATGAAAGTGAAAAGTGAAAAGTGAAAGTGAAGTCGCTCAGTCGTGTCCGACTCTTTAGCGACCCCATGGACTACAGCCTACCAGGCTCCACCATCCATGGGATATTCCAGCCAAGAGTACTGGAGTGGGGTGCCATTGCCTTCTCCATCACGGAGTCTAATTATTATCTATTCACTGAATTTCTGATAGGGGCTTATAGAATTCTGAAATAGCACATCTTAGCCTGGAAGGGTGTCAGGAGAGCCTTTGACCACATCCTAGCTTCAGATAGATAGGATGTAAAGACATCTAGTACCTGCTTCATGGCTTGGCCTTTATAAAGGATGCTTGATGGAGGGAAAAGTGGTGACCAAGATGAAATTCCTAGAACCTTTGATGAGCTCTCCTACGCTGTTCCCTAGTATAGGAATTGATGCATAGAGAGCCTGGTGAGAATCTGGCAAGAGCTCTTTATGTTCACAGTACAGCAAAGTGGAACTGAGGTGGGGAGGCTCCCTCACTTCAAAGGCTCTTGCAAGCCCAGGAGAGCTCTGAATTGTAAATTGTCTGATGTCGGCCTCTGAGGCTGTTGTGTAGATGAGCGTCACGAACTCTCAAAGTTTTCTCCCTAGCTTCCTGGCAATCAGTGCAGCCACTTGATCACTCATCCGCCTCACTCCAGCCTGTACTAAACATTTGTTTATGTCACCCTTTACAGCTCTCACAGTATTTTCACATAATTATCACATTTAGTCTTCACCTTGGTTCTGTGGGATGTATTGGATGGATCCTGCTATTTTTCCTGTTTGTGGCTAGAGGAATTGACACCCATATCAGTGAAGACTCACCTAAGGATCCCTCACTGAACAGAGTGGAGAGAAGAACCAGTTCTCTGCCTTCTAACATCATTTCCCATACTGTCTCTACTCACGCCCTTCCCAGGGAGATGGTTGATAACCTCACCTCTGCTTAACTGCTTCTGAAGGGCACGTTATGCCAATTTTCACTTTTCAGATGTGTTGGAGAGAAGTCATGTGACCTACATAATAAGCTCATACAGTGGCCGTGTGGAGATCGTATCCTGGCAAATGCAGCCTTCTTTCCACCGTACCCATTTCATCTCCAGCACAGGCACACCTTGATTTGTTGCATTTTGCAGATACTGCATTTTTTACAGGTTGAAGGTTTGTTGTGGCAACCCTGCATCAAGCCACTCTGTCAGCACCATTTTCCCCCCAGCCTTTGCTCACTTCACGCCTCTGTGTCACATTTTGCTAATTCTCGAGATACGTCAAACCATCTACCAAGAAAAGGATGATGAATCACTGAAGACTCAGATGATGGTTAGCATTTTAAGCAATAAAGCATTTTTAAATTGGGCTTCCCTGGTGGCTCAGTGGTAGAGAATCTCCCTGCCAGTCCCTGGATTGGGAAAATCCCCTGGAGAGGGAAATGGCAACCCACTCCAGTGTTATTGCCTGGAGAATCCCAGGGATGTTGGAGTCTGGTGGGCTGCCATCTATGGGATCTCACAGAGTCGGACATGACTGAAGCGACTTAGCAGCAGCAGCAGCAGTGACTAAATGACAGCAAATTTTTAAATTAAAGTATGTAAGTTTTTTAAACAAAAGGCTATTGTACACTTAATATACTATGATATATTATGAACTGGGAAACCAAAAAATTGTGTGACTGGTTCTATTTTGATGTTCACTTCATTGCAGGGCTCTGGAGCCAGACCCCCAATAACTCCGAGGTATGAAGTTCATTTCAAACTTTTGAGATGTGTGTGTCTTTCCATTGCCTTTACATTCCTGACCAAGCTGGGAGAACCTTGGGAGTGGTAGGGGGTGTTAGGGAAGAGAGGTGGAGAGAGATGAATACCGACTCAGTGGACCAGCCCAGATCCTGCCTCTCCCATTCCATCCCTGCAATGGTGGGTGGGTTGCAGAATAATACACCTCACTGCTTGCCAAGAAAAGAGTGGTGACCCTTTTGGCTCGATGAATTTGGAAGAACAGCATGGAAGCTAGATTTGAACAGAGAGGAGAATCCTCCCTGGAAAGCACAGACCGTGACCACAATCAGTAATGCTCCATCCTCCTTGGCCTCCAATCCCCCGAGCACCTCCCGCCCTTCCATCGGCAAAGCCATGCTTGTCTCTTTGTCTTAGAGTGGTGAGGGCATGCTTGCTCTAATATTCATGGGCTGCATTCAGAACAGAACTGGGGCAATTAGGAGTTTTGGAAAGTCAGACTCAGATGTTTCAGATGACATGATACCTCCGTTATTCAGAGGCCACCGTTTCCAAATCACATTCTGGAATTTTGTGCCCTGTTTACCTTGCCTGGGTCCCTACACGCTCCTGGCCACTGTCTCTCTCTGCCCCTCCCAAGGTCTTCTGGGAGCCTAGTCACGGCGAAGCAGCAGAAGAGGGGCAGGGAGAATGATCTGTAACTCATGTGTTCACCTTAGGTTTTGACTTTCCAGAGCCCACCTGGAGCCATTATCCTCTTTTTTGAATGTTGAAGGTATCTTTTCCACCCCCCCAAGGAGACATTTTTGAAACAGATCACCATTGGAATGTGAATTTTCCTGTCAAGGGTGGGACAGAATAAAGAATGTGGCCATTATTCTCCACTCATAAAAGAAGCCTCCCTCCAGCTGTTATTCAAAAGACAGTAAAAGCCCTCCTAGCACCGGGTCACCCTGCAGACTAGCGCTTCCCCAGTCAAGGCCCGGTCCCAGCATTCAGGGCTTGGGACCAGGCTGGAGGCTGATGGCAGAGCTCAGCTCTCGAGCCCAACTGTTCAATAATGCTCTAATTAACTACCACAAACTTCAGAGGACCCACTAACTATAATTGAGAGATCAACGGAGGCTGCATGGAGTTAGATGTGCATACTAATTACTGAATTAGCCAACACCTGTTTTGGAACTATGTGCTGAAACATGGCTGTGTTTTCAGGCAGAAGACCTTTAAGTGTAAGAAAAAAGTTTGTCTTTAGAGAGAAAAATGAGACCCACTTCTTGTCTGGTGAATAAGACCGTTTCGTTGGCAATGTGTAGTTGATAAAGCCAGGGCTGAGGCAATGCAGATCAAGCGGTACATGGAGTACTCTGAAGGGAAGACAGGGATGTTTAGAATGGATATCAGTGAGGATATTGATGTCAGGGAGAGAGGCATGCTGGGATCTGGGTGTTTCACGGCTGCGCCTGGACCACATTTCTGTATCTTCTGCATCTACGATGCACCACCTGTCTGTGCTAGGAATAGGTCAGAGCCACTTAGCATCTTCCTTAGGACAAGGAAGAGCAGGACAGGGAAAAAATATGTCAAAGGACAGTGTAGAGGAAAAGGTGTAATAGGCCCCAAGCTAGAGGAGAGCACAGGCTGAGAGAGGACAGAACCCAGAATTCAGGTGCCAAGCAGATCGTACATGGGAAGGAAAGAAATTGTTTCTTAATCCCATTCCTCATTTTTACTGATTAGCTTCAATAACCTGTAATCAGTGGATTCACACGGGCGAAATCATACTTACCCTGTGAGCCTTGTAATTTTTAAGATAAAATATTTGTTGCCAAATGGAAAAGTGGAACCTTTTTTTTTTTAAAGTCCCAGGTACGCTAGGATGAGCACAACGGGGTGTGCCCAAGGCACCCATTGTGAGATAAGCCAGCTCACTGCCCTCTGCTCTGTGCTCCAGCTAATTGATACAGTCTTAATTCAGCAACGAAGGGACTCCCCGTTACTATGAAAGAATTACCCGCAAGAAACTAATAAGGCAGATTCACTATTTCTGGCTTTTTCCTCCACTGGGAGCAGAACATGTGATGATGCTAACAATATCGGTGTTGGTGATGATGGTGATGATGAATGCGATCATTGACATTCACACAAACCACGCAAGATCGAAGGGCTTCTGAGATTCTAGCATGATCTGTCCTTACACCGTCTTTTCTCTTTTTAAAAATATTCATTTATTTATAATCTATTTGGCTGTGTCAGGTCTCGGTTGTGGCACACAACGGGATCTTCATTGCATTGCACGAGGTCTTTTGTTGTGGTGCCTGGATTCTCTGGTTATGGTGCATGAGGGATCTTAGTTCCCCAACTAGGGATTGAACCCACAACCCCTGAATTGCAAGCTGGATTCTCAACCACTGGACCACCAGGGAAGTCCCATTATGCTGTCCTTTCTAGGAAATTCAATACATTTGATAAGAACCTTTCTGAACATTTCTAAGAATATTCGTTTGGGAAACACTGTTTTTTCATGCTTCCATCCTTTCTCTGGGAGGCTATTCTGAGAATGAACGCTGCGTGGGTACTGCAGAAGATGCCGCCACACGGAGACTCCTTATGTTTCCCACCATCTTCAGGGATCCAGGTAACCTTGAGCGTGGATCTTCTCAGACTTGACACACCTCTGCATTTGACATCTCTCTCACTGATAAAGTGTCAAAATGAAGGGACCCTTGTCCAGGATAGAAGGATACAGTACCCATGGTCATCTCTTAACATCAGATTCCTCTCCCATCTTCAAAGCTTTAACAGCCTTGGAAATTACCCTATTTCTACTACTACCCTATCTGAATGGAGGATTTCTGTATTGACACTAAGTCCAGAGAAGGGTTTCTATATGAAAACAAAATACTAGCCTCTTAACCTTTTGCCCCCCTTCACCCAACATTTATTCACAGAGGGTTGGGTTAAATGATCAACTCTGGGTGCTGTTAAACCACACAGATTGTGCGTTGTCTGATTTGGAGAAATCTCACTGCCAAGCAGCCACTGGCTGTGTGTCTCCTATTGACTGCTCCATGTATGTTAAAATCTGCTTGTTGTGCTTTTGTAGCTGAGCTTTTCCACTTCATTACTCTCTGAGGAGAGGTGACATCATTGCTTTTGAGCTCCCCACAACCTTGACAAACCTCCTTGTCTCACTTCTCTAAGGACAGGCCTCAAAATCTGTCATCTAGCTGATCAATCAGTGAGATTCCCGGGTCATGATCCTTGCGCGCTGGATCGTTTGTTCCTTTCCCCCCCAGAGCACTGAGCTGTCCTTGGAGATGGGAGAGCTGTAGCCGTCTTGTGCACGTGTCTATCTCCCACCTGCCCAGCCTTCCCCAGGACCCTCTAAACACATCCTCCATGCATCCTGACAGCCTGGCTTTGCAGACTTTCATGTGCCTCTGTGCCTGGACTTGGAGCCCACGTTGTAAACTTCTCACACTCATGTACTGGGAGATCCCTGAAGCATGGGTTGTCTTCGTGGAGATATAAAGAGAGATTTGTTGGGACTTCCCTGGTAAGTCGGACTCCATACTCCTAATGCAGGGGGGTCGGATTTGATCCCTGGCCAGGGAACTAGATCCCACCTGCTCCAACTGAGGATTCACATGCTGCAACTAAGATCTGGTGTAGCCAAATAAATATTTTAAAAGAAAAGAAAAAGAGAGAAATGTGTCCAGTAACATGGTCTCTGGTCTATTGATTGGCACTTTCTAAAACAGTGTTTCTCCAATAATAGACTAGAGCTGCGTGCATGCATGCGTGCGTGCTAAGTCTCTTCAGTCGTATCTGACTCTTTGTGACCCCATGGACTGTAGCCCGCCAGGCTCCTCTGTCCGTGGGATTCACCAGGCAAGATTCACCAGTGGGTGGGATGCCCTCCTCCAGAGGATTTTCCCGATCCAGGGATAGAACCCCTGTCTCTTATGTCTCCTGCATTGGCAGGCTGATTCTTTACCACTGGCGCCACCTGGAAAGCCCAGTCCAGAACTACTTCCAACAAAATCATCCACAGAGATTGTTTAAAATGCAAATTCCCAGTGACCGCCTCCACATTACTGAACAGGATTTCTGGGAGTGGAGCCCAGGATTTTAACAAGCTTTACGAGGGAGTCTTATATATGCTGAGAACCAAGCACTACTAGGGAACTTTTGAAAAAAAAAAATTATTGGAGTTTAGTTGCTTTACAATGTTGTGCTGGTTTCTACTGTACAGCAAAGTGAATCAGCCATATGTATTCCTATCTCCCCCTGTTTTGGATTCCATCCCCATTTAGGTCACCGCAGAGCACTGAGTAGAATTCCCTGGGCTCTACAGTAGGTTCTTTATTTTTTCAGTTGCTCAGTCATGTCCGACTCTCTGAGACCCCATGGACTGTAGCCCACCAGGCGCCTCTGTCCATGGCATTTTCCAGGCAAGAGTACTGGAGTGGGTTGCCATTTCCTTCTCCAAGGAATCTTCTCAACCCAGGGATTGAACCCAAGTCTTCTGCGCTGGCAGATGGATTCTTTACCACTGAGCCGCCAGGGAAGTCCAGGTTGTCAATAGTTATCTTTTTAATACATAATATCAATAGAGGATATATGTCAATCCCAGTATCCCAGTGCATCCCATCCCTGCCTTTCACCCTTGGAATCTGTATGTTGTTCTCAGTTCTGCTTTGTAAATAAGATCATGTATGCTAATCTTTTCAGATTCCATATATATGGGTTAATATACAGTATTTGTTTTCTAAGAATTTTTTAAATTAATTATTTTAATTAGAGGCTAATTACTTTTACAATATTGTAGTGGGTTTTTGCCATACATTGACAGGAATCAGCCATGGGTGTACATGCATCCCCATCCTGAACCCCCCTCCCACCTCCCTCCCCACCCCATCCCTCAGGGTTATCCCAGTGCACCAGCTTTGAGTGCCCTGTTTCATGCATCGAACTCGGCCTGGTGATCTATTTCACATATGGTAATATACATGTTTCAGTGATTTGAGAGAGAATGTTTTTTTAAGCTAGTAAACCTGAACAATTATTTGTTCCTCTATACACACCTGATGCTTCACAGGATCTTAAGGTCAACATGTGTCATGAGGATCACTGAGGTCATGTGTGCCATCTCCCAAGATTACACATCCTCCTCTTTAATATTTGCAGAGGGAGGGTGCTCACAGCTTCAAGAGACTTCCAAACTGAACCAGCTCTAGCGATCAGAAAGTTCTTTGTACTGCTTCAAAAGCCTCCATCTTCTCTGCTCAGTTCCAGTTTTGACTCTGAATAAATATATAATGGCCCTTCTTTTACCCAGCGTGCTTTCTAATATGTGTGCTCTGCTGCTTCAGTCGTGTCCAGCTCTTTGCCCCCCTGTGGACTTTAGCCTGCAAGGTTCTTCTCTCCATGGGATTCTCCAGGCAACGATACTGGAGTGGGTTGCCATTGCCCTCCTGCCAGGCAATGGCGATGGGTTGCCATTGCCTTCTTCCCTCCCCGGGGGTTGAGCCCACATTTCCTGCGTCTCCTGCATTGCAGGAGGGTTCTGTACCACTGAGCCACTGGGTAGCCCATCTGCTTTCTAATATTGGATCATAAATTCAATCAATATGCATTTCAAGGCACCCTTTACAAATCCATAAGCCGACTTGTGTTCCGCTCTGGAATTCCAAACCTGAATTTGGGTCCTCATGCTTACCCGTGAGATTTCCATAGTGTGATATGGTATTAAGAAAACTTTGTAGGGATGTGAATGCTCAAAGAGGTGTATGTGTCTGCTAAGGGGACAGCAATGAATTCTTTGCCACAAAAATACCCTTCATGAAGCTTGACGAGTGATAGAGTTTTTCCCAGGGGTGGAGATGAGTAAAGGCCATGCCAAGGTGCCAGCATAAGTAGCGTCACGGAAACCGTGATGGTGACCAGGCACTTAGGAAACTGTGCAGAGTCGTGTGTGCATAGAAAACGGCGAGGTGGAGCTGCAGGGGAGGGCGGTGGCAGGAAGCGATGGAAGCACCTGATGGGAACAGATCTCCGAGGGCTTTAAATGCTGTGCTGTTTGGAGAGGCCTCTCACCACCCTGGTGGCCTGGGTTGCCTTTCCACATTGCCTCGTTTTCCCCTTAACTGCTGCAGGCTTCTCCATGACTCGTTCCAACACTTGATGTTTCTCTTGTCTCCTCCTCAACTGCCGAGAAGTGAGGCCCCAGATTCCGTATCTGACTCAGTCCCTGTTTGGAAGAAAAGAACAAAGTAAAGTAACAAACCCTAAGGACTTTGGCTTAAACAAGAGAAAATGTATTACTTTTAACTAAAATGACACTTGCTCTAATGGGGAGCCATATATGCTGAGTTGAGGTGTTAGTAGCTGGGGCTCAGTGGGCAGACCTTCCAGGTCTCTCTAAATTCCCACTCCCTGTCTCTCCTGCATAATCATCCAACTCCCAACAGATCATATGCAAAGGGGTGAGGGGCTCTGCAGCCATGGTCCCTGAACCTAGGGTCTCCATACGTTTCTTTGTTTGAGTGACTTTTAAAGTTTCTGTAACACTGAAAACCTGCCACTCAAAATGCATCCATTAATCCAGGCATGTGATAGGAAATTTTCCATCACTCAGGGAGTCACGGAAGGGGGTACAGAATCAGCTATTCACTGCACTGGAGCCGCCAGGAACGTCCAGGATGGCTCTTGTCATTGCAACAGTGTTGGCATCACCAGAAAGCATGAAAAATAATGGAACTAAGAACAAATATTGTTTATCAACACATGTATATGCAATCTAGAAAGATGGTACAGGCGAGCCTATTTGCAGGGCAACAATGGAGACACAGACATAGAGAAGACACTTGTGGACATAGTGAGGGAAGGAGCAGGTGGGATGAATTGAGAGAGCAGCATGGAAACATGCATAATACCATATATAAAATAGAGAGCCCATAGAAATTCGCTGTATGATGCCGGGAGCTCAAACCTGGGCTCTGTGACAGCCTAGAGGGGTGGGATGGGGTGGGAGATGGGAGGGAAGTTCAGGAAGGAGGAGACATATGTATACCTATAGCTGATTACTGTTGAGGTATGGCAGAATCCAACACCGTATTGTAAAGCAATTATCCTCCAATATAAAAAAAAAAAAAAGAAATGTAAGCAGTAAAAAAGAGATTGCTGGCAAGCAGAGAGTTTAGGGCCTTCGTTTCTGCCTGCATCCTTCAGTGTCTCTGTCCCCTGGTTACAATCACATACACACATGAAGGGCAGGGTGGACAAGCCGGCCCAGCATTTTGTAACAGCAAAATGGAAATACACAGGTATGATTTGTGTACTGAATTCAGCTGACCAGGGAAGTGAGCAATGCTCTGTGGGGTTAGATTTATGCCCACCAGACCGCCCCACATTGCTTTAGCAGGATGAAATTCAAAAATGCCCCCTACTGAGCCGGCGGCCTGCAGTTCCTGATCTCAAGGAGACAAAGGTGATGCGTGCACCTGCTCCTACTTTAGCAAGTGGCTGGCAATTTTTAGATACATTTGAAAGGATCCTTCAGTGAATAGTGTTCTCAGAGAATGTCAAGAGGACATGCGTCAGGGCAAGCATGAAGTTTCCAGGACTAGAGGGCTCATTTCCCAGATGTTCCAGAGTACAAAGAAATGTTACGGAATATGACCTTATCAGGGGCCGATTTAGCACCTGCCCCTGCCCACCCTTGCACCCTAGGAAAGTTCCTGGGGGGATCCTCCATGCTCCAAGCACTGCTTACTTAGCTCACCCTACTTTTAGTTCATCCATCCCTTCCCAGACATTTTGACACTTGTTTTTCAAAACCAGGCACTTTTTTTTTTTAAGTTGCATTAAGAGCTTGAAGGAAAACCAGCTCAGCCAATTGCTCAGACAGGTCCTAACCTAGGACCTTCTGTCTCAGGGACCATGACCGAGGAAAGCACAGTAGGGTTGGTTCAGAACCAGGCTCCTTGGCCAGGAAGCCAGGTCTGAATTGGGGGTGCATCATGCCAGCCTGTTCATGGGCTCTGCAGCTCTTTGACAAGGGCACTGATCTGGAAGAGCTCGGAGAAAAGTAATGGGATCGGCTGGCACCTGAGTGCGGCCCCATTAGCAGAACATGAGAAGCGAGAAGCAGCCGCACATGGAGTTCAGCCATTTATGCCACTTGGACCCATTCCGGCTAATCAAAGATACACTCCCATTAGGTACATTACGCTGACACTGTGATTGGTGGAGGAGCAAAGGACTTGTCAGCTGAGTGAGTATTGGCTGTCACTCCTGCTCTCAAGCTGCCTGCCTATTTGCGATTTTATTTTCAGATGTGATTGACAGCTGGATGGCTCTGACATTCTCGGCGCAAACATACAGCCTGTTATTATGCTTGCATTAACATTTTGATAAACACACGGTGCAGCGTTGGAAAAGTAATTACATGTCATCACTTCAGTGCTTCATCAAAGAAAAGTTTACTGTGTAATTGCTCTGTGATTTACCTAGGTAGAATGTGTTACATTCCACAAAGGCTCTCTCTATTTAATAGTTTACATTTACTCTTTAAAATACACAAGATCCCTTCCCAGGGGCTTCCTTGGTCTAAAATAAACTTGGCAATATAATTTAGCTTTCCATAAATACACTTAGATATTACTGTGGAGTACTTTTGCATAATAGTTATTTAATGCCAAGTGTAAATATGCAACACATTATATTGGCTGAGCTATCAAAAGAAAGAACTTTTTGACGACGAGGAAAAAATAGGATATTGTTACCTTGGTTTCTGCATTAAGAAAAGGGCCTTTTGCTCTTATATTTATATCCATGCTTTTCACAATGACATCTAATTTTACAATAAAGTGACTTGAGCTGAAGTGCCGAGCAGTAGAATCTAAAATATTGGTTCTTGTTAGCGTTTAAAGAGCTCTTCTGATGTGGCGCTGAAAGAGGTATGTTCTGGAGGAAAGCACAAATGATTGCAGGGTACTTGGAAACTGGAGACGAAGGGACAGTTTGACTGATGTTCACTCAGTGGGATCTGTCTGAACGACTGGAAATTCAGGGAGCAAAAGGTGGGAGGGGGAAGGGATGGGTTGAACCACATAGTTGTCAAAAGCCTCCAACAGAATCTCAAAAGGTAAATTGCATTTATGGCTGATACGGGTAGGGCACTTTGATTGGCATGTGCTTTGTAATTATTGAGAGGCAAATCCTTACAGCTGCAGCCAAGATCAAATAGGTAAAACTTTTCTAGGATGCTCAGTGATCATGTGGAGGTCTAGATTAGCCTGCATTCAAGAAAGGATAGGTGCAGAGAAGGGACAAAGAGGAGAGGGTGGGCTGGATGGCCTTTAGCTTCCTACTTGAGGGGTCTGCTTGGGCACGATGCTTCCTGATAAATACTGCAGCTTCCTCCTTAAACAACTGAGATGGGGAGTGGGGGCAATGCTCTTTTCTGAGATGGGTCAGCTACTCAGTAAGGGACATGGCGGTGTAGGTCTCTGGAGAGAGATACTTCTGGGTCATGAGATCAGTTGAGTCCTTGACGTGACCTTTATCATGAATCTAAGTGGTCTCTTTGCCAAAGGATTATTCTCTCAGATGACCCAGCTGGTCCTGTGCTGTGCTGTGCTTAGTTGCACAATCGTGTCTGACTTTTTGCAACCCCGTGGACTGTAGCTGCTAGGCTCCTCTATCCATGGGATTCTCCAGGCAAGAATACTAGAGTGGGATGCCCTCCTCCAGAGGATCTTCTAAACCCAGGGATCAAGGCCAGGTCTCCCGCATTGCAGGCAGAGATTCTTTATCATCTCAGCCATCAAGGAAACCCAAGAATACTAGACTGGGTAGCCTATCCCTTCTCCAGGAGAACTTCCTGACCCAGGAATCTAACCAGCATCTCCTGCTGTACCGACGTTAAATGAATGAACCACAAAATTCTAGGTGAAATCCAAAGGCTTTTGATTCTCTGGCTGTTATCCTTTTTGGGATCACTCACGGCTGCATGGTAAGAGGTTTAACAGTGAGCAAGCCGGGAAGCAATGGGAAAGATTGCAGGCTGATCTTGAAAACGAAGGTGGGACACTGGCATTCAGACAAAGATGAAGAGGAGCAGCGAAAGGATCAGAGGCGGGTGAGGGCCATGGTCTTGATCAGAAGGGCCTATAGTCATCCCAACAGCATGACATCTATTCAGCTGGGTCTTAAAAGCAACTGCAACTGTATCAGCTGCTTCTCCAGTGCAGCTGGCAGCCACAAAAAAGAAAGAGTTAAAAACACGCATTTCCAGATGTGTATAACAGTTCAATAATTCCACATTAGTGTATATTAATCCTCTCTGGAAATTGGCATTAACTCGGCTTTAGCACCAGTCTAAATAAACACGTCAGCTCTTTGAGCAGGGGCTTCTTTGCATAACAGCTGCATGGAGCATCTGCATCCTGGTTATAGGTTCCCTCTACATTACCTCTGAAATGAGCTCCACTTTCCCACTTTACATTTAGCCAGACTCAGAATACTCTCTCCTTTGGCTGTCACTGATGAGAAGAAAGATGCCATTGTAATTGCCAGTTGGCCTGCAGAGTAATGCCCTGTAATTGACAAAGATTGCTTAGCTGCAAGAAAGAAAGATACGCTGATTAAGAGACATCATCTTCAATATTGCATTTAACCCTCAGTCTTTTTCCCCTTTACTTTTCACCTGAGCCCTGAAAAGGATGTCTCGCCCTCTTTGCTGTGCTGTTTTACTCTTTATGGGAGAAAAAAAAAAGAAGTGCAGTGAGGTCCACAGGGGAACACTTGGTCCCTGGAGAGTAATTTCACTGAGTTGGGAGACTTAAAAGCTTTAATATGGTTATATGTTGAACTATCCAAAAACAGAATTTGTTCCCCATCACATTTAACACACCCTTTGACCTGCCAATCCCACGGTGGCCAAGGCTTATTCCATTTTTCATCCTTGCCTCAAACTACTAGGTCAGATCTTTAGATCTTCATTATTCTTGGAGGGCTGTTTGTGTGTGTGTGTGTGTGTGTGTGTGTGCGTGTGTGTGTGCCTTTGCTCCTGAATTCAGGGTTGTGTGTGTTGCATTTTTCCTTGAGAATCACATTGACTTTTTTTTTTCAAAGAGCTTTAAAAAAATTGCACTGTTAGAAAAAAATATATATGGGTTAAAATGCATTTTTCATGTCCTTTCATGCTTTATTGATTTTTTTCTCTCATTTTTCTTACAAAAGAAAGTTTTAATGCAGTTTTTGGGGAAAAAAACAGTTAGCAATTGCTCCCTCCCCAGGAATAAAAATACTGGACACCTTGCTTAAGAAATCAGCAGCATATATATCTATATCAGCATCTGTATATAATGGGGGTGGGAGGTGGTGAAACTCCATTAGTCACCCGTAACACAGCTCTTCCCGAGACACACTATTTTAATAGCTACAGGGGATTTTTAATTCTCTACAGTTTCTAACTCTGCAGTAACGTTTAAATGTCCTTCGGGGAGTTTTTGATGTACCTATGGGATATTGAACCTGAAGATAGAATAATTGTGTCTAAAAACGAACACTACAGAGAGAATATGTATCTATCCCTCTATCCCTCATCCACGTACATACCCCTCTCTCTCCCTATGAATGGTAGGTCATGTGTGGGATTGCCAAAGGCCTGAGTTAGGAATCAAGGGTATCCAGGTTTTCATCTCAACTCTAAGACTCTGGATGAGTTATCTTGCCTCTTTGAGTCATCTGTGAAATAAGCAACTTGGGTTATATCTCTAAGGAGAAATCTAGCCCTGACGCTGCAACTGTTTAGCACCTGTTATATTAATGTTCTGCCTTTTCATGCATAAAAAATGTGAATGGTGAGTGCATGATGGCTGTTATCACATACTGCTGTATGTCACTACTTTTATGTTTTGGTGTTTCCATCTCTGCTGTATTTCTGTAGGCCATCTTGAGCCCAGAGATATTGTTACAACAGTGCGACCACTCACTCCCTGCTCAAAGTTGTTGTTCAGTTGCTAAGTCATGTCTGACTCTTTGCAACCCCATGAACTGCAGCACACCAGGCGTCTCTGTCCATCGCTATCTCCCTGAGTTTGCTCAAACTCATGTCCATTGAGTTGGTGATGCCATCCAACCTTCTCATTCTCTGTGGCCACCGTCTCCTCTTGCCCTCAATCTTTCCCAGCATCACTGGCACATTCATGAGTTCTTCTAGCCAAATCAAGTTGATAAGTGGAGATGCCTTTCCAAATAAATCAAGTCAGAAGTGCTCTCCTCTAAATCAGTTGATGCTGAAATTGTTTTAGCTCCCAGTATAATTGACTTTGTTTTCCTGGGGTAGACCCCATGTGCATTAGGTATGTCTAGGGAGTTTATGCTTCACCCACCACTTCACTCACCAGTGAAGCAGAGCAATGCTTTCCACTGTAGGATCACAGATCCTAACTAAAACTGCTCGGGTTTTTACAGATCAAATAATTTACTTTCCCAGCCTGCTTACAGACCAGAGCCTTTCCATTCAAACTCTCATTGGGCTTGAATGTACAGAAGCCACAGGAAGATTTGGAAATTACATTCATCCTTGGTGTCAACAGGGGATTGGCTCCAGAACCCTCTGCAGATGCCAAGCACCATGGATGCTCAAATCCCATATATAAAACGGTGAGGGTGTTTGCATATGGGTTTCCCTGGTGGCTCAGTGGTGACGAATCCACCTGCAACTCAGGAGACACAGATTCTATCCCTGGGTTGGGAAGATCCCCTGGAGAAGGAGGTGGCAACCCACTCCAGTATTCTTGCCCAGAAAATCCCATGGACAGAGGAGCCTAGTGGGCTATAGTCCACAGAGTCACAAAGAGTTAGACGTGACTTAGCAACTAAGCATCAGCAGCGGTATTTGCATATAATTTGCACACATCTTCCCATATACTTTAAAATCATCTTCAGATTACTTATAATACCAAATTCGAGTTTTGCTTTATTGGGACTTTCTAGAATTTTTTTTTTCTTTTTTAGCATTTTCAGTCTGTGGTTGGTTGACTCCATAGATGCAGAATCTGCAGATATGGAGGGCTGTGTATGTATATATGAAATCCAGCTTTCATATCCGAACCTAGTTCCAGGTGTCATCCAGCTCTTGGCTGGCCATTCCAGAAAAAAAAAAAAAAAAAAAAAAACTCTTGCCCCCAGTGGGTCCACACTGCTTCCTATCAGCTAAGAAGTATACAGTGCTTTTTCTCAATCTGTGGTCTCTTAAAGCGCTGGACAGCTGCTCGGCCTCCCCCTTCCTGTTCGAACATCTGCCAAGCCTCCTATCTGCCTGGCAAGGGGTCCCCAGCCTTGTCTTGGCCAAGCGCCACAACCAATTTTTATATTTATGCAAACTCAAGGAGCCTCCCGCCCCTTTCTTGTCTCTTCTTCCTTCTCCTTCGTCCTCATTAATACAACTCTTTTCATCATTTCAGGGATAGTCTGTGTTAAAGTGTTCTGTCATCTCTTATAAGGGTTATCAATTATGAAATAGTTTGGCTTAATGATAAAGTCATTCTTTTCTCCCATTCATTAAAAACTCCTTACTGAGTATGTACTGCGACCAAGCCCCATGATAGATGGCATAGGTGCAGTAATAAACAGCACGATGGAGTGTGCAAACTGATCAGCTCTGTGCTTATTTTCCCCTGAGTGTGATCGGCGATCCAGCTATCCAGATGATCCCAAGCTTCTCTGTACCACACAGACACCCCTTCTCCACGCCTTTCTCTTCTCTGGACTAGGGCTCCCCAACCTCCGCAGACTCTAATGCCTGATGATCTGAAGTGGAGCTGATGTAATAATAGTGACATAAAGTGCACAATAAATGTAATGAGCTTGAATCATCCTGAAACTATTGCCGCCCACCCCCACCCCCCGCCCGCCCGCCACCTCAGTCCGTGGAAAAATTGTCTTGCATGAAACCAGTCCTGGTACCAAAAAGATGTGGGACTTCCATCTCTAGACAATGCCTTTAGCCTAAGAAATTGATTCTAGTAAGCCTGTACACAGCTGGTGCCTTTCTGCAGGCAAGCAGCAGCAACTCTTGGTCAGGAGAGAGAACTTCTAATGCTGATTCTGGACAGAAAAGACCCCAGCCTGGTCTCTGTGGTCTGTTTAGCCAATGGTATTCACGCCAGAAAGTTCTGAAGGATAGAGGGATAGACTTTGAAGTGACTATTTCCAACACGAGGTCACCTGGTGCACCCCTCCCATCACCAAAGTCAAGCCTGGCCATGCTGTGCTTGCTGTCTCCAGGGAAGCAGGGATTTAATTTCACTTTCACCTCCAAGCCTTTGCCTGCTTTCTAACATCTTATAATATAGGGACATGTCCTCCCATGAGATGCCATGTTTTCTCTCAAAGTCTTCATCTCATTAATGATCATTCTTTTACTCTGTTTCCCCTGTACTATTCCATAGATCATTTTTATTATGTAGATACAAACCCTTTGATATTATAATTGTGAAGTACATTCGATGAAGACAAATGCATAGAGCGTAATGAGAATGGATTGCCAATAAAAGTTGAAAAACAATGAACCAGTTTTAAAAGCAAACCCTTATCCAGAGCACTGTCACTCTGAATGCTCTGTAGCAACGCCTTGGATGGAAAAAGCTTATTTTTAGTCTAATGTTGATAAAGGTTTGACTTTGGTAGCATCTTAATTATCTGATAAAAGCCAGAGCCCTGTGCCTTGCTCACCTCTAATGTCTAATGCCTTCTACTGGCATTAAAATTATTGCCATGGCTCCAGAGAGAGAAATAAGAGATAGCAGCATTGGATTTCTGAGATGTGAATTAGAGTTTAAAGAGTCACTTGGTTTTGTTTAAACAAATTACAGAAATAATGGGTTGCCCTTAAAAGGTCTGTTGTGGGTATTGTTATCCTTCACTTGTGACACCGCTGGCAGTGCCATTGCGAGTATTATGTTTTCTGAGAGTCACGAGGGGAGAATCGTGATTTCTGGGGATCTCATCTGTACTTTTGTCACTTTGCCTCAGATTCTGAAAGACAGAGAGAAAAAAGGTTCAGGGTCATACCTGGAGGTGTGCAGAAGAATGTATCAGTTCATTGGTTGAGGCTAGATTGATTGACAGGTGGATGTAAAATCAAAAACTCTGAATTCACAAAGGGCTGGGAAAGTATAGAATAGGGCCACACATTGCAATGGTGTCCCTTAGATCATGGACGCCCAACCTGCAGGATCTAATGCCTGGTGATCTGAGGTGGAGCTGATTAAATAATAATAGAAATAATGTGCCCAGTAAATGTAATGCACTTGAATCATCTCAAAACCATCCCCTCCACCATTCTTACACAAAATTGTCTTCCATGAAACCAGTCACTAGTGCCAAGAAGGTTGGGGACCACTGCCCTAGAGGCCAGTGTGAAGAATGTTCCTAGTATGCAGGAAACAAGAAGGGCAGACACAGACCTCCACCGGGTTAGGGTCAGTCACGTCACGGGAGAGTGTGACGCAGACTGACCCGTGAGCTGTGTGACCGTTCCAGGTCACTTGATGTCTCGGGACCTCCCCGTCTCTGCTACAAAATGAGGAGGCTGAGCTGTGTGTTCTCTGAGGTTGCTATGTATTTAATATTTCATGAGCCTCTGGAGGTACCAGCTATGAGTCCACGCAGAGCCAAACGGGAAGCTGAATTCCAAAAATGCCCCCTCTCGAAGAGGGAACGTGCCCATGGAAGTATTTGAGCAAACATTTTGTGGGGTTGACCCAATTCTCACATTAAGAATATAATGCCCAGGCCCATATGGCTAATTCCTTCCCAAACTGTTTGTCTGCCATCACGCAAACCTACCCTGAAAATAAAGCGTCTAGGCGAATTTCAGAACCCAAATGGAGCAGAATGCAAATGAGCAAGATAATGGCAAAAAGTACATTTACTTTGAAAATTCTTTCGGGTGCAGTCATCAGCGGCAGAGACACTGGGATGTTGGTTTTTAAAAGACGCTGCTTTGTGATTCGAGCATGTAATTTTTACCTTGGATAAAAGATGACGCCGTTTATTGACTGCCTTCCCCGACTGCCTTTTTTTTTTTTTTTTGCTTTTGCTTTGGCAAGCACCTAGCCCTCCTCACAAGCACAGCTGGAGATGTGAGATACAGGATATCCTGTTGTGTTGCAAAGGAAAGGACCATTGACCCCACTGTAAATCATGACCTAGACCCTCGGAGGTTAGGAGGGTTCTTGAAGACTGTGTAGCTACTTCATTCCCAAGTCCTGTCTGTCTGATGCCACCTGGGAATAAGAAAACAATAATGACACCAAGGCCAGAATGTTGCATTTGAGTCATGGTTGGGGCAGGTACTTTGTATTACCTTGACACCTGAAGAATACCCAGCACAGTGAGATGAGAAACTGTGGACATTATTGGGTTAATTCTGATGGTGCAGGCCACCAGGCTGCAGAAATGGCTGCAGAGATGGGATTCCTTAGGAGAATTTTTTGGGGAGGAGTGTGAGAGATGACCTGGGTGTCCCAATCTGTGGCCTCGCTAATTGAATTAACCTTCTAGTTTCCTATCATGGCATCCTTACCGTGGTCCCCAACCTTTTCGGCACCTGGGACTGTTTTCGTGGAAGACAGTTTTTCCACCGACTGGGGGTGAGAGGGGGGATGGTTTCCGGATGATTCAAACACATTACATGTATTGTGCATGCTTGGTTGCTAAGTCCTGTCTGACTCTTTGCAACCCCATGGACTGTAGCCTGCCAGGTTCCTCTGTCCAGGGGATTTCTCAGGCAAGAATACTGGAGTGGGTTGCTATTGCCCCCTCCAGAGGATCTTCCTGACCTAGGGATCGAACCCATGTCTGGTGCATTGGCAGGTGGGTTCTTTACCACTGAGCCACCAGGGAAGCGCATTTATCGTGCACTTTATTTTTAATCTGATGCTGCCTCTGCTCTGACAGGAGGTATCTGTCCACAGCCTAGAGGTTAGGTACCTCTGCTTTAATACTGGGTAAACAGTTACTGCTTCTTTGCTTGCAAAAGCATCCATCTAGCGCACAAGTAGTGGAGTTGGGCCAGACAGTGCTAGGATTCCTCCTGTCTGGGAGGTGGCTGGTGCCTGAGTCCGTGGACATGTCCCAAAGGCCTTTATGCTGAGTATGAGTCACTCCTCTCCTTAGCTTTTAGAGTGATGAAAAATAATTTTCCAGGGGCCAGTAATTATATAAAAATTGCTTTTGCTTTAAACAAGAATTATGCTTGAACCTTTTGAGCCAGAAGAAAAATGTACAGAGGGAATCATTAATTTTTGAATAAAAACACTTACTTTCCCATAGCCAACAAGGGAGGGAAAAGTGAAATTGCTGTTTTCTCCAAACAGCCCAGCACCGCTCGCTGATCTGTTTGCTTGATCTATTACCCAGTCACCTGCACAGTTGAATGTCTTGTTTGGCCTGCACCTGACTTTTATTCTTTTCCTTCTACTTATTTTGTAAGGACTGTGTTATATGCATACTTCAGACTTCATTTGCATCACATTAAAGTAAAACATTTTAAATTTCTTCACAGCAGAAGTAAATCTGACAGACTTTATGAAGCTATTACACCTGCAGGTATTTTAGACTTTTAAAATACATTCTTGTCAAGCTATCTTAATTATATTATTATATGTACTTTTGAACTTGTATCCGCTATTCTATGATATATTACACTTTTGACAGAGCGGTCCAAAAAAGCTACTATTTCTATCAAAGTTCTTGGGCTGAACAAAGATGTGTCTGTTGTGGATCCCGCAGGAATGTGTTCCCTTACATGCTGGAATGTGTACCCACGATGGAGTGGTTGCTTTAATTTTCTACCCAGGTGATGACACGTGGCCAGTGCCCTTCAGGATTGGTGGCCAGAGATACAGCTGATCTAATAACTCAGTTTCAGGGGTGAACACTGCCCATGCCCTGGGTGCCCTCCAGGCCTGCTCTGGGAGTTAGGCTGCCTTTCAAAGGACCACAGCTGTCATTGGGTTCTATAGGGCACACCAGGAATGCAGAGGGCTGGTCAGTATCTTCTTTGATTCTCATTTCTATTCAGCATACTGTGGCTGCACAGAGCAGGATAGTGCCCCTACTCGTGGAGAATGTGAACGCAAGGCTGGGCTGGGTTCGGCTGGAAGCAGAAAGGAAAGCTAGAGGCTTTATGCACCTGTTTCAAAGGTAACGCAGCCTGAGGTCCCTTCCAGGGGCCGCTGCGCCTTTGCTGCAGCTGCTATCTGCATCAGCGCAAGGTGGGCGCACTGTGGTCTGTTCGGGTAGCCCAGTCAGATTGGGGGATGTCCTGAACTGGTTGGACAATGGTCCCTCCTCCGCTCCTGATGGCAGGGCATCCTTGGGGCTCAGGCTCTGTGAAGGCAGGCACGGGATGAGCGTTCTGTTCACCTGTGTCCCCAGCATCGTGCGTGGACCCTGGATGACGTGTGCTGAATGGGGGCTGAGCAGACTTTGATTGCAGGTGCACCAGACTCTGTCTTCTCCAGGCTCAGATCACCCTTCTTTTTTTTTTTTTCCAAGAACTCCTTTCGTGTCCTCCGAGAGCTCCCCCTATACACTGCTGAACTGAGGGAGACAAGCTCTTTATCACAGAAGCACTCAAGTAAACCCTGAAGCAGAGATTTCTACTTCCAGGGAGAGGCTGGTACAAGCGACCAGAAGACCCCTTTCCCCTCTGATTATCTAGATTCTCTCATGGCGGGTCTACAAGGTAACAGCTCTTCTGACGAAAGGCTAGGAGAATGACAACAGCTTTATTCAGAAGCCTCATTCTTCCCTTGGGAAAAAAGGTTTCATCAGAAGCCTTCTGTTTCATAGTTTCCCAAGCCCTGTAAGGTGTATCTGTATCTGGCATTGTTGAAGCTGCAGAGAGGGTAGGTGACTTACCCAAAGTCACACAGCGTAACGCAGCATGGAATGCACGATGCAGCCCAGCTTTACAACCGCTCACACCATGGACCTCTCCCTCGATTTCCTTTGAGCTCACAGGTGGCCCTGAGTGTTCCCATCCCACTCAGACCTAGAGGTCCTTCATCACCTCTTTGTGCTTCCTCTTCCTTCACAAGGATACGCGACCCTAATTTAGGCATCACAGCAGAAGACCATGTGTTCAGCAGACCCTGACTGGAGGGCACAGCTGTTTGAGGGATGGAGATTGCTTTTGAAGAGTCTATTTGGCCTGCTTTAGGCATCATCTGTTGGCTTTATCTAAGGGGGCTCTGCGGATGCTCTTGTTGCCTCCTCCCGGCTCCAGACCCCAAGCCACGCCAGCTTCCAGGTCATCAGCAGAGCTGATTGTCTGGAGAAATGTGCCCCGTGCCCCTGTGGTCAAGTAGAGCTGTTTGGGTCCAATCTTTCTGTGCCGAGTGCAGAGAACACCCGTTCCGGTTGTCACCGTGTGTATCCTGTGACCCACGCAGCACCCTGCTCTAAGCCGTCCTTTGCTCTCTGTATGATGAGCAGAGCCCCAAAGCCTCCACTGAGCACAGACGTGCAGAGTACACCCTGGTTCCCCTGCTCTCTGCTCTCTTGCCTGGCAGGTGCAGAGGGTGGATGTGCCCCAGGCCTCCTGGACTTCCTGGCTGCATCCTTTGCAATGAGTGGACTTGGAAGAGAGGCTGAGGAAGCATCTGTTTGTCCTGTCTGGGACCTGCCAAGCCTGGCATGATGAGGGTGTGTGTGGTGGAGCCAGGAGGGCCCACAGTGGGCGAGGGGAATTGGCATGGGCCAGCCAGGAAGTTGCGTTCTACCAAGATGTTTGCCTCTCACCAGCTCTGTCAGATTTTATGTGAAGGATCTGCCTTCTAGGAGACTTGCATCTCAGGGGCAGGGACAGAAGCCTCAGTGAGAGAAGTCCAGCTCTGGTTTAGCACTTTGGCTCTGACCCTGTGGTGGTTGGTGA
Organism: Capricornis sumatraensis; assembly: GCF_032405125.1. Lineage (NCBI taxonomy): Eukaryota > Metazoa > Chordata > Mammalia > Artiodactyla > Bovidae > Capricornis > Capricornis sumatraensis. Next base: position 20,552,965 of record NC_091076.1, read on the forward strand.
GCCATCTCTGAGTGATGGGACCTCCAACTGGCCTCGGCCCCCAGAAGCCAGGCTGGTTCCATTGCCGCCTTTGATAATTATGTCCAGTAACCAACCATCTAATGGATCCACTGTCAAGTGCATGGCACAGGTAGCCGTGGCATCTCCAGGAGGGCATGCAGAGTGGACCATGCTGCCAGGGAAAAGGGGAGGCCAGGGCAGAGAGGACACAGCCTTGGACTGTGGTCAGGAGCCCTGCCCCAGGACAGAGATCTCCTGGACTGCGCACTTGCCAGCGCTCATTCCTCCTCATTAATCACGGTGTTCTCAGGCATCAGTTACAGCAGTGTTCATTGACACGTGGATCAGATGAGCTTCACTGAAAAGAAGACTGTTTAGGGGCACCTGAAGCTGATGAAGAAGAGGGTGCCCATGATCCCATTTGAAAGGCCGCTCAGGGTGGGTACAACAGGATAAATAAAATGATGGCCCCATTACAAGAAACTTGTGAACACTGTGGCTTCAGGAACTGGACTTTTATCACTTTAGAAGCCAGAGAAAGGCATAGGGATTAGCTTGCTTTTGAACAGAGGGGTATTTTTTTCTGTGAACACAATCCAATTTAAAGACCATTCATCGAACACCCACTCTGTAAGAGGGATTTACAGTAAAGACTCAATGTGGCGTAGCCTCTGCTGTAAGGACTTCCAATCCTAGTTTGGAGTTGGACGAGGTAGGGAGCTGATAAACCAAACCCCCGGATGTGCATACCATGAGAAGGATGCTGTCAGCCTCCTGTGAATGTGTGCGACACCAGAGCTCAGGGTTGAGATGTTGTGAATGGCCAACCTGGTTTATTACCCTTGAGCAGAACCCATGTGGACAGTTGGAGGAACTGATCTATTAGCAACTATGCATACCTCTACAATTAATAAAGACCCCAAAGCCCCTACTTTGGGTTCTCCCAGAAATAGATGTGATTCAAATGCAAGCAGTTCATTTGGGATGTGATCCCTGAAAACACTGTAGGAGGTGGGGAGGAAGCCAGGGGAAGGGAAGGCAGCCAACAAGCAGCTCATTATGTCGAAGTCACTGTGGGGCAGCCAGAACTCAGGCTGCACAGAACAGACCTCAGAATCAGCCGAGCCAAGGGGCAAGGAAGCAGGCGGGGCCCTAGTCCCCCTGCCCCCATCTGTCACTGGCTGAGAACTACTTCTGCCTTGATCTGCTGGACAAACTCCCTCAAGTCCAGGGTCCCTCCACAAACAGCCTCTGCATGTAGAGTTGAGTGCTGCTGAGATGGTAGGGCAGTGCACCAGCCACGTCAAAGACAATGACAAATAATGACCAGACGCCATGTATAGAGGACCTCCACTTCTGCACCACACTTGTAGACTGGGTCATACTTTATCCCATGACTAGCCCATAAGCAAGGCTGAGCAAGTGCCTTAGCTTAGCAGACATCATGAATAGTGACAAAGTCTAAGCAAACCACAACCATCTTTCAGATACTAAAGAGTGGAGATAAAGGATCAGGATGAGTCTTTCTCATGATGGTGCCTCATCCCTGCTCACTCCACCTAGGGCCCCCTTCCCCATCCTCCAACCCTACTGGCCCCCCTTTCCTGAAGCTCTCTCCAGCCACACTGAGGACTCATGCTGATCTGCAGAGTTTTTTGACCCACCTTTCCCATGCCCTGTACCACACAGCCAAGCAGGAACAAAGCCCCTGGTGAAGGCTGCCTTGCCTGGCTCTCTAGTTACATCTTTTCAGGCTCAGCTTTGCCTCTTTCATGACAAGAAGAAGGTTTCAGATTCCCTCCTGTCCCCCACATGCCCAGCCTGCCATCGTGTGTGTTTAATAGACGTCTGCTTGATTACCTTGAACTGGGCGCATACCAGACTTCTCTAAAGAAAACTGGCCGCGCCCTTCCACCTGCACCCCTCAGTCTGCCTTGACCACTTTTCCAAAATGAGAAAAGGAGACGTTTCTAGATCTGGAAGCTCTCTGGCCAGTCAGTCAGTGATCAAGTTTATACTGAATGTGCCTTGCTTATCTGGCTGTGAGGTTAGGAGCTATAGGGGATACAGGTATATCAGGCATGAGCAACCTCCTTAGGGAGGGCACAATTTTATTACACAACTAAACTAAAACCTAAAAATCAATTACCTCAGAAGTAATACTGGACTGAGAGGCTGTCAAAGGAGTGGGTAAAGACTCATAAAAGAAAAAAGGAGGCGGAAAATATGGATTCAGATTCTGGACAACTTACCTCCTAACTGAATGTTATTGTTTTAGAGTTACTAAGCCTTGTCCAACTCTTTGAGAGCCCATAGATGGTAGCCCGCCAGGCTCCTCTGCCCATGGAATTTCCCAGACAGGGATACTGGAGTGGGTTGGCATTTCCTTTTCCAGGGGATCTTCCTTACCCAGGGATGAAACCCATGTCTCTTGCATCTCCTTCATTGACAAGCGGATTCTTTACCACTGAGCCACATAGCTTTAAATAATTACTTAGCAGAGGCTAAGCCTTCATTTTTGTCACCTGGAAATATTTACAGCACCTCCTGATGGGGTTTGTGAGAGTGGAAAGAGGTAGTGTGTGGAAACCGCATGGCACCCAATAATCGCTCCATGATACGTATTGTCATTGTCTAATATCGGTATTATCTGCGTTCTGATTTGAGTCATTGCTGACTCAAAGTGCTATGGAAGTTTGGAGAAGTGACTAAGCAGACAGGCTTAGTCATGGAAAGAGAGGTGGGTGAAGTGGGTATTAGATTGGTCCTTGAGAGAGTTTTAGAAATGGGAGGGAAGAGAGTCTTCCAGGAGGGGAGAACAGATGGAGGTTGATGGCAAAGGTGTACAGCATGCAGGCATCTTGGGGCACCTGGCCCCATGGGAGTGCAGGGTAAATAGGAAGAGAGTCAGGCATACAGGTCCTGAAGGCTGGCATGCCTGGTGAGGAGAGATCCGATTTGCTCGGAGAACGGTTTTAGTTCCCTAAGCAGGGCAATGGCGTGATAGTGGTGGAGTTTCAAGACAGTGATTCTTATTGAGGTGGAGGATGGTTCTAAGTGCAAGAACTTGGGAACAACGAGAATGCAGGCTGTGGGAAGGGAGCCCCTTCCTGCCTGGCCAGATCAGTGGAAAGGCAAGCACAGTTTCTCTGCAAGACAAAAGCCGCCTTCCTCTCCATTTTTGCCTAAATGCTGGGCAGTCTTCAGCTTCTCTGTAGTGTTTAGACAAGTGAGAAATCCCAGCACCTATCCCTGATAGCTCTCCTAGAATCCCAGTCTGGACACACAACGGGAGCATGCATATTTCTCTTTCTTCTCTTTTTGTGCTCCAAAGATGGCCTGACATTGGTAAATCACTGCAGCAGGCTTTAAATGATGTATGAAATGAAAAATCCCTTCCCTGTGTATTGGGAGCCTCCTACCCAGCAATGGGGTGTCTCTGCTGGGCTGGCTACTCTATTATTCAGCTCAGAAGCTCAGTGGAGGTAAGAAACTTGTGATCACAAAGGAAAACAAAGTTAAATTTTTTTTAAAGGTAAGAAAAATATCTACTGAAACATTTATCTATCTTTCTTCCTGGCTCTCACTTTTTGTTGTCTCTCTTTTTAATTTCTACTCAAGCTTTTTGGGTAGGAAAGCTTTTTTTCTCTGCTTCCTTATGCATTTTTCTCCCACCCAAGTGTCTAGTCTCCTTCCTTAACTTCCCCAAAAGACAGAAACAATAACTTTGTTTCAGAGTCCTGCACAGTTGATGGTATTTCTGTTCCTTTCTCAAGAACCATTTTGAGTTTAACCTTGCTCCTGTGAGTAGTTCAGGATGGCCAAGGTGGGAGGGGCTTCCCGATGGATTAGCTCAGGTGAGCTTCACACCCAGTGGAATCCTGCAGTGTGGCCCCCGGAGAGTATAGGATGGTCATTGCTTCAGCAGCCTGGGTCTGCTTTAAGAAGCGGAGACAGAAACTTTCCCCTTGACCTCTACCCCAGGATCTGCTAAGCCCAGGCTAAACACATCCATGACCCACTGTGTGAACTCCATCAGCGCCTTGAGCAACAGGCAGTCTTGACTCAGAGAAGCCGCTGCTTGCCTTTCAGACGGAGCTACAAATAGACTGAGAGCCTCTTTAGTCTGCCGGGAGAGCGGGGCTTGATCAATTTGCTTTTAGCCGATGAAATAATCATCGACGTGGACTTCTAATCTTGGCACAGAACAGTCAAGACGCATTTTAGCTATAGATGGTAAATGGGATCATCCCGGGATATATTTAGCAACGTGGCCTGGGGGCAGAAGAGAAGGAGGCTTTGGGATCCAGGAGACACATGGGCGCTAGAGCCTCTCTGTGCCTGGAGGCAAACCACTGATTCCCTCTGGCTTCTTGGAGTCATGCACCAGTGCTTGCAAGGAGGGGCCAAGAGGTGCTCTGTGCTGGGCACTGGGTGTGGAATCACCCACGTGACACACGCTCTGTCTGCACCTACAGGTTGGCAGGAAAACATGTAGAGAAGTAGAAGATTGTGGGAGAGCAGGGAGCGTCCGCGTGCATGGAACAGAAGTGGGGTCTGCAGGGTTCTGGGCACGTGCTCTGCAGCCTGGATGGGCATCCTGATTCTACCAGCTTTAGGGCTGTGTGACTGGGGCAGCTCGTTTCACCTCTGTCCCTCAGTCTCCTTACCCATAAAACGAGGATAAATCTACACCAACTCAAAGCTTGTAGTGAGGGACAAATGCTTGTAAAGGCACCTACTTCAGGGAAGTGTAGGTCACTGTTTCTTACGGGGAGAAGAGCAAGCCAGGCGCACCCAATCTGGAGAGCACATGGAGCCCAGACCAGTTCACACATCATCGGTTCCAGTCTTATATTTGTTTCCAAAAGTAGAGGGGCCATGGACAGTTATCCCCCGGCATCCGCAAGGGACTGGTCCCGGGAGCCCCATGAATATCAAAATCTGCGGATACTCAAGTCCTGTTATATAACATGGGTGCTGCATCTCTGGATTCGGAGGGACCATTGTGCTTCCCTAAGTAAGAAGAATTTCAGAACTCGGCCACTGCTCCTACCTCTGCCACGTGGCCATCACGTGTCACCATGGCAACGCAGATGTCATAGGGGCACGTGACCCTCCCAGCCCCACTCCTGCTTTTCTCCAAAAGTCACAGGGGAAGGGGAGACACTAAGGATGCTCCATTATCAGCATCCTTAGGGTCATTCTGGAAGCTGGTGTTCCCTCCTGCAGGAGACAGTTTCTAGGATGGAGTGGAAGAGAGTTTGAACCAGGTACTATGTATTTCCTTAGTTCCTTAAAATGAGAATAATAACTCCATTTTCTTGACTTCACAATTGAAATAGATAAGGAAAAGGCCCTTATAAATGTGAGTGTGCTCTGTACTTTGTACTACACATTATCTGGTCAGACCCTCTCTTTAGCCAAGTGTTCAGCTTCAGGCAGGTTGCACTTGGCGGGGGGAGTTAATACCCACTTCACCACTTATATCATCCGAACCAATCTGGATCACAGCAGTCCCCGCAGAACTCGTGCCTGGCTGCCTGGCTCCAGGAGAGCTTTGGTTACCAGGGGCGGCCTGCACCTGCCCTTGGTTGTGTGACATTTGGCACAGGAGGGAGGCAGGGTGGAGGAATAGCAGCTATGGGGGCTTCTGAAAAGCCTGCAAAGCCTCCCCTGAAAATCAAGCTTCACGTGGTTGCAAGGATCTCAACTTCACTGACTCAGGTCTTCTCCCCCTAACTCTGCATTTGGGCATGCATGTGCACTCAAATTCCTCCTCCATTCAAATACCCAGAACCCTGATTGGGCAGCTGAGAAGAGAAGGCTGGGCCTCAGCGCGGAACAGTAGCTGAGCAGTCCCCAATCTTTCCCCATAGGTAGCACATTCCAAACCCGCAGCCCAGGTGCTGCAGAAACACCTCCATACTTTCTTCCATACCTCCGTGCAGGGGAAGAAGGCATCCAGGCCGTGATAGCCAGGCATCCACAAGAGTTGCTGACAGCCTTTCAGACAGAAGGGAGCCAACAGGAAAGGAGGAGGCCAGTCCCTAACCCTCACACTTCTTACGGCTGGAATTAGCGCCTTGTCACTCACAGCTCTGGTCCCCCAGTGCTGGCTGTCACAGCCATGGAGCAAGTGTGATGCCCAGGATCTCCGTGACTGGGGAGCCACAGCGAGGAACTGCCAGCCACACTCCCACTCTGTCTGCTTCGTGAGTGCCTGGCAGTGTAGACTCGGCCTCAAGGGTCTACACTGTCAGATGCATCCATCTCTGGCAGGTTGATTTCTCCGTGCCGTCTCATCTCTCAGAATCACAGCATGCAGATCTGGAAAGGACCCTGTTGTTACTGATGAAATAATGAGGTCCAGAGGGATTAGAGTAGATGGTGGGAGTAGAGGATAGTAAGTGGAGATTGGAAGTCGGTGCCTGCCTCCTTTCTATTGCCTCAGCATGGGGCGATCAAGCCTCTTCCTTCATCGGGGCTACTCCCTGCCAGGAAGGGACAGAGGCTTGAGGCCCCCTTCCAAGCCCATTGCCCATGTGCCCATGCCCATTAAACTAGCACACCTGATGTCTGCTCAGATGGGGTTCAAATGTTCCCAGATCCCAGGAGGAATGGAGATTTTCATCAATACCCACAAGCGGAGGTGCTGGCTTGGTTTCCAGTAAGAGTCAGTGAAGCTGGGAAAATTACTCATTACAGTTTTATTGATATTCACTTCACTCTGCAAATGACCTGGGATGGTTCTGACAGGATGTCTTAATGGGACTGGCTGAGAATCCATTTGGGTGGATGCGGGTTAATGGGGCTGCAGAGACTAAAGGGTTCAGTTGCATCGGCCCTATTCCCCAGGCATCTCCTCCACCATCAGGAGCAAAACGACGTGGGACGGTGCCAGGTGTGATGCTCGGGGGAGCGGTGCTGCTCGGGAAAGCCTCAGCTCTCTTTTCCTCTCTCTCTTCCATCACCTGAATAGCATCAGACCTCTTCACTTGGATGTGGCTTTTTTCATCAGGGCTGCTTGCGGCCCCTCTCCAAGCCTGATGCCCACCTTCCCATACACATTAAACTGGTTCTGAGACTAACGGTTTAGACGCAGGTGATAGAGTCTCATTGTCTGCAGAAAGATGTCATCACGTGTCCAGTGCTCCCAGATATCCGTGGCAGCCTACTGGGTGAGCACGTCCCAGGGACTAGCCCCAGGGAAACACCATCAGCCCATCTCTACTCCAGATCCAGGTGGGGAGAGAATTAATGACCCAACAGTTAAATATGAATAATCTTTGACTGCCAGCCAAAACTCTTAATACACAAACATAATTAAATCCAGAGCTGTATTTGGGTAGCATTCTGTAATGTCTGTGTGTATAATTTCCATGTATCATTCCATTTGATTCTCACCAGTATCCTTTGGAATAAGTAGGGCTAGAAACATCTTGTGAATTTTCTGAATTGGTTATTTGCCCATTTACAGGCTCAGAGCCATTCCTCATCCTTCTCCTGCAAAATACATCTCCTAGGCTTCCTTCCAACTGGCTTCTGCATAGGTTTAGCCAATGGAACCTCTGTCAGGGGCTTAGCAGCTAGAGAGAGAAACAGGTATATACCACCCCTTCCATCCTGGTTGGGGTGGCCTTTAAGACTAGTTGTGTCTCATTGGAATCCAGTTCCCATGGGGTGGCCTGTGTCTCCCTCCCTGGCCTGGCTACCCTATGTTACTAGCCTTTGGGTGTCCTCACACTCCTCTTTTAGACTACCTGACATGGTCTCTGTCCACCTGGCTGCAGCCTGACCAATACATTCCGAGAAATGAAACCAAGCCCAGGGCAACACAGCTACCGCATACCATGGCTTTGTTGTTGTTCAGTCAGTTGATCACATCTGACTCTTTGTGACCCCATGGACCGTAGCCCACCTGGCTTCCCTATTCTTCACTATCTCCTGGAATTTTCTCAAACTCATGTCCATTGAGTTGGTGATGTCATCCAACCATCTTGTCCTCTGCCAAGAGGACGAGATGCCTTGTGCTTCTGCCGCCAATCTTTCCCAGCATTAGGGTCTTTTCCAGTGAGTTGAGTCTTTGCATCAGGTGGCCAAAGTATTGAAACTTCAGCTTCAGCATCATCCTTCCAATGAATATTCTGGGGGGTTCAGTTCAGTTCAGTCACTCAGTCGTGTCCGACTCTTTGCGCAGCATGCCAGGCCTCCCTGTCTATCACCAGCTCCTGGAGTCCACCGAAACCCATGTCCATTGAGTCGGTGATGCCATCCAACCATCTCATACTCTGTCGTCCCCTTCTCCTCCTGCCCTCAATCTTTCCCAGCATCAGGGTCTTTTCAAATGAGTCAGCTCTCTGCATTAGGTGGCCAAAGTATTGGAGTTTCAGCTTCAACATCAGTCCTTCCAATGAACACCCAGGACTGATCTCCTTTAGGTTGGACTGGTTGAATCTCCTTGCAGTCCAAGGGACTTTCAAGAGTCTTCTCTGGGGAGTAGCTGAGCAGAAGTCAACTCTTGTCCTTGCAAAACTTCCTTAAATGGATGTTTGCACCCCAGCAGCTCATCACTTAATTTTGTGGGAAACCAGAATCCTTGTCCATAGCTTGAGTCCTTCAGCAGCTAAGACCGCTGTCCTAAGAGATGGTGGCCATCCAGCTGACCCCAGAGCAGCTCCACAGCCTTGTTTAAACCATGTTTCCCTCTGAAACTCTTCTTCTGGGGAAAAACCACAGTCCCTGCCATCAACCCGGCATGCTGCCTCTCCAGCCATAAATAGAACGGTGACTGAGCTGGTTTTGAAGACTGTCATTCTCTCAGCATCCCTTTGCGGGAGACTCTGTGTATCAGCTGTCTGTACACAGGCCAGTGTGTGAGTGCTCAACCCTGCCCCTCCTCCTTCTCAGAGTCCCGAACTAAAAGCGACAGACACACACACACACACACACACACACACACACACACACACACACACACACACACTCTCACAGAGCTGACCAATTTCCTAAGCGATCAGAGCCAAAATATGAGCCTGCCTGTGGATGATAGATGGAGATTCACATTGGCTGTGTATGTGAGTGAGATAGAGAGAACATGCTAACATGTTCTTAGGGGGTCAGAACCGAGAGGTTAATCCCTTTTGCTGACGACGAGCCACACCCAGTGGCAAGCAGCTTGTCCTTGGCCCACCGTCGCAGTCTCTCCGCCCTCTGCACACCCCGTTCTCAGCATTTACAGTGGGTCTCTAGTGTACTGAGAGGGAACTGCATCTGACAGTCTGATGGCTGCTGTTTAAGTCCTCTTGCTTCATGAAATCGGGCCCAGCAGCCCCTCATAGTGGCTGACTCCAGAGCAGCCTTAGACGGGATGTCCTTCAAGGTTAAGAGAGAAAAGCTCCTTCGGACTAGCTGGGTCTATATTTGTGTATTTCATTGCCATGATGTGAGAGCTGAAATGGACCAAATTGCTTCCCAGCAGGAACCCACAGTAATATTTTTTGAGCTTTCGTACACAAGCCTCTTGGCCTGGTTAGCTGGGGCAGTTTGTGGGTAAGTGGGGCCCTGGCCGGGTGCCAGCATGTTAGAGCTGTGAGTCTGTTGCTTATCTCATCTTCAGCACCAGCTCTGTGCCCACTGGCTGTCTGGAGCAGGGCTGGGGCAGCCATGCTCGTTCATTTCCCTTAGGTATATTGGAGCAGGGGTTTCTCTGCCCCTTCGCAGAGCCTTCCGCTGCCTCCAGCCTTCCACTGCCTTCCACTGGGCACATCCTGACAGTGCTGGAGGAGCCAGGCTCACCCTTGCCCCCGCCCTGATGAACAGGTCTGCCAAGAGACCCTCCTCCCAAAACGTCAGCTGCCTCTTTGGGAACTGGGCAAAGAGTTGTGATAAGAAACATGCCCACCTGGGGTCTGGATATGCACGTTATGAAAGGAGTGACCGTGGAGAAAATGCTTATGTCAGATCAGAGTCCCAGCTGCAGTCCCTAACTAAAGATGCCTGAGATGGTGCTCCCAGGGGAAACAGGAGGAGAAAGGGTGGCAGATGGCACTGGAGAAAAAGCCAAGCAGGGGTGTGACTTCAGGCGGAGCCCAGTCTCACTGACCCTGCAGAGAAGCTCCAGAATGTAAATTACACCTTAGGGTGTATCTGACTCTCTGTAAACATTCATCCTCCCACACCCATCATTGGCTAGGAGCCCCAAGGAGCATCCATACTCTCAGGCATCTCCCATTCTCTGAACGTTTGGGTGAACAGTGGGGCCAAGCATCTCCATGGCCCAATGGCAGCAGTGCCTGGAGACTGGCAGGTGTGGACCAGTAGAAGCAAAGCATGCAGGCGGTCAGAGACTGCCTGAGGGACCGGGAGAAGGATGCAGGGGGTCTGGGTGGACCACCAGTTGAGCCCCCTGCCTCCCAAGTGCACTGAGCTTCATGTCCCTGGTTGTAAACGGAGGATGCCACTAGGTATTCCATAAAGTTGTTATGAGACTGAAAGGTGGTCACATATACAAACAATCCCATACCTAAGCTTGCTATCTCCGTCGTGTCCAACTCTTTGGGACTCTTTGGACTATAGCCCGTTAGGCTCCTCTGTCCATAGAATTTTCCAGGCAAGAATACTGGTGGGGGTTGCCATTTCCTACTCTAGGGGATCTTCCTAAACTAGGACGCAAACCCACAGCCCCAACATAAAATGTTACGTGGGAAAAAATTCAGGATATAGATGTCCCTGGCCTACTCACCATTGTATAAGATTCTTAAAATATTTATTGGGCTTCTCAGGTAACTCAGTGGTAGAGAACTCACCTGCCAATGCAGGAGACATAAGAGACAGAGGTTCGACCTCTAGGTCAGGAAGATAGTCAACCCATTCCAGTACTCTTGCCTGGAGAATCCCATGGACAGAGGAGCCTGGCAGGCTATAGTCCATGGGGTCACAAAGAGCTGGACAAGACTGAAGCGACTTACCGTAACATTACTGAAAAGCGCTCAACATGCTAATGGAGATAATCTCTAGGTATTGGAACTCTGAGTTACTTGTTATCATGTCTTTATACCTTCCTGGTTTTTCTCCTGTGAGCAAGTGTTATTTTTCTTTTAAAAAGATACTTTAAAACACCAAGGCTTAGAAAGATCAAGCAGTTTAATTAAATTCAGTGAGAAAAACTTAAAGGCCATCTTGTTTTCACTTGTTTCCAACTCCTATCTTCAGAGGCAGAGGCAAAGTCGTGAGGTTGATAGATTTTATCTTTGGTTCCTAATCCCCATCCAAGCGATTCATTTGCATTTCAACAGATATCAGTGGATACTATGACTTAAACAGGCGTCTTTAGTGTGGACTTTCCCAGCGCTAGCAATGAGTTAAAGTGCATCCTGACTCTGGAGGTGCAAAGTGTTCTCCCAAATTTTCCAGCTCTAGGTTTCTCCATCCCAGGAACAACTTTGGGAAATACCAGGCTTAAGGCACCTGGACTTCTCTGGTGGTTCAGTGGTAAAGAATCGCCTGCCAAGCAGAAGACACAGGAAACATGGGTTCAATCCCTGGTCAGGAAGATTCACTGGAGAAGGAAATGGCAATCCACTACAGTGTTCTTGCCTGGAGAATCCCAGGGATAGAGGAGCCTGGTGGGCTACAGTCTGTGGGGTTGCAGCGTTAGACACGACTTAGCGACTAAACCACCTCCAGGCTTCAGGCAAGAGAACGAGAGCTCTCTGGGGCAGATGTTTGGGGCCCAGCATATCTCCCCAAATCTCCTGCTGGGTCCACAGCTCCTGCCTCCACCCACAGCCTGGACCAGGTCCAGGAGAGCCCAGAGCCTGAGATCTGATGAGCGAGCCATGAGTACCGGCAAAGGTGGTGAGAGGGAAGGAACATGGGCCATAGAGCGTCATCCCCAGTGTAGCTGATGGCATCATGTCTGCCTAGACCTTACCCTGAGGTGTCCAGAGGAGCCCTGGGGGAAGAGCCCTCCAGCCAGGAAGGGCGATGACAGGACCAGTGGGAGAACGCTACCCACAGGGTGACCAGTTCCTCGGCCGTCACAAACTATGGATATAGTGCTGCTTCTTACAAAGCAGTTCCAAGTGGCATGGTAGCAAATGTGTAAAGTAAGATGGCAGGAGGGGCCGCCCTAAGATTGGTATCTCTGAGACCCCATGTAGCATGATGATAATGTCCCCAAGCTCCTGAGCTAAACCTCCCTGCTATGAGTCCTGCCTCTGCTGTGCTCTGAACCCTCAGGCTGAAGCTGAGCTTCTCTGCCTCTGAGTCCTCATCTGTGATGCAAGCATTACTTAAAGACAAGGATGCATCTACGTCTGTGAGGATTATTTTAATGAGGACTGTGGCTAGGTATTCCATGTAGAGAGAAAGAGAGGTTGAAATGACTGCAGGGAATGAATTGGAACCTTGCAAGTTGCTGGTGGGAATAAAAAATGGTCCAGCAGCTGCGGAGAACAGTATGATGGTTCCTCAGAAAATGAAATACAGAATTACCATACGATCCAACAACCCCGATTCCGGGCGTGCATCTGAGAAAATGGAGAGCAGGGACTCGAACAGCTGTTCGTACGTCATTTATAAGAACCAAGAGGTGGAGGTACCCAAGTGTTCATCAGTGGATGAATGGAGAAATAAAATGTAATATATCCATACCATGGAATATTATTCAGTCCTAAAGAGAGAGAAGGCAATGGCACCCCACTCCAGTACTCTTGCCTGGAAACCCCACGGACAGAGGAGCCTGGTAGGCTGCAGTCCATGGGGTCGCTAAGAGTCTGACATGACTGAGCGACTTCACTTTCACTTTTCACTTTCATGCATTGGACAAGGAAATGGCAACCCACTCCAGTGTTTTTGCCTGGAGAATCCCAGGGATGAGGGAGCCTGGTGGGCTGCCGTCTATGGGGTCACACAGAGTCAGACACGACTGAAGCGACTTAGCAGTAGCAATAGCAGTAAAGAGAGAGAAGATTCAAATACATGCTGAAACATGGATGAACCTCAAAGAGATTATGCTAAGCAAAATAAGCCAGATACAAAAGGACAAATACTGTAGGCAAATTTATAGAGACAGGAAGATCCGTGGTTGTCAGTAAGTAGAAGTAGGGAGTACAGATGACAGGGAGTTAGTATTTGATGGGGACATTTCAGTTCAGGATGATGAGGAAGTTCTGGATGTAGATGGTGATGGTGTTTGCGTAACAATGTAAATGTACTTAATACCACTCAACTACACACTTAAAAACGGTCAAAACAGTATAACTTTGTTATCTATAGTTACCATAATTTTAAAAAAGCAGTAACACTAAAGAGAAAAATAGAATCTAGAAAAAGCAAAAACCCACATAGGGAGTCACGGCTGTAGGTCAGAGGCTGGAGGCCCCCTATTCTTTAGTGCTTTCCGAGAGGACTTGAGTGAGACAGTTCCTGCACCTTGGTTGTTGATCCAAGTATTGAACTAACTGATCTTGGACATCAGTCTCCATGTATTTATTTTCCATCCCACCATGCATGTCCTTAAGACTGAGAACAGTGAAAGTGAAAGTCCCTCAGTCATGTCTGACTCTTTGCCACCCCATGAACTATAAAGTCCATGGAACTCTCCAGGCCAGAATACTGGAGTGGGTAGCCTTTCCCTTCTCCAGGGGATCTTCCCAACCCAGGGATCAAACCAAGGTCTTCCACACGGCAGGCAGGTTCTTTACCAGCTGAGCCACAAGGGAAGCCCAAGAATACTGGAATGGGTAGCCTTTCCCTTCTCCTGGGGATCTTCCCAAACCAGGGATCGAACCCAGGTGTCCCACGTTGCAGGCAGGTTCTTTACCAGCTGAGCCACAAGGGAAGCCCTGAGACCGAGAAATATATTGTTAAATCTTTGACATTTGAAGTCCTTATCCTATATCTAGAATGAAACAGAGAACCGAGTGTTCTGCAGAATAGGTTCAGAGATCTTGAAAGGAGGTCAAGAGAATGTTTTTTCTTTTAAGTTTGTATAAAAATAATTTTGACAGTTTTCACAGGATTGGTACAATGCCATAAGAAGCATATGCCTGGTGACAAAAACTTGGAGAGAGCCTGCTTAAATGTGAAACACTCTGAAGTGGGCAGAAATAGGAGGTGAATGTTTTCCACGTTTTAATTTCTTTCATGGTGTCAAAGGTTGTTTTAATAATAAACAAAATGGACAAAAGGATAAAAGTAACAGTTGTGAAGAGACAACTCATTGGAAGAAAATCCCTGATGCTGGGAAAGACTGAAGGCAGGAGGAGAAAGGGACGACAGAGGATGAGATGGTTGGATGATATCACCGCTCAATGGACGTGAATCTGAACAAACTTTGGGAGATGGTGATGGACAGGGAAGCATGGCATGCTGCAGTCCATGGGGTCATAAAGAGTCAGCAGTTGGGAAACTAAACTCATGAAAAGCCTATGAAGACTAACATCCCCCCTTTTTTAAACTCATTTAAAACCTAGTTATAGAAGTGGGATGAGATAAAAGCAGAATATCCTGCTTAATAAAAGTGAAAACAGCCCCTTGTATTAAAGACTCAAATTATGGTCACAGGATAACTCCATAAGATGGCAGTTCACTAAGAATCAATAAAGTTCCAGTTTGTTTGGAAAGCCAAGTGGCCTATCTGCCAACAAACATATTTTTCAAATTGCCCAATTTACATTTAAAAAGACCCAACCTTAATTCTTCAAGAAACTGAGTGGAAGAATTGAGAGAAAGGAAAGGGGTGAAAAAAAATAACAAAACAGCCATTTAAGCATCTTTTTTTGGTTCGGCAATGTATATAATTTGATGGAAATTGATAGCATTTGGAAAAAGGCAATATTTTTTCCATTAAAAACAAAAACAGCAACAACACAAAAAACTTGCCAGAGTGACATGAAGTCTTCGTTGTCAATGAGCTTTGACTGACTCTAAAACGGAGGGGTTGCTTTCTGACCTGGGCACATAGCCCACCATTGCTTTGTTGTGATGGGATCTTTAGCTTGGGGCTTCCCAGGTGGCTCAGCAGTAAAATATCCACCTGCAGTGCAGAGGATTCAGGTTCAGTCCCTAGGCTGGGAAGATCCCCTGGAAGAGGGCATGGCAACCCACTCCAGTGTTCTTGCCTGGAGAATCCCATGGTCAGAGGAGCCTGGCAGGCTACAGTCCATGGGGTCACAGAGAGTCGGACACGACTGAGCAACTGAGCATGCATGCAAGTGACCTTTAGCTCAGTGCCTGAATCCTCACACTTGCATTTCTTTGAAAATTAATATAATTAAAAGCACAGCAGATATTTTGAGCTCAGATATAGTACCTTGAATTTGAGTTCATAAGGTTCTTTCTCTGCTGTCTCCACCTCATTGCATTTGTGATGCTTGCAACTCATTGCTTTAATGTAGAGATGCGACAGGTTTTGGAGTCCTGGTGCAGGGTGACCTTGCACAGATGACCTCTCAAGCTTAGGTTCCCTGGTTGTGGTGAGAAGTGAGGAAAAGTGTATAGATGGTGTCTGGCATGGGGTGGGTGCTGAGGAGTTCACTCCTTTCCTGCCCTGCACATTGAAGACTGTTTTATTTTCCAGATGGGTTTCAGAGAGATTCAGTGACTGGTCTGGGGCTAGACAGCTGCTAAATGGAAGAGCTGAGCCTAGAACCATGGTCTTCTCTTTTAAAAGAGGATGTTTATTTATTTATTTGGCTGCGTCGCGTCTTGGTTGCATCATGCTGGATCATTCCCTGTGGCATGTGGGAACTCTAGTTGCAGAGCATGGGCTTAGTTGCCCCGAGGCATCGTGGGATCCCAACCAGCATTCCTTGCATTGTAAGGCAGATTTCCAACCACTGGACCACCAGGGAACTCCCTGGAACCATGATCTTCTGAATCGTTTCAAGCCCAGTGGCTGTTCTGCTCCCTTCCTTCCCTCCCTCTTCTCTAGAATTCCTGAAAAGTTGTGCTTTATAAAAGAATGGTAGATGCAAAGCAGTGGGGTCAGACAAAGAGAATGGGATGCCAAGACCTTTGCCAGCCCACCTTCCAGGTGGGGAAGAGGCCCTGGCCCTCTCTATAGCTGCTGGTGCATTCCTGGCCTGTTAGCTGGAGCCACCTGCCCACGTGATTTCATGGCCCCAAGGGAGCTCAGAGGAATGATCTGGTTTTATGCTGTCACATCAAAAATGAGCAAATAAGGAGCTCGCCTCCCTTCCAGGATGTCTTAATCGCTCTCCCTGGGGGCCTGAGTCCAACATGCGCAGCCTACAGGCCAGAAGAGAGAGAACCACACGATGGAGATAGGGTGGGTGACCTGAACAAAGACCCCTTGGGCTTGGAGATGAGTCTGGCTCTGTGGCTGGCGGGAAAGGATGATGAGCACAGTCTCTCCAGCTGAAATACAGAGGATGAGAGTAGGTATTACCCAGGTTGACCCCAGAACATCCCCCTTATTAGTCCCAACACTTCATCACTCTCTCTAATTTATCCACAGATATGAATTTGTGTAACACCAAAACCATGTCACTGGGGAAGCTCCCAAGCAGGCATGTAGAGAGGGGCCCCTCCGCATGGACACATCGTGTGGGGAGCCCCAGTGCCTGCAGCAGCACACTCGTGTCCAGTAGTTTAGAAGCGATGCCCTGCCCCCTGGCCCAGGACTTTCACCACTGTACCATCAGGGCACACAGCCCGATGACCTGCACACTGAGGTTTCCAGACCACAGCCCTTTCATCCAGTGCACACCCACTGGCAGTCTGGGCCCCATGTAATTGGACACGACAAAAAGATTTGAGATCAAAGCCTTCTCTGTACAGAATCCTTCTCCTTCCTGACCCTCGGAGTTCCTACCAGAGACAGCCAAAAGCCCTGGCACCTTCCCAGGGACCCCATGGGGGTTGGTTGCAGAGGTCATCTGAACCTCCACAGGCTAGCACCGCTCTGCGTCTGCATCAGTGTGCAGTGCTGATGCGGCTTCAGGGTCCTTCCTACCCTCTTGTCTCCTGGTCTGACTGCCTCTGCAGCCAGCTTTGAGTGTGGGGTCTCCTGTGGACCAGAGGCAGGTTTCTCCAAATCACAGCCCGCCAGGGTCCTGGCCTCTTAGCCTCTCACCCCTGCATGGCTGGAGCCCCTAGCAGGCTAGATTCCCAGATCCAGCATTTCAACCACTTGAGTCCATCTTTTGAATTTAGTAATAAGCCTCTGGAGTCCTGGTGAAAATATTCCTCTGTTGGCAGAAGAGATGGTGACCAGGCTCCCTCCACTCGCCCCCACCACCTGACCTTTGTTGGTGTGGTTAGCTCATGGTCACCACAGAAGGGGTACAAGGAGCCTGGGCCCAGAGCAATGAGGTCCAAGAGGAGGAGGGGTTGGGAGGCCCCGTGGGGACGGGCCTGGGTTAGCTTTGTCCCCATCCTCAATCCTGTGAAGGCTGCTCTGTGGTCCTTTCCTGTCCAGAGTGGGGTGTGAGCTGCGGAACCCCAGTAGACTCTTCTGTCCCCTGCCACCTCCTCCCCCGAAGAGTGGAGGTGATGACACCCACCTGCCAGGCTGCCTGTGCTGCTCAGCAAGATAACACGAGGAAACCTCTCCACAAAGTCTGAACGGCCTGCAGACGGTGGCTGTTGTCATTGGGCCTTCGCTGTTTAGCTCTGTCTCCTCTGCCCCAGGCCCAGGCCAGACAGACCACAGGGGCCTCACCATCCATTAGTGGCCAAGGAAAAGAGGCCCTGCTGCGACCTGAAAAAACGGATGTTTGTAATTACTGTTCACCTCTTCTTTTAGAAAGTGAAATGAATAAAACGTCTGCAGTTCATGGACACTAAAGAACCTTTCCATATCAATTTAGGACGAGTTGTCAGCTTTGATTTACTAAGTAAAGTTCTGAGACGGGTTACCGGGGGACTGTCGGCCTCCTGGTAACGGATGGGCCTCAGCTGGCTGTCTGGGAACGAGTCTGCATCCCAGCCTCACCGCCTTCCAGAGAGGCTTGGAAGCTGCAACACAGACACCAAGGCAGCCTCGTGAACTCTCGGTGGACCTTCCCACTTGCCGTCACCCCCACCTGTGTCTCTGTCTCTGCGGTGGCCCCCACCCCATACCAGTCCTCCTTTCCCAAATGCACCCCCATCTGTCACCAAGTGGAAAAGATCTCTGGGTGTCCTAAGCCTGTCCACACCTGCTCAAGGTAACCCACTGGTCAGGAGAGCTAGAATGTCTAGGAAGACCCTCTCGGAGGAGGGTCCCCTGGAGACCCCCATTTCTTTGCCAGGCCCCATGGTCTCATTCACAATGGTGAGCTCTCTGGTCACTTGTTCATAGTATGAGCAACTAGGCTGTTTAAGTTCCCGGAGAGTAAAGCTGGGCAGACCCACGTCAAATGCAGGAACTGGGGCTGAGGTCACTCCTTCTTGTAACCAGTGGATGAGTGAATGACTCACTCACTCCATCATTCACCATCAAATCTTTAAAAAAATTTTTTTTAATTTAATGTTGGACTATAAAACTCTGCTCAATATTCTGTAATAATTTAAATGAGGAAAGAATTTGAAAAAGAATAGATATATTATAATTGAATCATTTGTGGTACGCCTGAAACTAACATGAAATTTCTCTCTGTAAGCATTTCACTGGCCCCTTTGTACTTGGCAATCTTCCGAATTCCCTTGACCTCCAGGCAAGAGCAAACCCCATCTCTTGGCCTGCACACCTGCCTTTCATACGGTGGGGACACAGGTTAGGCTGTTTTGGTGGGTTTCCTGATGGTGTTCTTTCTTGATAGCAGAGAACTGTTCTGTGTCTCCTCTTGATGCTCTGATCATGCAGGATATTGTCCTAAAGGGCAGGAGAGAATGGGGATACCACACTACAGAAAGAGGGACCAGCCTCTCAGTTAGGCTTCAGATTGTGTACACTGAGGTAGGGAGTCTGTGGAACTGTTCTTCAGAAGCCAAATAAAGGCATTGCTTTTGCAGAAAAAGAAAAATCTGTGATGCTCGGTCCTTCTGAACCTGACCCATATTCTCTGCTGATTTGGAGGTCAGCTCTCAGTCTAACTGGAGGTGTCATACTAAGTCAAGCTCACGGTTGGCCCAATGTCTGCCTGTGACAGAGGCTGATAGGACACTGGGCCTCTGGCAGCTGGCAGTTCACTTTCTGAGAATACACATGGCTCCTCATCATCCACACCTTGCCCTTCACAGCCCCTGACTGTGGCTCTGGCTTCTCTGTACCACCTCTTGGAATGTGTTCTTTAGCCTCATTGTATAAACCATCACGGACTTCCCAGGTGGGTCAGTGGTTAAGAGCACTCCTGCCCATGCAGGAGATGCAGGTTCCATCCCTGGGTCTAGAAGACCTACCGGGGGAAGAAACTGTAGCCCACTCCGGTATTCTTGCTTGAGAAATCCCATGGACAGAGGAGCCTGGCGGGCTACAGTCCATGAGGTCGCAAAGAGTTGGACACGACTTAGCAACTGAATGACAACAATAAATAAACCATCCCGTGTGGGCCAGAGTCAGGTCTGACCATGCAGCTCTGCAGATTCCAAGGACAGAACCACCAGTCCCACACTAGCACTGTGAGGGCGTTTAGATCCCAAAGGAAGGCTGTCCGTGGAGGACGTGAGTGGACTTGGTCTGAAAAAGGAGAGGGCGTTGTTGTTCAGTCACTAAGTCATGTCTGTCTCTTTACAACCCCGTGGACTACAGCACACCAGCTTCCCCTGTCCTTCTCTATCTCCCAGAGTTTGCTCAGATCCATGCGCATTGAGTCGGTGATGCCGTCCAACCATCTCATCCTCTGGCACCCTCTTCTTTTGCTTTCAATCTTTCCCAGCATCAGGGTCTTTTCCAATGAGTCAGCTCTTCGCGTCAGGTGGCCAAAGTGTTGGAGCTTTGGCTTCAGAATCAGTCTTTCCGATGGATATTCAGGATTGATTTCCTTTAGGATGGACTGATTTGATCTATCCCTGGTTTACAGTAATATCTATCTATCTATATACTGTTTCTACATACCCTTACTAAAGGATGGGAAAATTTTATAGCCATGAGTTAGAAAGGGAGGCTTTGTTTTTCAAATGTTGGATTTTATCATTGTTATCTGCTATACACTCCAGTATTCTTGGGCTTCCCTTGTGGCTCAGCTGGTAAAGAATCTGCCTGCAATGCGGGAGACCTGGATTGAATCCCTGGGCTGGAAAGATCCCCTGGAGAAGGGAAAGGCTACCCACTCCAGTATTCTGGCCTGGAGAATTCCATGGATTTAGTCCATGGGGTCGCAAAGAGTCAGATATGACTGAGCAACTTTCACTTTCACATACTATCCGTTCGCTTTTGCACTGTATACTTTTTTTTAATTAAGACCATTTTTTAGAGCCAGCTCTGAAAAAGGAGAGGGTGAGCCCTAACATAATCTTCCCATGAATTAGTGCTTATCACAGGAAGGAAGGGGCAAGATGTTGGCCTCTCCACCTGGAACAGAGTAGATGGAAGAGCATTTGTATCACGGAATCCTGAGAAATTTAGACTCAATACAGGGGCCGTTTTCCCATGACTAAGAGAGGTAGGTCCTAAGTCAAGTT
The DNA here is from genome assembly GCF_032405125.1 of Capricornis sumatraensis. Taxonomy (NCBI): domain Eukaryota; kingdom Metazoa; phylum Chordata; class Mammalia; order Artiodactyla; family Bovidae; genus Capricornis; species Capricornis sumatraensis. The sequence continues at coordinate 20,573,539 of NC_091076.1, forward strand.
CATAGAATTAGCAATTCAGACACGGAAGATTAGGTAGGAGCAATCACATGGCATGAGACAGACTCAACCTCCCAGGCCATGGCTGTGGGTGCAGACTCTGATACAGACACACAGCAGCCCCATGAAGGTAGATGGGCGATTCCTCTCCCTACCACCTCCTCCCGGAGTCTCGGTCTGTCCTCTGTCCCACCTCTTCACTGCTGCAGAGCCCAGCAGAGCCTGAATCACCCCAACTACTCATCACCTGGCCCATCCTTCCCAGCCCAGAGCCTGACTGGGGATACACTTTGAGGGGAAAAGGGGGACAGAGGCTTACTCACTAGGATTGCTTCTTACTCCTCCTTGCTTCAACCCAAAGCCTCATCTTGACCATATATGTAGCCTTTGTCTTTTCCTGCAGGATCTAGGCAGAAAAAAGATGATCATTGGATAGGAGCATTTAAGTATAAAACCTTTCTAGCCAGCTGAGAGAGATCCAGCAAGACCACTGTCAACAATAACTTAAAAGGGTTATTTAGTGGACTTGTCTAGAAGTCCAGTGGTTAAGATTCCATGATTCCAACTCAGGGGGTGCAGGTTGGATCTCTGGTCAGGAAATGAAGATCCCACATGCCATTGAGCATGGCCAAAATATAAAAGGGTGCCTAGACACTGAGCGTGGCTCTGAAGTACAAAGATGATGTTGTCAGGCACAGAGGAGGAGGAAATAAAGTTTGGGGTTTATTGCTGTAATTAATTGAACTATAATGGATATAACTCTTTCAATAAGCAAACATTTATCAGATACTCATGGTGGTTAGCCCCGGGAATACAGATCAATAAGAAAATCTGGAATCTGGCCTTTGAGGGCTCAGCCGTCTAGCAGGCCAGAGGAACGGGTAAGCAAATTATGAAACAAAGAAATCTAATAAGTGCTAGAGAAAGATCTGTGCAGTATGCTGTAGACATCAGAGGTGGAATCCCCTCTTTTTTTGCCACATTATGTGGCTTGTGGGATCTTAGTTCCCTGACCAGGAATTGAACCCGCACCCTCAACAATGAAAGTACCTAGTCCTAACCACTGGACTGCCAGGGAATTCCCAAGGATTCCCTTTTGAATGCTTCCTCCATGTGTGGCAGCTGAATACAGCCTAGTCTGCCCAGGGAGATTAGACAGGGCTCCAGGGTACAAGGACTTCCTAAACAGAAGGAGCAGAAAGTACAAGAATGTAGAGATGGGAAAGCACGCCGGCTTGGGAAAGTATGAAAAAATTATCCGTTTCTTCTTCTGTAACCCCAGGCCCATCCACTCTTTCAACTCAGATCCTCAGATGCTATGACTCATGGGAAATAGGACAGTGTCACTGAGATACGGTCTGGAGACATCAGCTGAGATCCTTAGACTTGACCCTGGGCGCTGGAATGTTGGTAAAAATTCCAATTAGGATAAGTTTGTCCTCTTGTCCAGGCTTCCCTGGTGGCTCAGATGGTGAAGAATCTGCCTGCAATGCAGGAGACCTGTGTTCAATTCTTGGGTCAGGAAGATCCCCTGGAGAAGGGTATAGCCTCTTATCCTTGAGATTCCTACAGAAATCATATGTAAACCAAAAGAAACTGTCAGTAAGTTCTAGAGCAGTGATTTGCATGAATTGCCCCTTTCTGTTAATAGAAAGGATCCAAATAATTATGGTCTTCTAGAACTCAGGTCTCCAGAATGGCATGAAAAGGCAGTGATTACCAGTGTCAATAGAAACCCACATAATTTAATCGTGGTAGTGGCTTTTATTTTTTAATGGATCAATCTCCCAGAGATTTCTCAGTGCTCATGTCCCCAGTGAGAAGTTGATTTTATTGCTGTAGCTGTGTGCACTTTCCTTCCTGAAATCAAGAATACAGAGGGTATTCGGTAAGACACACGGCAGGAAGCGGATTCATCCTTGTCCACTTAAATATTCATGACAGCTTGCATTTTGGTTCAAAAAGACACTTGTTTATTTAGATAAGATTTAATTTATTCATAATTTAGCTAAATTTGCAGGCGCGTGCATGTACATTTTAGCGTATAAGTAGTATAATACATAAAACATCACCGAAGCATGCAAATTGTACACTGACAGCAGCAGAGCCCGCCTGGATGTTTTAGGAAGATAACACATTTCCACCAGAGCAAAGACCCGAGCACAACGGCTGGGGATTGTTTGCCTGTAATACGCTGACTCATCACTATCTTTTTACCCAAGGCAGACGTCTCATTAAGAACTAAAATGTATCGAATATAAAGTGATGCTGAAGGACAGCTTTCAGGAGCCAGTTCTGCGCTTCCTCCTCTTCCCTCCAGTCCTTTATTGTTGTGCGGCCGACCCCTTCTCCTGTCTCTAACGACAAACAAAATAACACAGCTCGATGCCCTCCGTGTTTATGGCTAATTAGTGACAGCCTTACATTAGCATTCATTTACTCGTTTATTCAACTAATATCTGTTGTCCACTTGTTGCATAGAAGGACTATTCTAGGACATTCCAGCAGCCTCTCAGAGCACCTGATCTATATCTTCCACAAGAGAATGAGCTTTCTGAAGGCAGATACTGTGGCTTGTCCTGAGACAGGCTGGGACCCTTTGCTGCAGTACTTGCACCTGGACAAACATCTCCTTGAGCAACAAAATGCAAAGAAGATATAAAGGACTGAAAGTAACTACATGCATGCGCAGTCAGGGCAAATTATGGACAAGGAAATGCAAAAAGACCAAACACCCAACTGCCACTTCTGAAGATTTGGGAGAAAAGCAAGGTATTGGGAGCAAAAGCAAGGTACTACCCGTGCCCTCTGCACACAACATTGCCAAAGGGGTGGGCAGACCACCTAAGCCACCCGACCCCTGGACCTGCCCCTGCCCTCACCCCATATAAGGAGCCAGTTCACCCCACCTTCGGGAGGGAACAAGGGAACTTGTTGCTGTTCTTGCTCCCACCCCCCTCCCCCCACCTGCCCCCACTGCAGCAGGAGTTCCAGAAAAGCCTTGCCTGAATTTTTTGTCTGGCCTCTGATCAACTGTTATTGATTGGGGATGGCCAAGAACCCTGGTTGGTATCAGACTGCCCTGGTATTCTAACCCTGGTATACGAGAGCTGGTGGATGAATATTGTTAATGGTCTAGATCATTATTTTCAGCAGCGTATAGGAATTTTTAGAAGTAGAGACAAAAGGTAACTTTCCATGCAAGTTTTTGCCATGAGAACTTTCTTATAACTTGTCGCTGACCATGAATCTGACAAGCCCTTTATCCTGACTCAAAAAAGAAGAAAAGTCCAGTTCTTGTCCAGAGTTGGCAACAGTGAGCCTTTCCTCCTTAGTATGCAAGGCCTTTCTAGCCAGAGCACCGTTTATAGGCTTTGGGAAAGGAATTGGAAAGACACAATCTGAAGAGAGTGTAAGAGGATTTAAAGGGAGTCGACTTTTTTGGAGTCTTTGCTACCTAAAGGCATTAAAACTTTATAATGCCAAACAATCCCGTTTTTCTTTATTTATGGATCATATATCCCCCCTGTTATTACTGCCATATATTTTTTCCAGCCTGACAGCTGATAACACCGAAAATTCACCACGAGCGAAAAAATCCCATTTACCACTCTCTCCAAGATAATAATTTTAGAATTAAAGGAAAAAATACATATACATGTCTATGCAAAAATATACATATTTATTTTTAGCTCCCGAACATGTACTCCACACTGAATATGGATTGGGTGCCTAAAATCACGTTTTGATCAGAGTCGAGGGGGATTCTTTGAAAAATATCACCCTCAAATATCCTCTCTTACCTGTTAGCTATTAACCTGGGGAAGAAATATCAGAGCCGGGCATCCTGCTTTCCCCAGAGTTGGTGCAATTTAATTTCAATTTGTCAAACGTGACATGATGGCAGAGATTTATTTTTCTTCTTGATTTATTAGAAATGTTCTAAAAGGGGCAGTCTGTCACTCAGGTTATTTCAGCCAGACCTTTTGTTGAAGTTTCTTTTCCTTTGGGTTCCAATCCAAATCCACAGGAAGGGGGAAAACAACCTAAGAGATAAAAACCACAAGGGGGAAAAAAGAAAAGAAATCCATGTGTTTGAAACCTGATGACAAGATGGGTTGTTTAAATTGCTTCTGCACATTGATTTAAAGCCTGCCCAGTGGAAACCTCGATTCTATTAGCAATCTTTCTCTTCATTTCAATCACTGTAGTTGCTGTATCTTATTACCTTTCCTACAGATGATGTCCAAATATAATGTTGAAGACGATTTTTTTTATTATTATTATTTTGTTAGAAGAATGATGGGCAATGACTTAGAGGTCTGGGGACAGAATTAGGAACATAAATAATGTGAATTCCAAATAACCCAAGATAATGATAAATCAACTGCACATTTAACTATAGATTATATCCTAGATATATTTCTGAAAATGGCAGCTATTTCAGGCTCCAGGGGTGCAGAGAGATAAGATATAATCTTGGCCGAAGACTGAGAGTGGTGGAAAGTGTTGTCCTCCCATGTGAAATGAACAAGGCTTTCAGTGTGAGAGGTTGTGTTGTATATTTTTTTCTAGCAAAATCACCTTTAATCTCAATAGCTTGTCATTGAGATACCATTGTCAAGATCACCAACATCTTTTGTAAAAATATTTCTAATTAGCCTACCTATAATGCAGCTCAGAGGCAATTCCCTGTGTTGTTTTGATATTTTTACCAGTGTGACTCCTTTATGATCATTAGGGTTGGAAATGGTGGGAAGGGGTCTTTCTGGACCCGTGTCTTAGACAAGATCTGGTACCCAACTAATTAATTGTTATGGAAATAATCCAGTGATAAAAAATGCAATCCATCCATCCACTAGGTTTTCTGTTTTGACTCTGAGTCTAGCACCATCCTTATATATGAGGATCATAGGTTTCACTCAGGACTGTGAAATGTTATCTGACCTATATGTGGAAGTTTGCTTTTGCATGCTGAGCACGTGTTTTTACATATGCAGTTTCCTTCAATCTCACGAGGCTGGTTCAAGTCAACCCATTTCACAGTTGAAGAGACAGTTTTAGACAAAAATGTCATTCACTCAAGGTCACACACTTGTTAAACAGAGATTAGATTTGAACCAAGTGTTTTTTTTACCCCCAAATTTCTCTTTTATACACCATGTTACGCTGAATCTGTTGTTGTGTTCACTTAACCAAAAAATACCTACTTAATAGCTTCTTTTTTTAACTTTTTATTTTATATTAGGGTATAGCCAGTTATGGAGAAGGAAATGGCAACCCACTCCATTATTCTTGCCTGGGAATTCCCAAGGACAGCAGAGCCTGGCAGGCTACAGTCCATAGGGTGGCCAAGAATTGGACACGACTGAGTGGAAAAAAAAAAAATAGAGATAGCTGATTATAATGTTGTAATAGTTTCAGGTAAACACCAAAGGAACTCGGCCATACATATACATGAATCCATTCTCCCCCAAACTCCCCTAGCCCATCCAGGCTGCCACCCAACATTGAGCATATCAGCAGCTTCTATATGTCAAACCGTCCGTGTTTTCAAGGTACTGAGGATCGAAGTAATGGCTGAGTCTGCTCCAAGGAGCGCAGCGCCCAGACTGGTTTGCTGTGTGTTGGAAGAGCTGTGTGCGGGGTGCCACGAGAGCATGCCTGAGGTCTGCAGTCCCACTAGGCTAAAGGAGAGCACCCTGAGGAAGTAGACTGGGTCACATCTGATCATGAAACACTCGCATGCTTCCTCCCTGGGCACTGTCCACCTTGTGCACATAACTAGGCCTGTTGATCCATTCTGCAATCAAGACCTCAAGGAAAAAAATCTCTGAACATTCTGTCTTCCCTACACAAGTCAGAGGAAGCTGGCCTTCTTGCTAGCATGTTCTTCATGAGATTAAAGAAAAAAAAAGAAACAACTCTATCCTCTAGGCATCTCAGACAGGCATCTTTAACCAGGTTGTCAATACAATAAAGACTTTTTGAATCCTTTGGTTTAACTTGAGTTTAAGCACTCTGTTCATCTTCCTTCTAGCTCTTGGCTCAGATCCTTATCATCTACCTTAGGATCCTGGTAGGGAAAACAAAGGCTATTTATCAGGGCTTTGTTGGAGCCAGGATTTATGCCAAGCAAGAATCTTAAAGGTATCAGATTTGAAAGTCAGTCTGTGTCACCTTTATCTCCTGCCTCCCAAATTCTCATTCATCCTTGTGTGAGTTAGAATCATCCCATTGTATATACATTAGAGGGCACAGCGCTTGCAAGAGACCCTCACTTCTGACATCAACTGAAACTTCAAGAGCATCCCCCAAACCAATCCTGAGGTTTGATCATTTTCTAGAATGACTTACTGAACACACCCGAAGCCATTAAAATCATAATCAAGGTTTTCTTCAGAAAAAAAAAAGGATTAAAATCAGCCAAGGAGGAAGACTTCAGGGCAAATGCCCAATGCAAAGCTTAGATTAGTCCTGTGTTGTGGAGTCAGGATGCTCACCTTCCTGGTATCCACATTTAACAACACACAAGGGACTCCCTGGTGGTCCAGTGAATAATAATCCACCTGCCAGTGTGGGGAACACAGGTTCGAGCCCCAGTCCGGGAAGATCCCACATGCCTTGGAGCAGCTAAGCTCCTGTGCCACAACTACTGAGCCCGAGCCCTAGAGCCCATGAACTGCGATTCCTGAAGCCCCTGCACTCTAGAACCTGTGCTGTACAACAAGAGAACCCACCATAATGAGAAACCCACACAACCACACCGAAGAGTAGCCCCCACTTGCCGTAACTAGAGAAAACCCACACAAAGCAACCAAGACCCAGTACAGTCAGAAGATAAATAAAGTAGATTTTAAAAATTAAAAAAAAAAAACACACACACACAAAGGAAATATTGCTCAGCAGGAAACTCACTTGAGCCTCAGTGTTCAGAGCTTTTATTGCGGCTCCATTGTGTAGGCATGACTGGTTCGTAGATTGATTGATTGCTCTCATGTTTAATCTCAGTCTCCAGGTCCATTGATGCCTGGCAACCCAAAGTCCCCAACCTAAATCACATGGTTAGACTGTGTGGTGTGAACCAAAGCCCCCATACAAGTGAAGGCACTAAAGACACTGACTATAGCCAGTTCTCTTTGGGGGCAAAGTTCAGTAATTTACAATCTCATTCACAGTACCAGCTGTAAGACGTATCCCCCATGCAGAGCCTGCTTTCCCCCTCGGAGCCCCCAAGGACTGTCCAGGTCTCTGTTTGCATTGATTACATTGGAATTGAAGACCACAGCTGAGTAATCATTCTGCTCCAGCACTCAGCATCTATATGGTCAAGTGCATGCCCCTATAGGGTTATCATGCCCTCCTCCAGGGGATCTTCCCAACCCAGGGATCAAACTCGAGTTTCTCATGTCTTCTGAACTGGCAGGCAGGTTCTTTACCACTATTGCCACCTGGGAAGCCTGAGTACATAGTATGCACTTAATAAATTTTAATTGGGTTGAGTTTTTCTATTTGATGAGGAGACCCATCTTCAGATTTGCAAAGAGTTTAGATCTTACTAGGTGCTTTTTTATTTCCTGGTGGACATTTACTTTTTTTAGGTGTAATTCTTCTCTTACATCCATGTGGAAGACATCAAAAAAATGTTTTAGCCTTCTACCAGCTAGTAAAACCCTCAGCTGTTATCTTAGCTTCCACTGATGGTTACAGAATCTTGTTAAGTCTGAGCAAATACCATGCACATTCAGCATGTCAATGATGTTTATGGAGAAAATTATTTCCAAACCCTGGAAAGTATAGAGTCCAAAGGAGCTATCCCTTGCTTTGTGTCGTTTCTCTAATGTGGTGACATTACTCAAGATAAGTCTGCAGGAGAACTCAGCTCACTGAGAATCAATCACAGGACTTTGAGTAGAAAAACTCTACTGTGGTAGGAACAGGAAATTTCAAATAGAACATAAACAGGAGAGGTGGCAGGGAAGCCACTGAAAAATGCACAGCTGGATGCACCTGGGTCTTTCCCCCCAAGTTCTGTTTCTTGTTGCATGTTTGTTGTTTTGTGGGTGGAGCAGCTATGCTTTGAGCGTGATCAGTAGGCGGAACGCTTGCAAAAAAACAGCAATGATTTGCTTGCACTGAGCTTCTAATTATGTGCCAGCTGTGGAGTGTTGCTAATGAGTCTGGAATGGTGGCACAGACTAGGGGCCACACTGCCAGCTGTGCATGTGAGAGTGTGTTCTCTGTGCAGCTCGGTGCAGCCTGCAGTGCTCTGCACTAGGGAAGATGGGCTGCAGGTCAGAGGCTGCCGAGACTCCTGTCATGAGAATCTTCTTCTTTACAAATTGGGAGAGAGCAAGACTCTTAGATGGCAGAATTTCAAACCAACAGCATCTCAAAGTAATATTCAGTAATGGCATTCGGAGTGCCCCTGAGTGATCTAATTTCCAATTTTTTCTCAATAGTGAGCTGCTGAGATGATGAACAGTGTTATTGGCTCTTCTCTCTCCTGCCAAGAGCCAGGGTCTAACAGAGAGTTCAGGCTTCTGAAAGGATAGGAAAGCCCATGTTTTTATCTATAAATCAGGCTTTTCTGTTAGCCTCCAATTGGATTAGGTGTTAACCGTTATGGTAATAAGTAGTTTCATCCTAGCCTAGACCTGTTCTGGTAGCTAAGTCATCTGGAAGGTAAATTCTTGAAAGAAATCCATCTCCCCCATCCCCCACCTCCATATTCCAGGTCATGTGAACTATAGCAGCCTCAGCAACCAGTCTACAATAGGAGGTCATGTGATAGGGTCATAAGGCCTTACAAAATGGTTCCAGGGAATATAGACGATCCAGCCTCAAACCACAATTAGTGGCTCAGATGGTAAAGAATTTGCCTGCAATGTGAGAGACCTGGGTTCAATCCCTGGGTGGGGGAGATCCCCTGGAGAAGGAAATGGCTGCCTACTCCAGTATTCTTGCCTGGGAAATCCCATGAACAGAGGAGCCTGGTGGGCTACAGTCCACGGGATCGCAAAGAGTCGGGCCTAACAGAGTGACTAACACTTTCACATTCATACATCACTGGGGGCTTCCCTGGTGGCTTGGCAGTAAAAAATCTGCCCGTAATGCAGGAGACCCAGGTTCAGTCCCTGGGTCAGGAAGATCCCCTGGAGAACGAAATGGCAACCCATCCAGTATTCTTGCCTGGAGAATCCCATGGACAGAGGAACCTGGTGGGCTACAGTCCATGGGGTGGCAGAGAGTCAGACACAACTCAGCAACTAAACAACCACCATATATATCACTGTAGATGTAATGGCTGCATTTCAGCTATCCATCGTACAAAATTATACTGTAGAAAAAAGTTTCAGAAAGCAAACTTCCTCCCAAACGTTCTACATTTGGGTGGGTGCCTTGGGCAGGTGTGGGAAGAGCAGATATTCAGAGCAAAAGAAGTTGAGAAGAAAAAAAAAAATGAGGTGAACCCTGAGGGCTAAAACACGATGTAGACTTCCAGGAGAATAAAACCTCAGAGAGTGACAGGGTGTTAATTTTTCCTCACAAGTCTGGAGTCAGATGTAGGCCGAACATGATTTTCAAGAGCCTAAGACCTAATCAGACCTGTAAAAACAACGCACATGGAGAAATGTGAAACTCAGGAAGATGGGGGTGATCTGTGTGTGATTTCAAATCAGTCTTTGTTGAACACGGCCGAGAGCTCCGGATGTCAGCAGCCCATTCGTCTGCCTGTAGCCACGCCGTGCTCAGGGGGCTAAAGGTGTGAGGACGTTCATTCTTCATACACGGCAGTGTGTCACCAACTGTCTTTACAAAGGAATTCCAATTTGCATGTTTCGGTGTAAAAGGAACGCTTTATTTTTTATTTTTTTAGAGACTCAGTCCATTGCTGTCTTAACGGAATACTGCTGAGATTCAAAAGGATGCTGGTTACGTGGGAACCATAGATGAGTGGACAGAAAGACAAAATACAGCTAATATAGCAGATGTGTGCACAGGGGTAGTAAAGCATTTCTCTATCAACAGGGAGCTGGCTGTGTGCACCTGCAGTGGCCAACTGGCTTGGGGACCATGAGTGCACCCCATTTGCCATAGATGATTTGAGCTTACACTTGTGCGTGCCGGTTTGTGATGTGTGAGTGTGCCTATTCTATACTTTTAAGGGCTTGTTGCCCCTGTGAGCAAGATACTTAACCAAGAAAAGGGAAGGAGATTGGGCCACACATAAAAGCGAGCTTTCATCATCTTGTGCTGTTTGCAGGAGGAAGGCTGGACCTACGTGACAAATCACTTCTGTTTGAAATAGTTGGAACTGAGCATCGAGGAGACTAAGCAAACTTGAATGATCCTGTTAGGAGGATTAACAGCAGTGACAAGAGGGTAGGGACAGCCGTTTGCGAGCACATTCTGCTGGTATGGCAGCCTGAAACTCAGGAGGCTCTGCTTTGGACTGCTTCAATGCAGACCTTTAATATTATTTTATGATTTATTCTTTCTCTGGTTTTAATTAATTAATTTTTTAATTGAAGGATAATTGCTTTACAGGATTTTGTTGTTTTCTGTCAAACCTCAACATGAGTCAATCATAGATACTGATTTATTTTTATTTTTTTAATTGGAGTATAGTTGCTTTACAACGTAGTGTTAATTTCTTGTACAGCAAAGTGAATCAGCTGTATGCATACATATATCCCCTCATTCTGGGATTTCCCTTCCGTTCAGTCCACCACAGAGCGTGAAGTGAGTTCCCTGTGCTATAGGTAGGTTCTCATTGTTGTGTTGTTGCTTACTCGCTAAGTCATATTTGACTCTTCTGCAACCCTGTGGACTGTAGCCCACCAGGCTCCTCTGTCCATGGAATTCTCCAGGCAAGAATACTGGAGTGGGTTGCCATTTCCTTCTCCAGGGGACCTTCCCGACCCATCAAACCCTCATCTCCTGCTTGGCAGGTGGATTATTTATCTATTTTATACATAGTGATGTGCATATGTCAATCTCAGTCTCCCAATCCATCCTTAACTTTATTTTAACATAGCTTGATCTGGGCACCAGGATAGAGTCCGTTTCAACAAACCTTTGCTCAAAGGAACGTGCCATCTGGGCATCAGACAGAAACACAAGAACAACACTGCTGGGTCCTTGAAGAGTGGGCAAGCTGGGGTCCAGGCGCAGGTTTTTCTAGGTCCCAGGAGCTGCATCGTGGGCTGTGCTGATCCTTTCTGCTCATTATGACATTACCAGAGCCCAACCCCAGTGTCACCTCTGAGAGCAGGGCCCTTTGAAAAGAAGACCCTTCAGCAGCATGAATTTGCAAGAGTGATCCTGTGGCCCCATGAGTTTATCTTCCATCTGGTTCTACCCTAACGAGACGCGCAGCTCTGGCTTTGAGTGGTTTAGAATGTGCGAGGAATATGTTGTCCTGAAATACACTCCTGCCTCAAGCTTTCCTGAGGATGATTTCAGCGCCTGGGAGAGGGAGGAGGCTTGCCTTTCTGTGCAGCCTCTTCCAAGGATGATCTTACAGGAATAGCTTTATCTTAAAGCAATTATAAATTTTCACATGCTCATTTATTTATTTTCTCCATCATATTTATCTCCCAAGCGTATAATCATTGTGTGAGCTTTACTTTAAAAACAAACATGCATTGACTCCTAGGCCTTGCATTAATAGATGCTGTTTATTCTCATTTAATGCAGCCCTGAGTTGAGGGGAAACAGCTATTCGCAGCAAATGTTACCGACAGTGGTTTCAAACGTACTGTCAGTGCAGCAATGGTTTGACCCTGTTGTTCCATTCAGACCCCCACTGGCTGTAGAATCTGGGACATGTGTTCATTTTCCTTCTTTTAAAAGAAGATGGAGAAATATTTGATGAAGAAATAACATTTAATTTTTGAGAGTTTCCAAGGTTTAAATAGTATAAGATGTATAAGACCAATTAAATATAAAGATTTAAGTAGTATATTATTTTTACAGTTGTAGAAATAGATAGATAGCTAAGGTAATGTTTGCTTGTCAACCAGTTACATGCCATGAAGACAGTTGCTAAATGATGTTTTACAAATAATAAGACATTTCAAATGCTCAGCCAGTAGTATGGACTTGTCACTAGTTCTTTGACCACCTACTGTGTCTAACTATCACCCCAAATTATTTCTCAAAACTTGCTTTAATAAGACATTAGAACCCCTCCGGAAATATTCTAGGCTTGCTATTCCTTCAAACAAACAAACAGAAAATACAGATTTTCAGTTACATGTAGCCCCAACCTATAAGTTGGGAATAAATTATCTAAGGGCACTTTCAGCAATTGCGGAGCCAATTAACACAGATTGCAGTTGTTGCTTCTAAGCATGTTCAGAATTATGTATCTACTTTTCATGTGTTGGGGGGGATGGTTCAAAAGAATGCTTTCAAGCTGTGTAGTGGTTACCCAATTGTCTAGATTGCTCTTTAGAATAGAAGAAGATGGAATGGATGGATGGATGGTTGGATGGATGGATGGGTGGTTGGATGAATGGTTGAGGCATGGAAAGAAAGAGAGATTGATTTAACAAATGATGAGCATATCCTCTAAGAAAGCTGTGCCCTGACTTTATTGGGCCCACTATTTCTCTGGCCATCACTGCCTCCTAGAATATCATCTTGGTGAAGGTGAATTTCCATCAGTGAATAGATGGGGTAACAGTGATCCCAGAGTTGAACTTAAGCCAGGAGCTATAACCTCAAAGTAAACATCAGTGTCCCTGATTTACAGGTGCAGACAGTGACGCCTGTACAGAATAAAGGATGTGCATAAGACCAGAGAGCTAGTACGAAGCAGTGCCAGTTTTCAACCCCAATTTGTGTGATCTGCGATCCATGCTCTTAATCCCTGTGCTGAGGTTTAGCATCTGTAAAGTCTAGCTGGTAATAATACCCAGAATGGTATTATTCACAGACGTGAAGGCATATATGGACATACTCTTGGGCCACAAAGCACCATTCCCGTAATTATGATGTGATCTTTCTTCTAACTGCTCTAATGAAGGACCAGGGGTGATAAAATGCACGGAGACTCCCGGCTCCAGTCATCGGTGACATGAGCAATAATGCCACCCCTTGGCACAAGGAGGTGCACTGTTAGGAAGAAACCTCTGCAAAAGCTCTCACATTTCAGCTGCTGTGCTGAGTGAGTTTTGCATCCAGGCAGTTAGACAAGGAATGCATCTGGCACCATTAACACCTTTCTAAATGCCTGCTGCCTGTCCAATTCCTGCTTAGCTGGCTCTTAACAGCCTCACTGAAATGGAAACACTAAGAGATGATTGTCACCAAGCCACCTGTAGAATCCAGGGTTGCAAGAGGATCAGCCCCTCGTTTAATTGTAAATAGGAGCTCCTCGCAATTCGATTCAGAGGGCGATCACTTAGAAATGTTAATGTTATTTACTGTAGCATGCCTGGGATGGTGGCATCTCTTAACATCTGTTTTCATTTAAAATTTCTGAGTTGCCTTTGTGTTCCATTCTGCGGGCCCCGCTCAGTAATGATGACGTTCATGCTTATGAAGCTGGAGGACGGAGAGTGGCAAGGGGGAACCCAAACAAAATATTATTAATGAATATTTGCAGCTGCTGGTGGGACTTGGTGAGTAGCTGCCAGCATCACTGATGGAACTCATCTTGTAAAAGGTACTATGATAAATATCAGCCAGGAGTAATTAGCAAGGGTTGTTAATTCATGAATGACTTACAAGCAAACCAGCAACTCGATCACCACCAGAAACAGAATGCATTTTTTTTTTCTCTCTTGCAAGGCAACCAGAAGTGTAAGATTATAACATGGTCATCGTTGCCGCACTCTTGGCTTTCTTTTTGTACCTTGAGAGGTTTAGTCTTGACGAAAAACAAAAGAAGCAGAAGTGTCTGTGTGTTCAGGGAAATGAAGTGTCTGTGTGTTCAAGGCTCAGATCAAAATTCACTTCTTCCCAACAGACTTTTTGGCAACATCCACCCTCTGGGTGTCCCTGGTGGTTCAGTTGGTAAAAAGCTGCTTGCAATGCTGGAGACAGCTGAGTGACTAACACGTTTACCTTTTATATACAAACACACATATATATATAAGTAGTACTGTCCTTATTGTACAGATGAGAAACTAAATTGAAGAAGATAAGGAACTCCACCCCTAGTATCACAAGTCAGCTAAGATTGAATACAAGCCAGTGCAATTCAATTTAACATTATGTAATTCATTGGAACATTATCCAGTGGAGACCATTTGACAAGGCTCAGGCAAAGACAGGAAGAAAACTCCTCCCCTCTATCTGTGACTCAAGGGGCTCCTTTCGACCCCTAGCACCCCTTTAGCTTACTCAAGTGCAAATCAAAGAAAATGACACTCACCAAAACTCACACATTTACTTATTTAAAGCAGTCATTTTGAGATCTGCCCTCCTATTTATTGATGCAACGATAGCCTTACACAATTTTAGAAATCCTTTAGCATTATGTCCAAAACTGGTTCAAAAGAATATCCTCTAATATATATGACTAGTTACTTCACCCCCAGAAGAGGCAGTGCTATCACCCTTTAAAGTAATCCTGATCCCAGTTCATCCAAAGCGAGGAATTTAACGAAGCCTCTGAAGATAGAAAGATCTTCCCCAACTTTCCTTAATGTCTGGGGTCACAGAAGAGGAATTTGGTTCTGCTCTGTTATTTACCTAAATACCAAGTAGTAAAAACAGGAAAATCCAGATGAACCTAAAGATAGCTTGGGTAGGGAGCATCCAAAAATGGACAAAGAAAAATCCTCAGCCCCAGCATCATACTCACAGCCTGGGAGGGAAGATGAATGCTGTTTCCCACCTCACTTCCAACATGGTGGCCTGAGGCTGCACCATTGGGTGTCTCCCCGCCAGAGACGCTGACTCTGGGCTCAGGCACTCAGTGGCCTCATGAAAACATTTTGTTTAGGGGGAAGCCTTTTAGGCATCCAGAAAGATGTCCATTTGTTCCCTTCCTGTCCTCAGCTATGGTCCTGGGGGCGACTAGAATTGGCAGCATCAGGTTGGAGCCCCAACAGGTGCTTGCCTTTCTGGGGATGGACCAGAGCACGTGCTCTGGAGGAGCGCCAGCATCCACGTTAAGTGATGATGCCTCCCAACACCACACAGGTATACTTCCCAGAACATCCAAGTCCCGGATGTTCAGAGCAGAAATAACATTGGAAAAAGCTGGAGGAGATTCAGAGGAAAGAAAGAATGATGGTCTAAAATCCAGGGGGACAAAGGGACCCTATTAAGAAACAGCCACAGAAAGATGTAGCTGATGGTTGGTTACCTGGTAACGTGGGGGGAGGGGTCAAGTACATCAGTAGTCACAGTGAGCCAATAGGTGATGTCCCCAGGATTCATCATCCTCTGTTCAGTCGTTCTGTACACAGTTACAGAGCATCTACCGGCGCCAGGCACGTCGATCAGGGGTTGGGGACATAAAGATGATCAAACCAGGCTGAGTCTCGCCTCATGGCACTCACTATCTAGGAAGAGAAACAGATGTTAACTTGACAATCACAAAAATATGCTCACTTACCAGGGCTTCCCTGTGGCACGTAAAGAATCTGCCTGCAGTGCCAGAAACCTGAGTTTGATCCCTGGCTGGGGAAGATCCCCTGGAGAAGGAAATGGCAACCCACTCCAGTATTCTTGCCTGGGAAACCCATGGGCAGAGGGGCCTGGTGGGCTACAGTCCATGGGGTTGCACAGTCAAAACTCTAAATGACAGCTGTTATTAGACTTTTGCTCAAGTCTACTGTTCATTGTGTCGATAATGAAGCACATACTGTACTGTCCCACATGTGTGCTTTTCTCTTAACACTTTTATAACTATATTTCAGTATAATTGCTTCCTTTTGTGATCCTATGTATTTTGTTTTATATTTGAAAACATTATTCTGAGAAGAGGTCCATAGCATCTGAAGATTGCCAAAATTTATGAATTCCTGTTCTGCATCAGATGTTCAGATGCTAAGCATAATTTTGAGGGTGTTTCCTACTTAAAAACCCCATTTGTTTTGCTCTACCTGGAGCTGCAGTGTTGAACCAACCTGATGGTGGTGGGAAGTATGCTGGAGTTAAGAGT
This sequence comes from Capricornis sumatraensis, assembly GCF_032405125.1. NCBI lineage: Eukaryota > Metazoa > Chordata > Mammalia > Artiodactyla > Bovidae > Capricornis > Capricornis sumatraensis. The sequence goes on from NC_091076.1 coordinate 20,589,665, forward strand.
TAGATGGCCCATATCTGGATACTGCCTATGGCCAGCTGTGTGACTTTGGGCAAGGTGTCACCCTCTCTGAACCTAAATGTCCTCATAGCAAATCTTAGGTAATATAATTCCTGCCTTGCTGATTGTCATGAGTAGAAATGAGACCATTTGGGTGAAAGCATTGCCAATGCAAGAGATGAGGGTTTGATCCCTGGGTCGGGAAGATCCCCTGGAGGAAGGCATGGCAATTCACTCCAGTATTCTTGCCTGAAAAGATCCCATGAACAAAGGTGCCTAATGGGCTACAGTCCATGGGGGTCACAAAGGAGTCAGACGTGGCTGAGTGACTAAACAACAACTAACCTGCACAGGTTCGCCTTCCATAAGAATTTTTGAATCTGACTGAAGGCAGTGGGCTCTTCAGCCCATTTGCATATGCAGACATGGGCTTGTGGGAAAAGATGCTTTTTGTCCACCTCCTGCTGGGACTTGGGGAGCCTGCCAGGATGCTTGGGGATGGCTCTGACAGCGAGGTGCCAAGAGGAAACCTGCCTCCACTTCCAACCCTGTCCTCTCGGGTGAACCACACTGAGCCAAAGGGTTCACAGGGATCGGCAGGAAAAGGGAAAACAATTTGTTCAGGGGCCCTAGAGTCAGACACTCGGCATGCCAGGCTGGTGGGGGTTTTCAGCTCTAATCAGCATCAAGTTGATCTCATTTTGAGAGACACTAAGAAATCCAGACTATCTACAGACAGCGGCCACCAGACACGCCCAGCCCTCCACCTGGCCCCTGCCCCTTCACTTGCCATCCTGAAGCCCCTGTGGCACCAGGGTGCCTGGACTGCTGTTCTGGACCCAGCTGTCAGCCTTTGCCTCCATGCTTCAGCTAGGGGCAGCAGGCAGCAGAAATTTTGTTTTCCCTTTCAGTCTTGACAGATTGGTTGGTTTTTTTTCCCCCTCCTCGATTTTCTTTTGTTGAGTTCCATTTTTTTCTGAAAATTAATTTATTGTGGCTGAAAGGATGGCAGACAGAGAACCCTGGAGACTGGTTTCCTGTATTTATCCAAGGCAGTCGCCTAGTGCTAGCAGGTTCCTCATTGCAGGGACCCACAGAGGAGACCAGCCAGGCTCTGGAGTTAAATAGTTTCTGTTCTCTGAGGAGCTCAAAGCACTTTAGAAACATGAGCTCATTTGGGGTCCATACTGACCTGGATTCAAAGTGTCCCCCCGGTCCTCCTGGGACACAGATGTCTAAGACAGCCTGCGTTCCTGCAGAGGCCATTCTGTCCACCTAGAGTCAGAAAAATGGAAGCATAAAGCCTAAGTTAGATGAGCCTGTAATGAAAAGCAAATGCCTTGGAGGTCAGATGAGGGGCTTTCAATTGTCCCCCCTCCCATGTTCTCCAGGCTTTGTTTTGTGCCTTAGCTGAGGCAGAACACTATCCTTTCAAAGGATCAGAGGAAATCAGAATGTGAAAGTGCCTAGCCTGATGTGAGAAGGAAATGGCAACCCACTCCAGTGTGCTTGCCTGGAGAATCCTGTGGACGGAGGAGCCTGGTGGGCTGCCGTCTATAGGGTCGCACAGAGTCGGACGCGACTGAAGCGACTTAGCAGCAGCAGCAGCAGCAGCCTGACGTGTTGTTGTTTAGTCACTAAGTCTTTGTCTGACTCTTTCACAACCCCATGGACTGTAGCTCCGCCAGGCTTCTCTGTCGATGGAATATTCCAGGCGGGAATACTGCAGCAGATTGCCATTTCTTCTGCAGGGGATCTTCCTGACCCAGGGACTGAACTTGTGTCTCCTGCATTGGCAGATGGATTCTTTACCACTGAGCCGCCAGGGAAGCTGGTGTTACAAATAGTAGATACGCAGTGTGTTAGTTGAATCCAAAATGTCCAAAGTGATGCAGGCCAATAGGTTCGATTCTTGTTGTATTCCAAAGATGGACAGTTTAATCCCTTACATCAACTCCCATTTCTCCTTCTCTGGGTTATCTCTAGGGAATACCAGACATACATAGTAGATTACAGAGGCTCACAAAATCCTTGGGGCTTCCTAGGTGATGCAGTGGTTAAAAAAAAAAAAAAATCCACCTGAGAAATGAGATGATTTATGTGAAAGCACCGTTAATGCAGGAGACATGGGTTTGATTGGGAAGATCTCTTGAAGGAGGAAATGGCAACCCATTCCAGTGTTCTTGCCTGAAAAATTCCATGAACAGAGGAGCCTGGTGGTCTACAGTTCTTAGGGTTGCAAAGGGTGGAACATAACTTAGCAACTGAGCATGCTTGCATGGCTACACTGGGCCACGTGGATAACACATCTTACTTTCACGTATAGCCTTAATGCCTTCCCCTTGCCATGTAGCAGAAAGTGTTCACATGCTCCAAGAATAAAGACACGGGCATCTCTTTGGGGAAAGGGAGGAGAGGGGTCATTATTCTGCCTACCACACTCTGGTGGTGGTGGTTCAGTCACTGAGTCGTGTCCGACTCTTGCGACACCACAAACTGTACCCTGCCAAGCTCCTCTGTCTGTGGAATTCTCCAGGCAAGAATACTGGAGTGGGTTGCCATTTCCTTCTCCAGGGGATCTTCCCAACCTAGAAATTGAACCCAGGTCTCCTGCATTGCAGGCAAATTCTTTACCACACTCTATCAGATGAGAATGGCTATGCCTCCCTTTTATAAGTGTGGGAGCTGAGAATCATGGCAGTTCAGTCATTTTTCCAAGGTCACACAATCCAAATGTCACTTCACCTAAAACTGTAGGGTCTCAGCTAAAAAGCAGAAGTATTCTGGTGAATGGCCAGAGAAACCCTTCCAAAGGGAGGGATGTCATTTGAAAGTGGACTAAACAAATCACCGTGCCTTTCCACAAGCCCATAGAAATATAACTTTCTGTCAGCTTTATGGTGATGAGAAGCACTACTGGGGGTTTTCCCCCTGCCGGCTTCTCCAACCCGAACAAAAGAGAGAAAGAGAGACCTTGTCTAGGAAAACCCCTCCGAGATTGCTCGCTTATCTGTCCCTGAGAACTGAAGAAACACCATTTCTCATTTCCAGTAAAACCTTCCAATAATGAACTCTACGATAAGGGGACTCCATTCATCGTGAAGCCACAAATCTTTCCAGTGCATCAACCCTCTCAGTCCCCAGAGAGATAAAGAGGGGGTGTTTTGGAGCTCTTTAAAAACATTTTGTGTGCCTTGGACCTGCAAACCTCCACACGTGTGCCACACAGCACTTTCCTAGCCTTGCCCCAGATGCAAGACTTGCTCTCCTGCACACGTGTGACCTGGCAGTCATTTAGATACCTGTGATAGTGACCTCTAATCTCTACCAAAACCCCTCCAAGTAGCTGTTAATCTCTATGACCCTCAGTTTCCACACCTGCAGAATGGATATACGTATGCTATTAAATACCCAGTATATGACAATAGGCTTAGAACTCAAGTCTCTTTGGCCCCAACCACATGCCCTGGCCACTTTGCCTCCAACCTGCTTTCTCCATCTGTCTGTCACTTCTCCCCGCTGTCAGAACTTCCCATCTGCCCTTCCATCCCACCTCACCTGCCAGGAAGCCTGCTCTACCTGCTTGACTCCCTCCTTTGGTCAGAACCCTCTTCCTCTTCCCGTGCAGCAGCTCATAATTATGTGTCCGTAGCCTGTAACTTTGTGTCTTTATTCACGTTTCTCCCTAGATTTGAGTCATTCTTCCAGAAGAGGCTGTGAGCTCATCTGGGACAGAATCCATTCCTTACACACACTTTGCCTTGAGTTCATCATGGACCCACCATAGGATGAGGGGCACAGGTGTCTGATAAGGATGACTTGATCTGAAGATTGACCTACTTTACAGAATGTCTAGGTTATTATTTAAAGAAGCTTACTGTAAAGTTACACCTGAAACTAACACAGCCTTGTAAGTCAACTATGCTTCAATAAAAAAAGAAAGACAAAGGACACCTATAGTAACCAATAGCCATTTCGTTGCTAGGTTAACCTGAGCCCCAGGGGTCCTGACTCCTACTGCAGCATCCCCTCTACCCTACGGGCCAACTATCACCTAAAAAACTGCCACTGGAATAAGATGGGTCAGGGAATTTTGTATGTTTCATTCATGAATGAACCACCGGCCCCTGAAACAATGCCTGCCACATGGTAGGAGCTCTAAAACTATTGCATAAATGAACGAAAATTGTTGAAAAATATTTCGAATACAAATTTCAGCTGAGTACCTTAATTAGCTATTAATTAGATGACTAACTTCATTAGCCCTCATCAAATAGATTCCAGATGTTCTGGACCCCAAATAAGTGCAGAGTCCAATGCTGAATGTTTGGAGTGAGGTCTGGATGATGATATTCTTGTTTTTCCTTTCTTTTTTTTTAAATATTTCTTTATTTTTGGCTGTGCCGGGTCCTCGCTGCTGCACAGGCTTTTCTCTAGCTGCGGAGAGCAGGGGCTACTCTCCAGCGCGGCTCACAGGCTTCCCATCGCGCTGATTTCTCTTGGTGCGGAGCATGGGTCCTGGAGCACATGAGCTTCAGTAGCTGCAGCGCGTGGGCTTAGTGGTTGTGGTGCACGGACTTAGTTGCTCTGCGGCATGTGGGATCTTCTCAGACCAGGGACTGAACTGGTGTCTCCTGCACTGGCAGGTGGATTCTTCACCGATGAGCCACAGGGAAGCCTGAATGATGACATCCCTGAGACCTCTCCTGGACAGTTCTGATATCTTTGAGAAATGCAAATCAAAACTCCATTGAGGCATCACCTCACACCAGTCAGAATGGCCACCATCAAAAATCTACCAACAATAAATTCTGGAGAGGGTGTGGAGAAAAATGAACCCCCAGACATTGTTGGCAAGAATGTAGATTGGTACAACCATTATGGAGAGCAGTATGAAGGTTCCTTAAAAAACTAGAAATAAAGCTACCATATAATCTACCAGTTCCACTCCTGGGCACATACCCTGAGAAAAGGTATAATTCGAAAAGACACATGTACCCCAGTGTTCATTGCAGCACTATTTACAATCGCCAGGACATGGAAGCAAGCTAAATGCCCACCCACAGAGGAATGGATAAAGAAGACGTGGGGTATATATGTGTGTGTATATGCACAATGCAATATTACTCATCCATAAAAAAGAGTGGAATAATGCCATTTGCAACAACATGGATGGACTTAGAGATGGTCATACTAAATGAAGTCAGAGAGAGAAAGACAAATATAACTTATATGCAGAATATCAAATTCCATATGGACAAATATCTAATTCCACATTGCTTATATGTGGAATCTAAAAAATGGTACAAATGAACTTAATACCAAACAGAAATAGAATTACAGATGTAGAAAAAAATTTATGATTACCAAAAGTGGGGGTGGGGGATAAATTAGGAGATTGGGATTAACATATCCACTACTATATATAAACTAGATAACTAATAAGGATTTACTGTACGGCACAGGGAACTCTACTCAATACTCTGTAATAACCTGTATGTGAAGAGAGTCTAAAAAAGAGTGGATATGTATATATGTATAGGTATAACCACTATACTCCACTATGGTCCAATAAGTCAACTATACTCCAATCAAAAATAAAGTACTCCATCAGAAAAGAACCGCTGCTTTATAGCAGAACTGTTAGTTGTCGGCTGCGATCTTGGCAGAACTCTAAGTCACGCTGATACATTGTCTGCAGGTAAAATCCTTCCGACAGGCAGAGAGGTTGGCCTCATTAACCCTTTCCCCGTTACTCAGAGCGGTATATGGAGACCATATCCTCTGTCATTTTCCAAAGTCTAGCCTGAGCCCCACCCAAGGGACCCTGCACATCGTAACCGCGGGAAGAGACCCACTGAGGTTCTCCTAACTGGGAGGCTGCCGGGAAGAACCAACTATCCATCTTGCCTGTGACAACAGCTGGAAGGAGCAGCCTCCACCGTGGACCTGCCCACTCCTGCTCGACTACACCTCATTACACCTGAGAAATTGATATACGTGTTGTTTTTGCCTTGACAGGCAGGGTGGAGCCATGTCGGAGAGTTGCTTCCTGTATCTTTATGTTCTTTCTGCATGTTGCTCTTAGTGGCACAGGGGACTGGATCTGCACTCAGAAAGCTCTTGTGTCCCTCAGCCTAGGAGAGGGCACTGTACACCAAGAGACACCCCTGGGGGCAGGCAGGAGCCTGGCAAACCAGCTCATCACCCCAGGCTGCCCAGAAAACTAGGGACCCCAGGTTTCCAGCCATCTTTCAGTTAACGTCATCTCCTTGGGACCCTGCGTGTCTCCCCCTTGTTGCACTGGGCTGATGGGTGTCTAGATGCCTATAGCTGCCCACACGTCCTCACCAGCCACATCATTCTGACTCTTCACTTGGACCAGGCTCTGGGCCAGGGCAGGAAGGTGGGGATACACTCCCTGCCATTGGGGGTTCACTGTCTAATGAAGTTTCACATCGCAGGAAATTGAATGACTGTGAAATATCCCTGAAGAATTTGGGGACCAGGGACCAAGCGGTGGACTCGAGGTGCGGGCACACCTGGAATCAACATTTATAGTCATTTTATAGAGTCCATGTGATGGGGGAGTCCTGATAATCAAAGAGGATTTATTTCTCTGTAGTATTTCCTAAGTCTCCAGAGGAGTCTTAAGGTTCTGTCTCTCTCTGTCATACACATACACACACACCAAATTCCTACTTTAAACAGAATATATAGAAAAGTGGAGTGATTAACATTTTACTGAAACCCTATAACATTCTGGGTGCTTGGTATACATACTTTTATTTGTGCATGGTTTGTGCATGCTTATTTGTGCTTAGTGACTCAGTTGTGTCCAACTCTTTGCAACCCCATAGACTGTAGCCCGCCAGGCTCCTCCGTCCATGGGATTTCCTAGGCAAGAATACCAGAGTGAATTGCCATTTCCTTCCCCAGGGGATCTTCCCAACCCTGGGATCAAACTTGAGTTTCCTGCATTGCAGCGGGTTCTTTACTGCTGAGCCACAATAAAGTCCTCATATTTATTTAATATATGTCACAACTTTGTGAGAGAGATGGCATCATAATTAGGTGAGAAAACTGAGGCTCAGAGAGGTTAGGGAACTTGCCCAAAGCCCACACAGCTCATATATGGCAGAGGCGGGATTCAAGCATCTACCTTACTCCCAAGCTGATTAAGCACCTGGCACTCTGCCACCTGGCCTCCCTCTAGACATGTATTTGCTTCACTGTTCAGCCTTCCTAAGTCACTGTTGGCCTTTTCGATGAATCAGAAGCAATTAACTGCAAAAGGCCAGTCTATCATCTATGCCTCTCCCTCCCACTGGAGCCCCCGGCCACTTCCCCAAGTGTGAGAAGGATGGGAAAGCAAGCACTTCCTGGTCAGGCTGGGGATGGGGAGGTAACAGACAGGGTTCCTGTGACTGGCCATCAGAGACTTGGTCGTGTGGATGCATGATTGGTCAGTGGCAGGACTGGCCCCTCCCTCCACCTCTCCGGCCCACAGCGCAGAGAAGAGAGCTGCATGGTCACCTTACCCCATGCTCTTCTGCCTCTGGAGACCAGATGGCAGATGCCTTGGTCATCTGCAGCCTTTGGCCAGCAATGGCATCTAAGTCACCATCAGCTTTTGCTAACTGGCTCTGCACAGCCACTGCCCTCAGCACGCTGCCCTCTTCCTCCTTGGAAACTGATTCTGACTCAGGAAATCTGCATTCCTTTTCACTTGCCAGATGCTAAAGACATCATCTTCAACAGAGTGCACGCTGTTCATCCTCTGGTCTTAGATGGGCTGTTGACACATTTGGCTCTTTTTGCTGTGTATCGATGCCGCAATCCTTTACTTTTCTCCCCCTTTGCTGTTAATTTCAGTAGAGTTGGCTTTTTCCTGTTTGGTCTTTTTCTCCCTGCGCTCCTACAATTATGTGCTTCTTTCCTTGGCCCTGTTTTAAATGCAGCAGGTTTTCGCTTCTTTCATCAGGTACCATGTTCCCTGTAACTGCTTTTGATTGTGCCCAGTGTATCCACATTTGTTTAACGAGGCTCTGCTCAGTGGCTCCTCTAGGAGCCAAGTCTCTGATTAGAAGGAACGCCGTGCCTGTGCCATTTCTGCCCGTCTTTTCTATAAATCACTTATTTCTCTTCTCTGAGTTTGTTTCCTGGACAATTATTGATTGTGGTAAGGCTCCCACAGCGTCCTGAGCAGCTTTGGGCTGGAACAACATGGTGAGCAGAACTTGGAGCAGACGTGAGCCTGGGGTTTTGCTTCCACGTGACTTCTGAGCTCCCAGCTGGGGAAGAGGAGGGGTGGGTGGGAAGGAGAGGATTGACAAGCATCCCTAAAACTCTGGGAGCACTTGGGAAATTTCTGGTTTGGAGATTTGTGCTTGGATCTGACCTTCAAATTTAGCATGAGGGATTATAAATGAAAACATAGCCAGAACTTTCTTTTGTCCCCTGTGGGGCTCCAACTTTACAATTCTAAGCAGTTCTAACACATTTAATTCAGAACCGAGGCAATGAATCCAGAGCACAGACAGATGAAACCTGCCTTCAGCCCACTTCTAAATCCAGGGGCCATTATAATCCTGTCGGCTTGTCAAACAATGGATTTCTCACTCTACCTCAGGAAGCGTAAACTCAAAAAGAAATCTTGCAACCAGAGTGATCGCTCTAAGCGAAGGAAGTCAGAAAGACAAAGACAAATACCGTATGATATCACTTATATGTGGAACCTAAAATATGGTACAAATGAACCTATCTATGAAAGAGAAATAGACTCATAGACATAGAGAACAGCTGTGGTTGACAACGGGGAGGAGGAGGAGGGGAGAGATGGACTAGGGGTTTGGAGTTAATAGACGCAAGCTATCACATTTAGAATAAACAACAAGGTCCTACTGTATAGCACAGGGAACTTTATTCAATATTCTAGGATAAACCATAGTGGAAAAGCATATAAAAGAGAATGCATTGATGTATATAACTGAGTCACTTTGCTATACAGTAGAATTTACCACAACATTATAAATCAACTATACTTCAACACTAAATAAATTAAAATTCAATTTTTAAAAATAGTCTTCCCCTCAAAAGGAGAAAAACAATCTGTCTGTGAAATTTTAGGAAATTCAACTGACATACATTTGAGTGATAATGGATAAATAAATACTGTTCTTATTTGTTATTTACCTACTTTCTAATTTTAACACATAGCACTAGTGATAATTACAAAATCCTTCATCTATAGACGACTGACTCTTTCTTAAGACTTTGATGGGGCAATTATCTCCATTCTGTGTGTGCTGTCTCTCTATAAATGTTGAAAATTTAGTCATTACCACTAGAACTAGCTGTGGCATTTTGAATACAGATACATAATAAGGAAGGAGGTCATTTGTTTATTAATATTGAAAACACACAGTAATTCCTGCTCTTCTCTGGTGGATGAGCTCAGCTTTGGGTTTTGTAAGAACTTTACATAAACCAGTTAAAACCACTGTTTCGGTGCAGCTTTTACTTACTGAGAGTTGTAAGCACTGTAACCAATGGAAAAGAGAACAAAAAGTATATCTTCTAATAAAAATAATAGCTGCCATTTATTGAACATGATTATGCATTGGGCAGAGTGTGGCTTCAGGTTTGTCTTCTTCAATCTCTCTGTACCTTTACAATAGAAGGCATTATCCTCCCCCCTTGTTACAGAGAAGTCAATAGAAGGCTCAAAGAGGTTCAGCGTGTCCCTGAAGTCACACAGTAAGAGGCGTGAGAGCTAAGATAGAAGCAGGACCATCTGGTTTCTCAGCCTCATCCCTTCCACCCAGTCATTGCAGGGGCCGAGCGGGAATCTTGATATCCCCAGACTTTTGAGTGTGGGGGTAAAGTGTGCCCAGCATTGTTATGGAAATGAGCTCATAAGTGCTACTTGCTGTGGTTCTAGAGAAGAAAGATGAAGGTTTAACGTAGAGACTTCAATTCCTTTTCTAAGTAAGTCAACACCATAAGAGCAGACTTTCGGAGCCAAAAGAAGGGACCAACGGGTTTAGGCGCTTCCGTGTCCACGACTAATCTTCTCAATTTAGGGTGCAGTTTCAGGAAGGTGACCTAAAAGGACAGGGAAGCCTGGTGGGCTACAGTCCATGGTGTCGCAAAGAGTCGGACACGACTCAACAGCAACCTAAAAGAAGCTGTTTATGTTTTGGTTTGTTTGGGCTGTGTTTTATCGCTTTTAGCACTTTTTAGATTTTGAATAAGAAGCTTTGAGAGAAGAATCCCATTCTCTGCCTCATAGTTGTGACCTATTTGCATAAAAGTCATCACAGATACAAACCTCAGTGTGTGTGTGTGTGTGTGTGTGTTGTTCACTCAGTCATGTCCAACTCTTTGCAACCCATGGACCCGCCAGGCTCCTCTAGCCATGGGATTCTCCAGGTAAGAATACTGGAATGGGTTACATTTCCTCTTCCAACTAACCTCAATACAAATGATCTAAGCTCATAAGTTCTGATGGCAACAGGGTTAATGCTAGTCAAGATGTTTGCAAAGATATCAAAGCTAATATCAGGACTTTCCTGGTGGTCCAGTGGTTAGGACTTTGCCTTCCAACACATGGGGTGAGTGTTCGATCCCTGGTCAGGGTGCTAAGATCCCACCTGCCTCATAGGCCAAAAATTCAAGACATAAAACAAGAACAACATTGTGAAAAATTTAATAAAGACTTTAAAAATGGTCCTCATCAAAAAAAGAATCTTTAATAAGCAAGGGAGTCAGTTCTTCATTCACTCTTTGGGCAGAATTCCCCACTCACTGCAGTGAAAGTCAAGTAAGCCAAATCTCAAGGTAATATTTTGGTCCAAAATACTTTCAACTTTTTAAACAATAACAACAAAAAAAAGATATCATCTTGGCAGGGTGAATGTGTGGGAAGGAGATAAATGAGGGACTGCCCAAGGAGAAGCAAGCAATAGGGATCAGGGATGGGTCAGAGATTCCACCAATTTATTTGCTTCATACGCAGGTGGTGAGAGGTGCTTTGGACTAATGAACATGTTTTTAATGATTTTGAAGTGAATCCCAAAGCCTTGTTAATGCTCCAGCCACAAAGGGAAGCAAGGCTGAAAATGCCTTCATCTCCCCTAGTCCTGGGCATCTGAAGGCACAGTCCTTGAATCAAGTTATTTTCAGCTCAGATGTGTGGCTGAATTGTTTTCACTAGAGATCTCCATAAAACCTTGCAGTGATTACAAGGAAAGGCAAGCCTTATTTCAATGATGGGAGCCAGTCCATGGTCTGAGCTGGGGAAACCGGGCCTAATACATAGTGAGCTGTGACTAATGAAATGGAGAAACAGGTGTCCTTAGTGCTTTGATCTGTCTGTTATGTTCTGCTGGGGTGTCCTACCTGGCTGTGGACTCCAGTGAGAGCCTCCACTTCCCTTGGGAGTGAGGTGAGCAGGCTCCGGACAGTGGTGTGCTTTGGGCACAGTGAATGGGGATGGCTCACACAGGGTCTAAGAGAGAGTGCCCAGCCCAGAAACTGGCTCGCAGTGGAACTTGATGGAAATGCAGTGGCTCATTGTTTGAACCTGGTTCTTATGAAATAGTGGCTGCTCGTTTCAACAAAAGGAACCTGAATTCCCAATACTGAGGCTCAAAGTTCAAGCAAACTAAAGAAGCCTAATACTTCAGTTCAGTTCAGTTCAATCATTCAGTCATGTCCGACTCTGTGACCCCATGGACTTCAGCACACCAGGCTTCCCTGTCCTTCGACAGCTCCCGGAGCTTGCTCAACCTCATGTCAGTGGAGTCGGTGATGCCATCCAACCATCCCATCCTCTGTCATCCCCTTCTCCTCCTGCCTTCAATCTTTCCCAGCATCAGGGTCTTTTCCAATGAGTCAGTTCTTCGCATCAGGTGGCCAAAGTATTGGAGCTTCAGTATCAGCTCTTCCAACGAATATTCAGGACTAATTTCCTTTAGGAAATCTCCTTGCAGTCCAAGGGACTCTCAAGAGTCTTCTCCAACACCACAGTTCAAAAGCATCAATTCTTTGCTGCTCAGGTTTCTTTATGGTCCAACTCACATCCATACATGACTACTGAGAAAACCACAGCTTTGACTAGATGGACCTTTGTCAGCAAAGTAATGTCTCTGCTTTTGAATATGTTGTCTAGGTTGGTCATAGCTTTTCTTCCAAGGAGCAAGTGTCTTTTAATTTCATGGCTGCAGTCGCCATCTGCAGTGATTTTAGAGCCCAAGAAAATGAAGTCTCTCACTGTTTCCATTGTTTCCCCATCTATTTGCCATGAAGTGATGGGACTGGATGCCATGATCTTAGTTTTCTGAATGTTGAGCTTTAAGCCAACTTTTTCACTCTCCTCTTTCACTTTCATCAAGAGGCTCTTTAGTTCCTCTTTGCCTTCTGCCATTAGGGTGGTGTCATCTGTATATCTGAGGTGACTGATATTTCTCCCAGCAATCTTGATTCTAGCTTGTGCTTCATCCAGTCTGGCATTTCACATGATGTACTCTGCATATAAGTTAAATAAGCAGGGTGACAATATACAGCCTTGACATACTCCTTTCCCAATCTGGAACCAGTCCATTGTTCTATGTCTGGTTCTAACTGTTGCTTCTTGACCTGCATACAGATTTCTCACGAGGCAGGTCAGGTGGTCTAGTATTCCCATCTCTTGGAGAATTTTCCACAGTTTGTTGTAATCTTCCCAATCAAAGGCTTTAGTCAATGAAGCAGAAGTAGATGTTTTTCTGGGATTTTCTTGCTTTTTCAATGATCCAACAGATGTTGGCAATCAGATCTCTGATTCCTCTGCCTCTTCTAAATCCAGCTTAAACATCTGGACGTTTTCAGTTCACATACTGTTGAAGCCTAGCTTGGAGAATTTTGAGCATTACTTTGCTCTTGTGTGAGATGAATGTGATTGTGTGGTAGGTTGAGCATTCTTTGGCATTGCCTTTCTTTGGGATTGGAATGAAAACTGACCTTTTTCAGTCTTGTGGCCATTGCTGAGTTTTACAAATTTACTGGCCTATTGAGTGCAGTACTTTCATAGCGTCATCTTTTAGGATTTGAAATAGCTCATCTGGAATTCCGTCACCTCTACTAGCTTTTTTCATAGTGACTAACCATTTCCTTTCATCTAAGACCCCACAGGTTGGAATCTAGTCACCAAAAAGTCACTATAGAAAAAAAAAAAAAAATATATATATATATATATATATATATATCCATAAATGGATGATGAGCATCTCCTAGAGTCCATTTTATATATATAATGGACTTCCCTGGTGGCTCTGATGGTAAAAAGAATCTGCCCACAATCGGGAGACCTGAGTTTGATCTCTGGATCAGGAAGATCCTCTGGAAAAGGAAAGGCTACCCACTCTAGTTTTCTTACCTGGAGAATTCCATGGGCAGAAGAATCTGGTGGGCTATAGTCCATGGGGTCTCAATGAGTCAGACATGATTGAGTGACCAACACACACACACACACACACACACACACACACACACACTTATATATTAGGTTGACTAAAATGTTCATTTGCATTTTTCCATGGAAATAGATAAGCAACAAGGACCTATTATATAGCACAGGGACATTTGATATCTCCTAATAATCTCATAATCTATAAAGGAAAAGAATCTGAAAAAGAGTATATGTGTATGTGCATATACATGTATGTATAACTGAATCACTTTGCTGTGCACCTTACATGAACAGCATCATAAATTAGTAATGCTTCAATTTAAAAACAGTTATAAAAAGCAGTTGCCGGCATCTGTGATATGTGTGCCATGTGCTGAGTACTGGACATGTGTAACTGACTCATGGACGTGGAGCCTGACCTTTCTGCGTCCTCTCTACTAGACACCAATCAATGTGGATGCTGTCCTAGCTCATCAAGAAGCGCTGTCATAAAGTGTGGACAGATTCTGGGGCGGGGGAGGGGCTCTGCTGTCTGAACCACAAGTACTTGGCCTGGGAGCCCACCCCATCCCCCACACTCCTTGCCACTGTCAACATCAGCTGCATCTTCAAGACAACGTGAATGAGAGCCTCCTGTATATGCAGCTCCATCATAAATGCCCCAAAGTTCCCAAGTAGGACAGTAAAGGTCTCTGGCATTCTGTTTTATATGATGATAATAGTAAGAGTCGGAGAAGGCGATGACACCCCACTCCAGTCCTCTTGCCTGGAAAGTCCCATGGACCGAGGAGCCTGGTAGGCTGCAGTCCATGGGGTCGCTAAGAGTCGGACACGACTGAGTGACTTCACTTTCACTTTTCTCTTTCATGCATTGGAGAAGGAAATGGCAACCCACTCCAGTATTCTTGCCTGGAGAATCCCAGAGACAGAGGGGCCTAGTGGGCTGCGTCTATGGGGTCGCACAGAGTTGGACATGACTGAAGCAACTTAGCAGCAGCAGCAGCAATATTAACAGTAAGTAAAATGGTACATGTGTGCTAGGTCGTGTCCGAGTCTTTGTGACCCCATGGACTGTAGCCTGCCAGGCTCCTCTGTCCATGGGATTTCCCAGGCAAGAGTACTGGAGTGGGTTGCCATTTCCTTCTCTAGGGGATCTTCCTAACTGAGGGATTGAACTCGAGTCTCCTGCCTCTCCTGCATTGGCAGGCGAATTCTTTACCACTGCGCCACCTGCCACGCCCAGTTAAATGGTAGACAATAGTAAACTGTTTGCTTACTAGGTAGAATCTACTATATCATGTCATCAAGGTAAATGGTTCAAACATAAATTGAGTCTAAAAATTCTCCAATCCTAAAAGTGCCTTAACCTTCTCAGTGAAAATAGGCAGTCTGGGATGTGTCACAGTGCTTAAGGAGTGGGAGGGCAGGATTTAGAAATAGCCCTTTGAGGACGTGATCTGATATATTTTAGGCTAAGAAGCTCTGCTAATGTGGAGTCCTATAAAAGAAGGCAGAACTGTCACATCCCCATTCCTGCCCAATACACCATGGTTCTCATTCATTCACTCATTCATCTGTCCATCTGTCCATCCAAATAGTCAACAGCTATTTATTGAGAATTCTCCATGTGTCAGGCACTTTGCAAGGTTCCAGGGACCTAGCAAGAAACAGTCCAGACACCGTCTCCCCCAACCCTTTTGGTGTTTACAAGACAGCAACCACATGGAAAATTCAGACCACATGGCTCCATATCAAAGTCATTTAGTTTCTGGGTCGAAAGGTCTCCTGGGAGAAGGCGGATGCTGGGAGTAGGGGGAGGAGAGAGCTGAGGAGGACCTCCTTGGGAAGAGCAGCCTTCTCAGAACAGGAGGGAAGAGGCAACTGTGACCTCGAACGGGCCCTGGTGATGCACCAGGCGTGGAGTTGCTTGCTGGCTCCTTAGAGCCTGGCCACAGCAGGAGCTTAGAATCGGGGATCTCACACTCCCGTTGGGCCCACAGCAGGGACACACACATGCCCGGGGGTGCTGGCTGAGAAAGCACAGAGCCTGGGTGGCTGATGGAAGGGAGCAGATGGGGTTTGTCAAACGGGCTGCACGGCTCATTAGCAAGCTCCCTCCTTCCCATGCATGCTCTGATGTGCAAGCAAACACCTGCAGCTGTCCGGGAGTGAGCTCAGGGCTGAGGCGGTGCTTCAGACAATCTCCAGAAGAGCATCACACTTTCGAGGTCGCAGCCAGGACTGCAACAAAAGGTGGAAACGGCTCTCTCCTACTCAGCCTCCCTGATTAATTTGGTGTTTCAGACTCAGTAGCCCATGAGGTCTTCATCTCTTTCAGTTACTCCTCCAAACAGATGTCCGTTTTATGAGCCATTCCTGAGTCTTGCCTGGGGTGCCAATTCCCCTCCTTCACATGAACGCCTCCGGCTTCCCCCAGCCTCCAGCACATTGTCAGTGCCCAAGTATGGGGCTGAGTGCAGAAATGATCTCTGGTGGATGATTGTTTTTGCCTTGTGGTTCCATCCAACCCTTTATGGCGTGTGTGTGTGTGTGTGTGTGTGTGTGTGTGTGTGTGTGTGTGTGTGTGTTAGTCACTCAGTCATGTCTGGCTCCTTACCACCCCATGGACTGTAGCCCACCAAGCTCCTCTGTCCATGGAATTCTCCAGGCAAGAAATGCTGGAGTGGGTTCCCATTGCCTTCTCCAGGGGATCTTCCTGACCCAGGGATCGAACCTGGGTCTCCTGCACTGTAGGCAGATTCTTTACCATATGAGCCACCAGAGAAGCTCTATGGGATGTTTGCAAGACACTCAACCTAAAGAGGGAAAACACATTATAGCTTGGAAACGTCTGGAAACCAGAGATTCTGGAGGGGGAACCCTATGGGACTTGAGGGTTTATGCGAAATGTTTGTAAAGTGCTGTCCAGAACGAAAGCTTCCCGGAAAGTCTTCATGGGTCTGTAGGAGGCTAATGTATGGTAATCAGGGCCACATGGAACGGCTGTAATCTTTGACAACATAACAAGGAACTTCTCGCTGTTTTCTGCTGTTGCTGCATATTCCTAGCACTCTTCCCTGCTGGAGAGGCGTGAATAGAAGATTTATTTTGTATTGTTAGACTGTCAAGGCACTCTGGAGCAACAACTTTTAAATGATAACTTCCCCAAGCTTATAGAAGTTGTGAATTACACGCTTTTAGTCCAGCGTGCGTGAAGGTCTGACAGCACTCCGCTCCGCGTCATCCTTCACTCAGCGCCCTGTATGGTCAGTGGCTAAACACGCTGCCCTTCCCAAACCCAGTGGGACCATTATGAAGAATGACAGAAAGCTATTTCTAGACAGGAAGCGAGCTGCGGCCACTGACGTGTCATCACTGAAAGAGAACTTCTTCACACCTTGGTCCCCTGGGGGCCCCAGGAGACCTTTCTCTGCCAAAACAGAGACCATCTCGAGTTAACTGAATGTGAGAAAGGATTCCGAGGTTGGGAGGGGGAGAGAGGGAGGGATGTGCAATGAGATGGGACACGGTTTCAGGAAAGTTTGGTCCAATCTTCCACCTTAGCGTTCCCTAAAAGCGGGTGTGATAGCAAAGCTTTGCACAGGGCAGGACCTGATGCGCTTTGACCTTGATCGCTAAGCAACTGATGACCTCTGTCATCCCTCCAACCTCTCCAGTTGGCATAGAGGGATTTGGTGCCAATACTTTGGCCACCTGTTGTGAATAGAAAACTCACTGGAAAAGACCTTGATCCTGTGAAAATCTGAGGGCAGGAGGAAAAGGGAGCTACAGAGGATGAGATGTTGGATAGCATCACCGACTCAATGGACATGAGTTTGAGCAAACTCTGGGAGATGGTGAAGAACAAGGAAGCCTGGCGTACTGTAGTCCATGGGGTCGAAAAGATTTGGACACGACTTAGCGACTGAACCACAAGTTAATTAATTAGTTAATGAGTAGATCTTTTGAATGGAGTTACTATCTGACAATCAGTCTAAAGACACAGGATGTGGCAATTTCATTTTTCACTCCTGTCTCGCCCCCATTTTTGCATCCACTTAGCACTTAGAACTCTTCTTATTCCACATGTGCTGAGGTTACTAAAGTGTCTCTCTCCCCTGTCTGCCCGCTGGATTATACAATGCTTTGGGCAGTGGTCCCCAACCTTTCTGGCACCGGGGACTGGTTCCATGGAAGACAGTGTTTCCATGGACTGGGGTGAGGGGGATGGTTTGGGGATGATTCAAGCACATTACGTTTATTGCGTACTTTATTTCTATTGTCATTACATCAGCTTCAGCTCAGATCATCAGGGATTATTCCTGGAGGCTGGGACCCCTGCTTAGGGGGCATGGTCTGTGTCTTATGTGTCGTCTTCTGCATCACCCAGCACATGCGGCTGTTAGTATGCACGTAAATAAACAGTCATTGGAATGAATCAGAGTCTTAGCCGATCATGTAAGCCGTGGTCTTCCTGATCAGGCTTCTTCCTGAGCCCAGAGAAGGTGATGTTTTCCTCTCAGCCTCCTGCCTAATTTCATTTGCTCCCAGGGCATATGAGTCAGGGCTTGTTTTCCAGACTGGGTGAGCCTCTTTTCTCCACAACCCCTTAATGAAGGTTCTGCTAAAGCCAAGGGCTCATGTAGTGAGATTGTTATTGTGGTTTTGCTCATGCCTGCCGAGTTCGGGTTTATTATTAGAGGGCTGTACACAAGGGCTGGCTCCTTGCCTGTTGTTGTTTTTTTCTTTTTCCTAAGGCAGCTGAAAACAGAATAGTTGCATTTGTTTTGAGGGGGCAAAAAAGAACAAGAGATTTTGCAAACAGTTATAAAAAAAAAAAAAAAGCTGAATTGGTCCATTTTGGAATCTCCCGACCTTGACAGTGTCCTTCTAATACTCTATAAACATTTGTTTGGGGTATTTAATAAGCTGCCAGCTGACAAATTGCGGAACTTTTTGCAAGAGCCCCTTATCTTTTCTAGAACCACTGAGATGGCAAAATATATTCTCCGTCTCCACAATTCGCTCTATATTTGCATGTGGAAATTGGAAAGCAAGTTGTTTTTCTTCGTTTGCATGACAAAACTCAGACCCCAAAATACAATTCAGCATTTAATTTGAGCTAGTTAGAGAGTGTAGAAAAGGGCTTCAGCCCCCGGTTGGCTCCATTTTGCTGCTGCTGTTTCTGTTGTTACAATTAAAATTGATGTATAACGCTGAGGATATAAAGTACCTCCTTGGGCAGCGCTGCAGTGAACCTGGGGAGCAGGCTGCCTCAGGAGGTCATGGCGAAAAAACAAACCCCATGAAAAGCTGCCTTTGTTTTAAGGTTTTAATAACTCCATTACAACTTAGCACAGGCCTCCCCTCAGCGTGAGAGGGGGCTGTCAGCCCTGGGGCAAGGACGGAGTTGCTGGAATGACCCCTTGGTAGCAGCCCCTGATCACAGCTTACCGAAAGCAGATCAGGAGAAAGAACTTAGGACAGTTAATGTTTAAATAAGCGCTCCTCTTAGCCCGGGACTCCCCAGAGTTCTCCATCCAGACAGGGATGCTCCGTTCCTTCCCCTCCCAGCCTCCAGAGGGCGCTCCATCCTTCACACTGCAGGCAATCTTTCCTGCCCCAGGGCAGGAGCTGCTCCTGCTGCTTGCAGGGAGTGGAGGACGCTTCCTTCCTCCGTGACTCTCCTTCCTCCTGATTCGCACCAGGTGGGACTTCCACCCAGTCCACGTGTGTCCAGTGCCGACTGTGGACAGGCACTGTGCCAGGTGCTGAGGGATGCAGATAACCTATAATGGAAAAGAATCTGAAAAAGAAAAATATATATATGTGCATATATACATATACACACGCACACACATATGTGTACACACACATGGGCTTCACAGGTGGCTCAGTGGTAAAGAATTTGCCTGCCAATGCAAGAGACATGGATTCGATCCCTGAGTTGGGAAGATCCCCTGGAGAAGGAAATGGCCACTCACTCCAGTATTCTTACCTGGGAAATCTCATGAACAGACATGGACAGAGGAGCCTGGCAGGCTACAGTCCATGGGGTCGCAAAGAATTGGACATGACTGACTAACAACAACACACACACACACACACACACACACACACGTTTAACTGAATCACTTTTCTATACACTTGAAACTAACACAATATTTTAAATACCTCAATATAAAAAAAAATCAGAAAAAAAAAAAAAAACAGAGGATCTGCTCCACACCCTGGAGGTCCAACGAAGGAGGCAGGCAAATGAACAGGCACTTATAACACCAAACTAGTCCGTGCAGCAAAATTTTCGAACCAGATACTGGATCAGATTCAGACTCTGGCATCCAGAGGTTCTGTGTCCTTGGGCAGGTTACTCACATTCCTAATCTGGGTTTCCCTTCATCATCTTCCTCTAAGAGCACGACGAGCATTATGTAAGACAATATATGTGAACCATTGAGTAGCACGCCCGGCTCTGAGTAAGTGGTAAATTGTAGTCATGCCTGTTCTAATAGAGAACAACCAGACCTCCAAAGAGGAGTCCTGACCTGTATTGCAGAGCAGACTGTGGAATAACCTCAAAAGCCTTCTAGAACTGCTCAAAAGACTATTTTACAAAGTTCAGGGAATTGGTGAGAGGAAAAGACATTCAGGCAGAAGAAGTGCTGAGTTCAAAGACCTGAAGATAAGATGGAGCAAAGCATCGTCAGGTACCTGTGGGTGGTTTCACACGAGGACCCATGAGCCAGCAAAGCTGGTGTTCTCCGTCATGGTGGGTGCATCTCCCAGGATGGGAGGATTCAAGGTGACTTTTTTAAAGTTTCCAATTGAAACACGTTTTAAAATTTTCCAACATTATGTATGTATAAGTGGTGAAACATATAGCTAATGAGAAGGTCTCAAACACTAGAGTCTGAGGGCAAGTCTGAGGGCTGCCTGCCATTTAGAACATCTGTTCCCTGCAGAGAAGGGGCAGGCAGGGCTGGACACTCTCATTTACCAGAACTATCCTTGCTTCTAACATCTTTCCCACCACGTGGAAATGCAACCATAATTCACCTTGGCGATCTGACAGTTCCCTGTGCCAAGTTCCAAAATTTCAGTGTGAAAAGTTCCCTCACTAAGAAGTATAGGGTGTTATCCGTGGTGTCTGATAGAAGAACTACAAATCTAGCAGGGACTAGGGTCTGACTCCTTCACCTTTCCATCTTATACTGCATCCCACTCACAATCTTGATGGTGTACTGAAAAGTCCATTACTCTCAGGGTCTCGGTGACACCCCCTCTGCAGAAAGCATCGTGGTTAATACCTGATCTTCACCTAATAATACTACAGGCAGACCTTGGAGGTGTTTTGGGCTCAGTTCCAGACCACCCCTGTAAAACAAATATCGCAATAAAGCAAGTCACACAGATTTTTTAGTTTCCCAGTGTATAGAAGTTATATTAACACTATATGGTAATCTGTGAAAGTCACTCAGCTGTGTCCAACTCTTTGCGACCCCATGGACTGTATCCATGAAATTATCTAGGCCAGAATACTGGAGTGGGTAGCCTTTGCCTTCTCCAGAAGATCTTCCCAACCAAGGGATTGAACCCAGATCTCCTGCATTGTAGACGATTCTTTACCAGCTGAGTCACAAGGGAAGCCCAAGAATACTGGAGTGGGTAGCTATCCCTTCTCCAGCAGATCCTCCTGACCCAGGGATCAAACCAGGGTCTCCTGAATTGCAGGCAGATTCTTTACCGACTGAACTATCAGGGAAGCCCTGATAATCCCTATTAAGTATGAAATAGCAGTATGTCTAAGAAAACACAGTACATATCTTAATTGAAAAACACTTTATTGCTAAGAAATGCTAGTCATCATCTGAGTCCTTGGCAAGCTGTGGAAGCACCATCGAAGATGACTGATCACAAATAGATAACTAATGATAACTGACTGTACAGCACGGGTTACTGTACTCAGTGCTCTGTGCTCGCCTAAGTGGGAAGGAAGTCCAGAATAGAGGGGATATGTGTATATGCATAGCTGATTCACTTTGCTGTACAGTAGAAACTAACACAGCATTATAAAGCAACTATATTCCAATAAAACTTAATTTAAAAAAAATCACTGATCACAGATCACCGTACTAAATATATTCACAATGAGAAGGTTTTGAGGTATCGGGAGAATGACCAAAAGGTGACACAGAGACACATAGTGAGCAAATGCTGCTGAAAAATTGGTGCCGTTAGACTTGTTTGATGTAGAGTTGCCACAGACCTTCCATTTGTAAGCAACAACAAAAAAAAAAGAAGAAGAAGAAGAAGAAGAATCTGTAAAGCACAATGCAATGGGCTATTCCTGCATTATTGTTCCTAACTTATAGGCGAGGAGTCAGAGGCATTGTTGGTGTATAGTCACTAAGTCGTATCTGACTCTTTTGCAACCTCATGGACTGTAACCCAACAATATCCTCTTTTCCTGGGATTTCCCAGGCAGGAATACTAGAGTGAGTTGCCATTCCTACTCCATGGGAATCTCCCCAATCCAGGGATCAGATCTGCCTCTTCTGCATTGCAGGCGGATTCTTTACCTCATTGGTAGAGACACCTGGGAAGACCATAGATTTCAGAGGTGTAGCCAAGAGTCATATAACTTATCTGATGTTATCCACAGCCAAGTATAGCGTGGAACCTGGGGGCGGCAGTCCAAAGACCATGAAAAGTGGCTGAATAAAGGACCTTTGTGATTACTATTTGCACTTCTGATAATGGAATAATATAATCTTAGGACCAGAAAGGTCCTAAGGTCCTCCCCCCAGTTTATAGCTGGAGGTGGGCAAGAATGAGGAACTGCCAGCCCAGGGCCCCAAGGCTACTCTGGGAGTCAGGCTAGGCAAAGGATTGCATTTGAAGGCAATCTCTTCTCTTTTATTACCATCACTATTAGTACTCAAATTGTTGTTGTGCGTATATGAGAGAGAATATTATTCATGTTTTTATTATCTCCATGAGGCTCATCAAGACTGAAGAATCAAGACAATAGCTCTCCCTGAAGATCTGAGCTGGGTTTTCATCTCATCCATTCCCTAGCCTCTCTTTTTGTCTCTTTGCAGTTTGAACTCAAATTGGGATTCAAGGTCTGGATGTTTGTACAATGGCTGGGCTGGTAACTGTTCAGGCATTTAATTTGGCACGTGATGGACTCCATGTGGATTTTTAAAATTTGTTGAAATAGTTGAAGGGAGGAATTTGGGACACAGGAATATTAAGAAGACAGCCAAGGAGCAGCTAACACTAGGCCATGCAGGCCGAGCACCCCACCACTGCCCAGTGGGTTGGGTTGGAGTCTTGGTCCCATGGAGGCGGGGAGGGGGCTTGGATGGAGAGGCTGAGCTGAAAACGGTGAAAGGTCCAGGGTACCAATAACTCCTCTTTCCCTCCATGTTTCCTCCCCTCCTTTCCTTCCTCGGTTGTCCTTCCTTGCTTCCTCTCTCTGTCTCTCTCCCTTCCTTCTCTCTGCTTTTCTTTTACTTAACATAATAAGTAAATACTGAATGTCTGTTGCATACTTTGTTGTGCGGAAGTTAGCTATCACCCTGAAAATAAATGTTCTTAGTTGACAAGATGAAAGGTTTGGGAAGCATATTTAATGTATTCCTAAATGAATAAATGGCAACTTAGAGACCACAGTCTGCAATCAGATCAAGGTTTGTTTTTTTTTTTCTTTTTTGCGAGGGGCGGGGGGGACACCGCACCAGATTAATACTGAAGTTCAGAGCAAAAGCAGGTGAGATAGGGTGAGGCTGGTGGGGAAAATGGCCCAGGAGTGCACTGGGACCTCCGAGAAAGATGAGCAGAGCCTTTGAGTAATGACAGTCCCTGCATGCAGAATGGCTTCTAGCAGGTTAATCTCCCTCCCCCTCCAGGCCTGTCTGTTACTGAGATGTAGCCCTTCTCCCAACCTTCAGGATGAGACCTAAATTTATAAAGAAATCTTCTATGGTCTCTATAGCACTTGCCATCACTGCCCTGTTTTATGTGTTCACCTATGAATGAATTAATCTGAATACAAAGGTGCTGCTTTAGTATATTAAATCTATAAATATATGCATACATACATATGTAATTCTTTCACTATAGGTTAAGACCCATCTACAAAAACTCCTCAGATCTTATGGCTGTGCTCCTCAAATGAAAAGCCAGTCTTTTTTCATCTCAATCTCTCTGCCACTCTTCCCACAACCAGACACCCATCCAACTTCATCCATCCTCTGAGCTCAACTGTTAGCCAAGAAATCTCCAACCAGTCACTGGAATGTGAGTCTTGACCTTTATCGCATCCCCTTTGAAAACCTAATTCAATCTCAGATTCTGCTTCCTAGAAAGACATGCCCAACTCTTGAAGATGGTTTCACACACTTGATTCACTCTTAGGGATCTGAGCCTCCCCAGCATGGGAACCCCTGCTTGGAGGAGAGGTTGTTATATACCAATGACTTTCCAATTTCTGTTAATAAATGTTGTAAATGTGATCTATGACTTTTAGTTCCATGCATCTGACAAATGTCCGTGTATTTTTTAAACAAAAAGAAGTCACAAATGGAAACAGGGAGGCACATTTCATAGTTTCTTTCTCTGTAACTAAAATGCTTTTGTCAAAAGATATTTACCCACGGGAAGCCTGGCCTGCTGCTGCAGTCCATCGGGTTGTAAAGAGCCAGACACAACTAAGCTACTGAACAGCAATAACATTTACCCACAAATCTCCTGCTCCTCCTCCCCATCCAAACACCAGTTTCAGACCTGTTTCTCAAGGTGAAGTTCACCAGGGGACTCCGATCCACTTCCTCTGGCATCTTCTCATAAGCCTCTAAATGGACCATCATGCCCTCCTTTCCTCAAACAAGAAGGGATCTGTCATTGGAGAGCATCTTTCGGGTTGTAGGCATTTCCCTCCCACCCTTATGTATTTAAAGAAGAAAATTGCCACTTATTTGTACAGAGTAAATTGGCTTATGGGCCATAATAGGCTTCTCTACTCTTGTCTCAGCCAGGAAAAGGTCATCTTCAGACTGCTGCAATCCGCAGAACTCGGGGATTCTTGACAGCAAGTAGAGAAATCACATACTCCTAAACTGCAATTTCCTTTGCGGATTAAGACCTCACTGGTCACAGGTGTTTGATTTCAGCAGGTTTATTTTCTAGCACTGCTGGCTATTGACTGGGATGTAAATTGTACCTCATGTGCCCTCTTCAGAATACAACCAGAGTGTCTGAGACACACATATGCACAAACCTACATGCATACTCCCAGCAAACATAGGTGGGTACATACACACAAACACACGCACAAACACAGGCCACTTTTTTCAGCTTGGATAGCTCAGCCATGTCCTACTGCAGAGGGCCCTGTTCCAATTGATGTTATTAGCCATTGCCGTGGCAACAGATACAGATGGCTGTGATTGCGGCCGTGGGATGCCAGGTCCCTATGGAGCTCTTACCCTTGAGTGCATCTAGTTTACAGCTGAGACAAAATGAACATAAAACAAGCAGGCTAGAAAAGAAGTAAAAACCCACGTATTGTCCAGGGGATAGTACAGTTGACGGCCAGTGGTTGCCCAGGGGGTGCATGTGGAAAGTTAGCTCTGATCATCCTGGGATGGAAGGTCTCCTTTGATGAAGCAGTCATCTGCTCCAGCTTGTCTTCACCAGGAGCCTTAGTAAGTTATAGGAGAATGTCATAGTAGCCAAATGTTGTCATTTCTGTGTATTATAAATCTCACTAAGGATAGGATTTGTAACTGTGATCTACGACTTTTAGTTTCAATCCTTCAAGAGAAGAGCTTCCCAACCTCAATCCTCTGATGTCGCTCATGGGACCAGAGAAGATGCTCACCTCCCCTAGGGAGCATCAGGAGCGTTCATCCTTCTGTGCTTTTGCAGAAGCTGTTCCCTCTGTTGATAAAGCTGTTCTTCACTTCTGTGCGTGGCCATCTCCTTTTCTCACTTTTTGGGCCCAGCTCAGTTGTGTTCATCCCCGTGAAGCCTTTACAGACCGGATGTAGTACACATCCTCCTGTGGTCCCGCTGCTCTCGTGGGACCGTATGTGCACTTGCCCCGTGGGACCATGGGTGGCATTCAAGCAGTTAAGCCCAGGCTCCTCGGCCTGGGCGTTGCAGAGGCCAGGTGTGCCTCTCCGACTCTTGTCTGCTCCTCCCAGCACCTGGCATCCTGTCGGGGCTGGCACTTCATTCTCACCTACTCAGTGTTTCTGAATTGATGAATGAAGGAATCAATTAGGTAGCTCTGTAATACTCATTTAGGAAGCTCCCTGGGAAAACAGCTCCCTTATATATAGAAACCATTTCTCATGCCGTGTGAATGATGAGTCTGGTGCTAACGCCATCTCCCTGGGCTGAGCTTCCTTTGTTTCTGCTCCCACGTGCCTTCACTGTGCTCACACGTAGGAAGTTTAACTCCCTCCTTGGTTAGCCTCTCTTGAGGTAGGGCCAAGGCAAAGAAAGGAAGAGAACTGCAAGCCAAAAATCAAGGCAGCAGGTAAAGGGATTAGAAACCGTGACTTTGGAACTGAATTTCTGAGTGTCTGCTGTCTTTCCTCTTCTCTGTCACAGCTACAGACAACTGGGAGACATCATTCACCTGTGGAATAGCCACAGTGGATCAGGTTGTAACCAAGTGATGGGGGGTTTGGGGTGCTTGGAGGCAGCAGAGTAGAATCTTGTTTTGGTTTTGCTTCTCTTAGCTTTTAGGAAGGTTCAACTTAAAAAAAAAAATTTTTTTTTGGTGTATAGTTTAGGGCTTCCCTGAAAGCTCAGTTGGTAAAGAATCCACCTGCAATGCAGGAGACCCCAATTTAATTCCTGGGTTGGGAAGATCCACTGGAGAAGGGAATGGCTACCCACTCCAGTATTCCGGCCTGGAGAATTCCATGGACTGTATAGTCCACGGGGTTGCAAAGAGTCAGACACAACTGAGCGACTTTCACTTTTACCTCACAATATTGTTAGTTTCTGTTGTACAGCAAAGTTGATCCACTTTTTGCGATTTCCTTCACATTTAGGTCACCACAGACCACTGAGTGGCTCAGTGGTAAAGAATCCACCTGCCAATCCAAGAGATTCAGGAGACAAGGAAATGGCAACCTGCTCCAGTATTCTTGCCTGAGAGATCCCATGGACAGAGGAGCCTGGCGGGCTACAGTCCATGGGGTCACAGCGAGTTTAACACGACTGAGCATGCGTGCACAAGATCACTGAATAGAGATCCCTGTGGTATACAGCAGGTTCTCATGAGTTACCTATTTTATGCATAGTATCAATAGTGTATGTATATCAATCCAAATTTTTTATTTTGAACACATTAAGAATGCTTCCTATGACAGGCACTGTGCTAGGCATATGTGTGTTTCTCACTTATGCCTGCCCCACGTTGTTGAGTGGTCTCATGATTCCATCTTACAGATGAGGACCAGGTCAGGGAGATAAATTGTCTGGCCAAGGTCCCACAGCTGGTGAGCAGCAGAGGAAGAATTTGAACCCAGGGAAGCCATACACTGCTGCTGCTGCTAAGTCGCTTCAGTCGTGTCCGACTCTGTGCGACCCCATAGACGGCAGCCCACCAGGCTCCCCCGTCCCTGGGATTCTCCAGGCAAGAACACTGGAGTGGGTTGCCATTTCCTTCTCCAACGCAGGAAAGTGAAAATTGAAAGTGAAGTCGCTCAGTCTGAAACCTTGTAAATCAACTCTGTTGTTGTTTAGGCACTAAGTCATGTCCAACTCTTTTGCAACCCCATGGACTATAACCTGCCAGTCTCCTCTGTCCATGGGATTTCTATACTTAAAAAAAAATAATTTAAGCCAAAGTACACAACCAAGGAAAGAATAAAGTATAAAGTACTACTTCAAAGGAGATAATCACATTTTCAACTCCCTATCTAATTCAGTCTAAGCATGTTATGTTTAATATAAAATTGAGGAAAAATCCATATTTGCTATGATGACAATGTTGACAAAGAATTAAGAATAATAAACTACCAGAATATTTTAGTGTCTGAGACACATGTAAGTGATATAGACTTACCTTGGACATAAGGGTTCCCCAGAAATCATTCTCAAAAAAAAGTTTTTAGAGGTGAAAAAAATATTTTCTATAAAAATGGAAACTTCAAAGCTGTGGAATTTCTGATACATCCTCAGTTATGCAGAATAGCTTAGTTATCCATAAATCTGGGCTTCCCTGGTGGCTCAGTGGTGAAGAATCAGCCTGCAGGACAGGAGATGCAGGAGACCTAGGTTCGATCCCTGGGTTGGGAAGATCCTCTGGAGGAAGGCATGGCAACCCACTCCAGTATTCTTGCCTGGAGAATCCCGTGGACAGAGGAACTGGTGGGCTACAATCCGAAGGATCACCAAGGGTTGGACACGACTGAAGTGACTGGGCTCACATGCATGCAAGCAACCATAAATACCCATCTTTTTCAAACACTCAAGTTAACCCAAGTTTCACTAAAACACAGAATGCCCAAGGAGATTGCAGCTTTGACCTTGGCAGGTCTGAGAGCGGGGATGCACCTGAGATGCGAGGTCCTCGGTGGCCTCACTCCTCGTGTCCCTGTCCTTCACCAACCCCAACAGCCTGCAGATATCCTATTAGCAGGAGCTTCCTGAAAGTGCAGCTCAGAGCCCTCTCAGTCCACTTTGCCACCCCATCATTCCCATCACACCTGCATAACCTGTATAATGACCCCTGGCTTCCCGTTTGCTTCCTGATTGCCCAGGGCTTGAAGATTCTGCTCAGCTGGAAGGCCTGGAGGTCATGCCTGGTCCTTGGAAGCAGCCTGTTTGTATGTTAAGGACAGCGCACTGCATCTCAGCCACTAATGGAGCTGAGAAAAGGTGCCCAGGGCTCATTATTCTTGAGGGAATCCTCAAGGTCATAGTCCCATAGACTTGCTGTTTGCAGGCAGAAAAGGCAGAAGAGAAGCAGATTTAAGAATCCTAGCACTTGGTGTGGGTTTTTTTTTTTTTTGACACATGTTAAGAGGTATACAATTTCTGGTCTCCCACTGCAATTAAATCTTAATCAAGAGAGGGAGCTTCCTTGGTGGTCCAGGGGTTAAGAATCTGCCTCGCAATGCGGGGGACACTGGTTTGATCCTGGAGAATCCCACGTGCTGAGGGACAACTAAAACTGCGCACCATGGCAGCTGAAGCCCGCGGTCCCTGGTGCCCATGCTCCGAAACAAGAGAAGCCACTGCAATGAGAAGCTGCACGCCACAACTGGAGAGTAGCTCCTGCACGCAACTAGAGGAAGCCCACGTGCGGCCCAGCACAGCCTCCCCGCCAAAACAAGAAAATCTTAATCAAGGGAGAAATCCCTGCCCGGACACCTCCACACCTGCTGTTTACACTAACGCCCTAGTAAGGCTGTCTTTCTCTAAGTGCCCAGCTCCCCGGACCCATGTTATCGTACCGCAGCCCACGCTTTACCACGACAGCCTGTCTTTCCCCAGAGCAGAAGGTGGAGTAGGTGCTCAGGCGATGCTGAGAGCTCAAATGAGGACAAGGGGATGAGCCAGGTTTCTGACAGATGGGGAGGGAGGCCCTCAGTCCCACTTGGGTCACGTTCTAAATGGCCCAACTTAATTAGTTTCCAGCAGTCTAGACCACTTCCCTGAGACCCCCTAGGGCATTCTTAATGATGCCAAACCCATGGACACAAGGGATGTTCCCTGGATGCAGCTGGGGCCTTTGAGATCCTTTGAGATCTGGTTACAGGTGACCCGGAGCCATGTTAAAAATGATCCTCGCTACAGCATAGGGAACTCAACTCAGAGCTCTGTGGTGACCTAAATGGGAAAGAAATCCAAAAAAGAGGGGAATATATGGGCTTCCCAGATGGTTCAATGGTGAAGAATGTGGCTGCAATGCAGGAGACCCGGGTTCCACCTCTGCGTAGGGAAGATCCCCTAGAGAGGGAAATGGCAACCCACTCCAGTATTCTTGCCTGGGAAATCCCACAGACCGAGGAGCTTGGCGGGCTACAGTCCGTGAGATCGCAAAGAGTTGGACACGACTTAGTGACTAAACAACAACATGTACACTTACAGCTGATTCACTTTGCTGTACAGTGAAACTAACATAACATTGTAAAGCAACTATACTCCAGTAAAAATAAACTTCTGAGAATATATTTCAAAACTGGGGGCAGAGGGGGTTCCAGGGACCAGGAAAGATCTCGGCCATCTCTCTGGCTCTCCCTCTTCCCCTTCCTCCCTCCCAGCTCCCCCATCTCTGCAGAACAATACCAGATATGCCCCTGCATACGTGCCTGCTCAGTCACTTCAGTTGCGTCCGACTCTTTGCAACCCTGTGGACTGTAGCCAGCCAGGCTCCTCTGACCATGGGAATTCTCCAGGGAGGAATACTGGAGTGAGTAGCCATGCCCTTCTTCAGAGGATCTTCCCGACCTAGGAATCGAACCCAGGTCTCCTGCCTTACAGGCAGATTCTTTACCACTGAGCCACCAGGGAAGCCCAGATTCCCCCTCTACTCTTCTGCTCAACTGTCATTTCCACCTGGGCTCACGTTCCCAGGAATCTTTTCTTCCCTTAAGTCTTCATCATCGTATTTTTCCTACAGAAACAAACATTTATACCCGAAAGCAATCTGGGAGGAGCTGTTCGTGTAATAGTGTTTCCTCTTCTTCATCACACACACACACACACACACACACACACACACACAACCCCTCCTTCTTTGCAGTTCACAGAGCAGCTGTGCATAGGTCCTTACTGGTGCTCCACTGTGATGGGCCTTACTGTAATCTTCATTTGGAGAGACGACGGCCCAGCAAGACTGAAATCACAGAGCCAGTGAGGACTGGAACCCTCCTTTAGACCCCAGACCATGCTCTCTCCTCTTCGGGCACTTTACCTCCTCAATCGAAAGGCATTTCTTAGGCTGTTACTACTCCGCACTGTTTCTCTAAAGAGATCCCTGAAGACATGCTCGCCATCAAGTTAGAAATCACAGAAAAGGTCGAGGAGACCCTGAAGGGCAGACTCGGAGTGAGCTGTTTAGAGGCTCCACGTGTTAAAACAATGGTCTGTAGGCCCCACGTGCCCCTCTGTGGCCCAAGTCAATCTGGACTTTCAACCAGTGGAGGTGTGTGTACGCTCAGTCATGTCCGACTCTTTGTCCCCATGGACTGTAGCTCACCAGGCTCCTCTGCCCATGGGATTTCCCAGGCAAGGATACTGAAGTGGGTTGCCATTTCCTTCAGGGGATCTTCCCAATACTAAGCCACAAAGTCAGGAAAGGAGATTGCTCTGAGACCCTCTGTTTTTGTTAATGAGGGGCCCCTCCCTTCTTTTAGCCAAATAGCAAATGGCAAGTTCCTTCCCAAAAGAAATGTTTTCCTAATTCTTCAGCAACCCCAGCTCTTCTGGAACCCAGCACACCTGTTTCTGCTGCCACTGGCCATGAAGCCAGCCTGGGCAGGCATTCTAGGAGGATCCTGGGACACTAGTCAGCAGGTTAGGAACCTCAGCAAGCGATCTGCTAAAGGTTCTAGCCAAGGAGCAGGCTTGGATGGACAAGGAATATTCAGATGTTTTAGAAGGGAAAGAGGCTGTATGCCTAGGATCTCAGAGTGGGGATCAGTGGGGGCCATCCTTGGGGGGTTCCTAGATTAGAGAAGAAGAAGGGGGCTGCAAAGACATCCACCCGGAGGTCCCGAATGTAGGGAGATCTTTGCTCTCTACCTGGCTGGGGTGGGTGTAATGAGTCATCACTTCCACAACCATCAGCTTTGCACAGTGGGGAGCAGAAGTCCACCTGCTCCGAGATACTCCATTTCCACCTTCCTGCCAGGCACACAGGGAGGCAGAAACCACAGAACAAACTCACGTATTACTCTGCAGCGTCCACGGGCCCTCAGGATCTTCGTGGACACACAGATGAATTGTTTCAAGCGAGTCTGAATCCAATTATTTCATTTTCCTTCCCATTCTGAATTGTTGATGTTTAGAAATAAATTGTTCCCTGTGCTTCTGATTTACAAGGACAAAATGCACATGCAGAAAACAGGGTCAGTGGAGTGATTTGAATTTCCATTACAATTACAGTTCATTTCAACCATATGATTCTGTGCTTTCCTCATCTACATCAGCCCGGTGCTGGCGGAGATTGGAGGCTGAGGCTCACACTGCCACCGTCCCCTCAGCAGCCCTGTCAATCACTCAGCCCCTACTGTATGTAGCAGGCCACACAGTGGATCAGGACTCAGCCACTAAGTCAGCCACTCACCAAACTGGAGTGCCCATCAGTGCATGCTTTGAGGGATTGGCAGGGAGGAGGGTGTGGCTGAGCCTCCCAGGTAAGGGATGAAGCTGGAGAGCATCAGACGCTGACCAGCATATTCTTCCTGCCAACTATAGCCATGCCGTCAGAACTATCCATATCAAGTACTTTTATGAGCCAGACATAGTGCTAAGAACTTGACATGTTTTATACTCACAGCAGCGCTGTGAAGTAAGGTTATTGTTAGTCGACTTTATGGATGAAAAATTGAGTCTTAACTTAAATAAGTGGCAGAAATGAAAATGCACTAATGGCAGAAAGTGTTAGTCACTCAGTCGTGTCTGATTCTTCGTGACCCCATGGACCGCAGCTCGCCAGGCTCCTCTATCCGTGGGCTTCTCCAGGCAAGAATCCTGGAGTGGATTGCCAGTCCCTTCTCCAGGGGATTTCCCTACCCAGGGATGGAACCTGGGTCTCCTGCATTGCAGGCAGGTTCTTTACTGTCTGAGCTACCAGGAAAACCCATCCAAATCATTTGGATATTCAGAGCCCAGACTCATATTCCCCGCACGATGCTGCATCCTCCAAGTTCAGTGACAGGAGGTTCAGAAAGCTGAAGGGACACCCCAGTGTCCTGCTTTGCTAATTGCAGGTGGTCCTGAATGTAGGTTTCAGTGAGTCTGAAGGGTGCTTTTCCCTTCCCCTCTCCTGCAGACACCTAACAGTGTGCAGAGACCTGCACAGTATCGGCCTTTCTGGGCCCACCTCTGATATGACCCCGCACCCCAGAAATGCTGCCTTTGGGATATTCCCTACTCCCCGCTCTGCGCTGTTCTCGGCCGCTCACAGTCAGGCTTTTTCTGTGTCCCAGTGCTGTGACACTCATGCTCTTCGAGCTGAGCATCAGCATTTAAAAGAACAGGGGAAAAGGGGGTAGTTAATACAAGAGGAAACTCACGCCAACATCACAGGTACCCTATTACCCAGTGGGCGCCTGCTCCGTATTTCACGCCAGAAGGAGGAGAATTTTGGTCTCAGTGGCAGAGACACTGGGGAGTTTCAAAACACATCGCTTGGGCAGCCCGATCTGTTGAAGGGGAAGGCCAACTCTGCCACCACAGCGGTGATGTCTCCTTCTCCAGCTGAGCAGACTGACCCTCCAAGGCTCTCCTTCCCTCTGGATTCAGCAATGCGCTTACCCAGTACAGCTGGACAGGACCGCAGAATGGAATCCCTCTGTCCAGAGCAGGGTCAAGGCCATGCCCTGGACCAGTAAACTATCACCGCCTGACCCTCTTTCTTTTTATCCCATTAGCCAGATTTCTTTGGTCCCCCATTTTAATATATAATCAGTCAGATCTTGTGCATCTCACCTTTTTTTCCCTTTCCCCATTGCTCTCTGGGTCACCTCTACAGACTTAAGAGTATGTTCAGGATTCCAACCTTATCGAATTAAAAATAAAGTCAAGCCTATGTCTCCCCATGGATACAAAAGTGTCCCATTGAAAGGTGAGTCTAAATCACAAATTAAATGAAGACATGATAGCAAAGTGGCTTATTATTGGCTATATGAATAGCAAAATAACCAGACACGGTAATAGTTCAGCATGAAAAATGTGCTGTCATTTTTGATTCATGCTTTTCCCAAAGCCTGCATGAGTGTGGGAATGAGCTTGGCATTGCTGAGACTGGGCTGGTATGGGAGAGCTGTTTCTCTGCAGGGACTGGGTGAAGAAGAAGAGTCAGGGTTCAAACAGCTCTGTAATTATTTTTTTTTAATTAATACGTTTTATTTCTTAGAGTGGACTTCCCAGATGCTTTAGTGATAAAGAATCTACCTGCACTTCAGGAGACACAGAAGATGCAGGTTTGATCCCAGGGTCAGAAAAATCCCCTGGAGAAGGAAATGGCAACTCACTCCAGTATTCTTGTCTGGGAAATCCCATGGACAGAGGAGCCTGGTGGGCTACAGCCCTTGAGATTACAAGAGTCAGACACGACTTAGCAACTAAACCACCACCGCTGCCGCCACCGCCGCCATTTCTTAGAGCAGCTTTAGGTCTATAGGAAGATTGAACAGAAAATACAAAATTTCCATATACGTTCCACACTCCTATTAACATCCTGCATTAGTGCCATATATTTGTTACTATTGATGATCCAGGATTGATATATCTTTGCTAAATAAAGTCCCTAGTTTACGCATGGGCTTCCCTGATAGCTCAGTTGGTAAACAATCTGCCTGCAATGCAGGAGACCCTGGTTCAATTCCTGGGTCTGGAAGAGCCACTGGAGAAGGGAAAGGCATTCACACTATGGTTCACTGTCTGTATTGCATGTGCTATAGGTTTTGTCAGATGCATGATGGCGTGTATCCTCCACTGTGGTATCACGCAGAGTATTTCACTGCCCTAAAAATTCCCTGTGCCCCACCTATTCATCCCTTCCTCTAAACCCCCAACCTCTGGCCATCTCTGTACTGTCTCCACCGTTTTGTTTGTTCCAGAATGTCAGTAGTTGGAATCATGCGATGTGCAACCTTTGCAGATTGGTTTCTTTCACTTAGCAATAGACATTTAAGCGTCCTC
This sequence comes from Capricornis sumatraensis, assembly GCF_032405125.1. Taxonomy (NCBI): domain Eukaryota; kingdom Metazoa; phylum Chordata; class Mammalia; order Artiodactyla; family Bovidae; genus Capricornis; species Capricornis sumatraensis. The sequence goes on from NC_091076.1 coordinate 20,624,019, forward strand.
CATGCCTTTTCATGATCTGATAGCTCATGTCTTTTTATTGCTGAATTCTATTGCATTGTCTGGATGTGCCACCACTTGTTTATTCATTCATCTATGGAAAGACATCTCGGTTGACTCTAGTATTGGGGAATTGTGGGGAAAATGCTTCACTAAACTTTTGTATGCAGGTTTTGTGTGAACATAATGTTTTAACTTATTTGAGTAAATACCTAGGCAAATAAATGCTAGATCATATGATCAGAGTATGTTTAGCTTTGTAAGAAATCACCACATTGTCTGGCAAAGTGGCTGCGCCATTTTGCCTTCCCACCAGCAGTGAATGAGTGTTCCCGTTGGTCCACATTCTCATTAGAATCTGGTTGTAATTTGCTTTCAGAAATATCCAGGGTAGGCAACTTCCCTGGTAGTTAAGACTTTGCCTTCCAATGCAGGGGGTGCAGGTCCCATTCCTCCTAGGGGAGCTAAGATTCCACATGCCTCTCAGCCCAAAAAACCTAAACATAAACAACAGAAGCAATATTGTATCAAATACAATAGACTTTTTAAATGGTCCACATCAAAAAAAAAATCTTAAAAAAATAGAAGTATTCAGGTTAGAATATTTTTGTAATCATAAACCAACATTCTGTGATATTTTCACTCACATTCTCTCATTTGATCTTTGTTACCATCCTGTGAGGAAGCTTTTATCATCCCCATTATATAGATGAGGAAACTGAGACTCAAAAAGATTATATGAAAAGCCCAAGGTCACATAATCAGTGACAAGAGCAGGGGCTGGAATCCAGTCTTCTGAGGACAAAGTCCATGTTCTATCCCACCAGCCAAAGAGAGGGAACCCAGAAGGGAACTATGGACTCAGGCTGGCAGACTCTGCAAGGTTCTTCCAGGGTTAACTTACCCAGGAGATAGACTGAACAAGCCCTAAAGGTACCTGAAACATCTTCTGGATAAAATTTTATATTGTTTTAAAAAATTAACTCCAGCCATCGTGAGAAATATCAGAACATTGTCAGACTCCCTCACCGTTATTCTGTGTCCAGCTCTTTGCAACCCATGGACTGTATCCCACCAGCCTCTTCTGTCCACGGGATTCTCCAGGCAAGAATACTGGAGTGGTTGCCATGCCCTTCTCCTGGGACTTTTCCCGACCCAGGGATTGAACTGGCACATCTTATGTCTCCTGCATTGAGCAGGCAGATTCTTTACCAAGTTCACCACCCTGAAAGCCCCATTTTTTTTTTTTTTTTGGTCTTAGAATTGTTTTTATTTTTTAATAACAGAGGAAGGCACACCCTAATATTTTCAGCATTTAGTACTCTTTAATAAGGATTGGGGGCAGGAGGAAAAGGGGACGACAGAGGATGAGATGGCTGGATGGCATCACTGACTCGATGGACGTGAGTTTGAGTGAACTCCGGGAGATGGTGATGGACAGGGAGGCCTGGCATACTGCGATTCATGGGGTCACAAAGAGTCGGCCATGACTGAACAACTGATCTGATCTGATCTGATCTGTTCTGAATAAGGTTTCAGTCCAGCCCTGGTCTCTCTCTCTACAGATATTTCTTATCCCCTCATTGGACACTCAGCTGTTAGAAATGCATTCATTTATGCCTTTATATAACTTTCCAGATTTTCAATAGGCACCTATTAAAACCCAGGTACTGGCTGAGAGTGAAGAGGCAACATGTGTACTTGGATTGCAAATTTATTCATAGTAGAGCTCAGACATGCAGAGGAACTGGAGTTACTCCTATCTGCTTATTCCTTATCTGAACTTCCCATGAGTGGGCTATTGGTTCACTCCAGTACACTTGATCCAGTATAATAACTTACACATTTGCCCTAGTTAATTCTCAGTCTCTTTGGTTGAAATTGTTTAGTCTCCCAAATTGCACCTCTTCCTTCAGCTGCTCCCTATCACATCCTCTTAGGAAAGACTCACACTGGCCGTGCACCAGTTCTTCTCTGAGGGTTGCTATTGATGAGCAGGGCTGTATCTACCTGATGCCTCCATGAGCCTGTTGCTGAGCCCCTGGTGACATCTGGTCTACCTCACTGTTACTTGTCTCTTCATCTCTCCTTCCTTTCCACCTCCTGGCTGACTCATCAGACCTTGACTCAGTGTTCATGTCCAAGAGAACTGAGGAAGGTTTGAAAGGGCAAAGTCTCCCCTCCCTCAGCCCGACCTGGGGTCTGGCGGTGAGACTGAGGAAGGGTGGGGCTCACTGAGCCAGGACCCCAGCCCTGTCCACTGGCTCACAAACTGCTCTCAGACCCTGTTTGCCTACAAATGGTTGACAGCAGCCTCCCCCTGTTAGTCATTCATTTTCATACAGGTGCCCTAGAAATTCATTTCAAAGGAAAGTTAAGAAAAAGAAATCGATCTAAACGGTACGTTCAATTTTCTGCAAACCCCATAACCATCGAGAGTGGCCAGACTTTCATTTCCCCTGTGCTGAGGCCCAGCTGAAACTACCATGAGCTGAAGTCTGGTGAGATGGTAGCTGACTGCATTAGGCTCTGGCCAGGGACAATGAATTGGTTTTTTTATTAAAACACTCTCTGCCTGTCCTTGAGGATTTAATACCTCAACTCTTTCCCTTCTCATCAGGTCAAAAAATAACAACCAAATTGTCAGTGCAGGCCTCAAAACACACTCTTGCCACAGGAAGAGATTTCCTAAACACAGAGCTTTCTTCAGAAGCAGACAGCCAGTTCACAGGAGGCAATTTCTGATCTTTTGTTCACAAAGATGCTTTTCTGCTCACCTTCCTAGCAGTCAAAACAGGCCATTCCAAGGACCACTTATTTTTTTTCTTCCCAGCCTTAACAAGTGACCTCATTGTCATTTGCATTCTTGTTTGCAAATCCCCCGCACCACTCGATTTAGTCAGTATATTATTTTATTCATAATTTTTAAAAGGACACAGGCCATTTTAAGCCAAACACAATAGGCATTATTCTTGTTTATGATGTCCCCATCCATCATTGACTCTTCTGGGAGCAGAAGGGTGGATGTGAGTCAGCAGCAGAGCCCCGACCAGCAGGAGAGACTGGGACAGGGACGATCAAAGGGCACGCTGACCCGCGTCCGAGCCAGTGGTGTTCTCACCACATCTGGGCTCAGGGCTGAAATCACTCTTTCCTCTGACTCATTGGTGGTGATGTGTTCACATTATTTATTCATCCGTTCATATGCTGTTTAGGTTTACCTCAGGCTGGGTGGAACACCTGCCAAAACAATCAGAAAAAAAATTGATCAAATGGTGGTATTGTTTGTATTAGAGTGTGTTATTGTTTGATGAAGTATTGAGCACTGATGTGCTAGGCGTTATGCATATTGAAAACTTGCAATAGTGCCGTGTGATAGGTGTCACTAGTTTCATTTGCTAGATCAGGAAACTGAATCTTACCAAGATTGAGTTCCCTGACCAGTGGCACCAAACTAATCAGGGGCAAGCCTCTTTCAGTGAAAACTATGAGGCTGTGACTTTTGATTGAGAATCTAAGTCTCTGCCTTTCCTTTGACTAGTCACCCATCCTTGTATCCATTCATCATCCGACATATATTTCCCAAGTATGTGGACCCAGTCTCTTTAATTTAGTAGCATCTGTCCAGTGCAATGCCTGGTCATCTCAGATTGAGAGAGGAGAGACAAGTGAACCAGAAACAAGGGAACAAACCCATGGGGTCAGCAAGAAGACCACACAGAGTGGGGAATTACAGATGGGGCTCAGAGTTTCAGCCTGGGTAACTAGAGGGACAAGAGACTTTAGTTACTAAGACAGAGAAAACTAGAAAAGGATATGGTCTCTGCAAAGGAATGTGATTAAAGAGGTTGGGGTTTGGAACGGGGTCAGTCTGAAATGGCTGAGAGATATTCAAAGGAAGGGTATCAAGTAGGCAGCTGGATACAGTGGGAACGTTTGGGCTGGAGATGTCGACATGGGAATTGTCTACCATATATGATGGAACTGGTGAGATTATTAAAGAAAGGACAGCACAGAAAGGAAAGGTCAAGGTCAGGGTCCATGTTTATGAAACAGGACCTGCCAGGGAGGCCGAGAAGAAGCTGAAAGACAGGGATGGGCGGGAACAGCAGAGAGCCCGTCACCTGGACTGAGGGGAATCATATTCAGAGAAGTCGGGAGGAGGCAGCCGCGTGCAACGTTTCCTGCAGCTCCAGGAGGATGGAGACAGAAGGCAGATGGACCCCAAATCTGGAGCTCGTCTTGACAAGAATGAGCTTTTGTAACCGTAGGGTAGAAACCAGAAGAGGATGGCTTGCGAGTGAATGGGAGGAGATGAAATGGAGCCAGTGTGTGTAGGTGATTTTTTCCAGTTGTCCTAAGAAGGATGCAAAGAGAAAGGGGATGACAGCCAGAATAAGCTGTGGGGTCTAAGGGAGATTTCAAGAGCAGGTGGTACTTGGGTAGGAATTTGTTTGCTTTTTTGCCTAGTGAGAATGGTCCTGAGAAGACCATTCAGGATGCAAAAGGGCTTTAGGATGCAAAAAATTAGAAGCAGTAGCTGAGAAGTCCTTGCCAAGGCAGGGGCAGATGGACACAGAGCCCATGGTGAAGGACTAGCTTCTGTCATGAGGGACACCAAATGAGAGAGGAGGGAAGAAGGGAAAGATGAATGCTCATGTGGTAGGTTTGCAGATTTGGCGGTGGAAATGTCTCATTTCTCCATAAACCATGTCCATCATCAACATTTGACAAACCTACATTAAGTGCCTTCTGTATGCCCCGGCTACTAGACACTAGAGATGCAAAGGTGATGAAGAGTAGTCTTTGCCCCAAAAGGGTTCACGGTCACGTTGGAGAGACAGACGCCTGTACCACAGACTCATCACTTGCCGGAGGTATGCACAGGACATGGAGTGGGGCGGGGGCTTGGGGGTGACAACCCGAACATCAGATCAAAGAAAGCGATTTAAATTTCTGGGCAGGGTGCCTAAGCTCACATGTCTATTCAGGGTGCTGAATAGATATCACCCTTTTTAAAATATATATATATATATATATATTGTTAACTATTTATTTATTTGGCTTCCTCGGGTGTTAGCTGCGGGCATGTGGGTTCCTCGTTGCAGCGCACAGGCTTCTCTCTAGTTGTGCTGAGCGGGCTTTACAGCACACTGGCTCAGTAATTGCGAGGTACAGGCTTAGTCGCCCTTGAGGCATGTGGCATCTCCGTTCCCCGACCAGGGATCAAACCCACATCCCCTACATTGGAGGGTGGATTCTTAACCACTGGACCACCAGGCGAGCCCCCCAGATGTCACCCTTTGATGATGACAATTATTTAGAATTCTGATTTTCTACCAGTGGAGGTCATGATGTGGGAACTGAAATCTTCAAAACAGTCCCTTACTTCCCCCATCTTCTTCTTATGATACTGCCGATACAATGTACCTGAACGACAGCAGATTGAACTCTGACCATCTACAGATCAAAACAGTCAGTTTCTCTGATCATGAGTGTAAGGCCTTTGTGGTTGATCATGTGGAGAAGTAGTGATGATATGTCTGATGAGGCTAACGCTGGCTTTTAACCCAAGAACCGTGCAAACTCTCACAGTATGGTTCAGCCTACATCCTTAAAGCAGGCATCTCCAAGGTGAGCTTCACACCGCAGGTTTCCGTCCATCCTGATACCCCAAGAGATGTCCATGCTGCTTCCTTGACCTCTCTGAGAGGTGTGTTTGCACTCTGCAGAGCTACTGGTTGGAAGCAGACGGAGGAAGCAAGGATAGGAGTCTCAGTCTCAAAGCCAGTGACAGCAGACAGTATACAGTCTGCAGGCAGGATACAGTCTGTCCCCTCTGAGTCAGCACAGTGAGAAGAATCATGCCTCAGCCAGGAGACCTGCAAGCCCAGAGAGACCAAGATGAACTTGAAAGAACTGGGACCTGCAGATAAGCCCTGGGAAGCAGTGTCTGTGGGAATAGAAAAGAAATGGTTAGAAATTATTTTTCTAACTGAGAAATCAGCAACTGACCCATCCTTACCTTTTTCCCACCTCAACTCCATTCGCCATTCTCTACACCCTCAGTGACCAGCAGGTGTCAGGGGAGGTGGAGTATTGTTTGAGCTAAGAGTATGGGCTCTGGCAGGCAATGGTAACCCACTCCAGTACTCTTGCCTGGAAGATCCCAGGGACAGGGGAGCCTGGTGGGCTGCCGTCTATGGGGTCGCACAGAGTCGGACATGACTGAAATGACTCAGCAGCAGCAGAATGGGCTCTGGGGCCAGGCTGCCAGGTTTGTCACACACCAGCTGTGGCAAGTCTTGATCTCTCAGGCTTCTGTATCTCCATCTGTGAAATGGGGACGCTGATGTGATGATACTTGTAGCTATATTCTAGGGTTGTTAGGAGAGTGAAGTGGAACAGTTCCTGGCAGATAGAAGTAGATAGAGTAGATAGTTAATCAATAAGTAAAACTGGATAAATGCCAAGAGGAAGCAGGGTGAAGAGTGGATGTGTCAGAATAGACGTGCTTCCATTGTCAGCAGGCAATCCGGAGAGGCCAATTCATCAGGAGTGCTCCCTTCGAAGGCAAGCTGTCTCCACCAGCTGACGGGATGGCAGGCCCGGAAACAAAGGCCCAGGCAGAGAGTGTCTATGCTTCACTGGGTGGTGAAAAGAAAAAGAAATAACAAGAAGCAAGTATTGTGCTCCTGAAACTGGCTGTCCAAACTGTACCATCTCTGCCACCCAACTAAGGAGCTGAAAGAACATTTACATTCATTAAAAATTTATCTTTCCAGGAAAAAAAAAAAACAACAGTCTTTTTTTCCTCTGGTGAGAAACATGAAAAGAAGATGCTAGAAATTGGCATGAAAATTTAGGTCTCCCTTCCTTAGCTGCAGGAAGGAAAACAATGTGATGAAAAGCTCTGCTGTGTGTTTGGGTGTGTTTATGTTGACTTGGGTGGGGTTGGTTTGAGCTTATTGTTCTTAGCGTTTGGCAAGGATTTGAATTATGTGAAATCAACAGACACACGGGGCCATAGTGTGATATGATTAATCGTGCCAGCTCCACACACAGAAAGTGGGCTGTTTCCTGTGGCCCACACATTGCAAATCAAAGAGAATCCTGAGAACATTGTACAATGGGGAGGACAAAACCCATCCACGTGAGGGTGGATTGGCCCCATCATTTCATCATTCTGTCATTCATTCTATCACCTGTTCCCTCCTGAGAGTGGCCCCTGGCTCAGCTAAAATTACATCTGGTCCATCTTTTCACTGAAAATGTAACTGGCCCCCTGTGCTGGCTTTCCTTACTATGATGCAGACAGATGCCCCAAACCCACCCTACTCCGTCGACCAAGATTTCCGCTAACTGCAGATAAGGGGCTGCAGAGAGACACTGCCTCTCCCCCAGGTCCCCCACGGCCATGCTGCTTCTGAGTCCTCATTTGGAAAGACCAGCCCCATTTCTGGTCCTCCTTCACACTGGTCTTCACTGCTGGCTTCCCTAAGGGCTTCGGCCCAGGTAAGGCATCAAGTGAGGAGGCATAGTGGTGGCCCAGTGGTAAAGAATCTGCCTGCCAATGCAGGAGACATAGGTTCGATCCCTCGTCCAGGAAGAGCCCACATGCCATGGGGCAGCTAAGCCTGTGTGCCACAACTACTGAGCCTATGTTTTAGAGCCCGGGGGCCACAACGAGAGAAGCTACCCCAATGGGAAGACCAGGTACTCCAACTAGAGAGTCCCCCCATGTGCCCCCGCATGTGGCGACTACACAAAGCCCGGGCAGCAGTGAAGACCCAGCACAGCCAAAACCAGATAAATAAATCACCGAAAGAAAAGACGGGGAGAGAATCAGGCGGAGCCCTGCATGAGAGCCTGCTCAGTCGCTTCTGTCCTGTCTGACTCTTGGCAATGCTGTGGACTGTAGCCCACCAAGCTCCTCTGTCTGCGGGATTCTCCAGGCAAGAATACTGGAACGGCTGCCATGCCCTCCTCCAGGGGATCTTCCTGACCCAGGGACTGAACCTGCATCTCCTGCATTACGGGCAGATTCTTTACCGCGGAGCCACCAGGACCCTGTTGACATCTTGAAAAAGAAAAAAAGAAATCACGTGAAGGCTTCATCCAAGGTGCCCTGCAAGCAGAACCAGCCTGTCCAGGGCTCCATCGCCTCAGCCCAGGGGGCCCTGGGGAGGGCAGCCGTGGCTCAGGGGTGGGCAGGGCATTTGCTCTGTAGATGCCCAACTGTGAACAGCATGCAAACCTAGAGCTGGCCAGCTTCCCAAGTAGCCTAGGTTGATAAGATGCCAATCACTTTGATGAAAAAAGAGCCCCCCAAACTGATCCTGGAGGAAGTCAGTGTGTCGATATTAGGAAATCACCGTATCATTCTTTCCCAGGTCCCTTTTATGTCCCTTTTCTTTTATAATTGATGACCATTATTATATCTTTCTACACATACTATGGAACCCCACTCTACTGTTCATATGCATTGGGGGTTAGGACTTGACATATTTTTGAAATAATCACTTCCGTTAGGATGTAATATTACCACATCATAGAAAGTCTAGAAACTAGAGAAAAGAAAAAAAAAATCAACTCCAATCCCACCCATCTAATACAAACTCTATTAACATTTTGGTGAATTTCCTTTGAGTCGTTTTCCTATGCATATTTTAACATAGTAGTAATTATCTTTGCTTATATTTTGCGTATTTTCTTTTTTTCACTTAACATAGTTATCATCTGCAATTTGCACATTATGTAATTCTCATAAATGATTGTTTCAAGGGTTTCATAACATTCCATCAATTCTATAAACAATAATTTATTTAACCCTATCTCAGTAGTTAAGTATGTAGGCTGTTTTTGCTTTTATACTTTTAATTTTTTTTGGTATCTAGGATTATTTTCTGAGAACAGATTCACAAAAGTGGGATTACTGTATCAGAGGGTATGAAGATTATTTTGACTGCTGACTGTTGTTGTTTAGTGGCTAAGTCATGCCTGACTTTTCGACCCTGTGGATTTAACCCACCAGGCTCCTCTGTCCATGGGATTTTCCAGGCAAGAATACTAGAGTGGGTTGCCATTTCCTTCTTCAGGGAATCTTCCTGACCCAGGGATCGAACTCAAGTCTCCTGCTTGGCAAGTGGATTCTTTACCACTAAGCCACCCGGGATGCCCACATTGATGCCAGATTGCTTTCTAATGCATATTCCAGTTTAACCGTAGTCTGTAGGCATTTTGGTCAGCAGTGTTGACTTTATGTTATGGCCCATGTCTGGCATCGAGATGGTGACAGTCTGGGCTGTCTTGCTCTTTAGAAAGAAGGCCCCTCAAGAAGGTCCTCCTCACACCCCCGAGCACTTCACACCACGGGGCACTTGGTGGATTAGGAGGAACTAACAGGACCTCTGACCAGGGTGGAGGCAGCCTTGAAAGAAACGTCTCAGTGTGTTACTTTGTTAGGATGAAAAGCAGAAAATTAATGTCAGACTCATCGGGCCTAACTCGAAATGCTTGTTTCTGCTTTATAAAGACATTCTCTTACAGAGAGCCACCTGTCCAGCTGTCACCAGATCACACGTAAATAACAGAAAACAAGTCTCCGAGGGGAGTGCTCCGGCTGGAACGTCCTGCTGTCTCTCTCCTCTGCCCCCCATGCTTTCCATACCTTTTTACCCCCATGGGGGTTCAGGAGGCTTCAGTGTAAACCTCTCCCTCTCCTCTATCTCTGTGAGCAAAATGTAATTAAGAACACCTCTCTTGACACTCCTGGATTTTCTACCTTCAAACAGGTAGAAAACTGGAGCTGTCATTGTCCATTGAAAGACAGTGCTTCTAGAAGAGGAATACACAGGCCAGGGTGGTTCATGAGATTTCTCCCAGAAACTCATAGGTGATGCCCTGTAGTATTTCCGTTTATGATGAAACTGAGTCCTCTTATTTCTAGTACAAATTAGTACTCTGTTCAGATGCAAGACAAGCTCTAAGAAAACTGGCAATAGAGTACAATTCTGACTTTAGGACTACCACCCAAGCTGTTTATTGCGCAAGAACACCTAGCTTGGAGGGACAGTGACTGCACACATAGCAAGTCAGTTAAGACTGATACCCAGCCTAGTGGCCACTCGTCAGTTTGTGTACCCTAGCATGAAGCTATATCCAGTTAATGTTATTATCCTAGGAGTACCATTTGAAAAAATATATTTCTTTCTTCATTTAGCTTGCTCCGGGTCTTAGTTGCGGCTTGCAGAATCTTCAATCTTTGTTTTGACATGTAAGCTCTTAGTTGAGGCATACAGGATCTAGTTCCTGATCAGGGATCAAACCCGGGCGCCCTGGAAGCACGGAGTCTTAGCCACTGGACGACCAGGGAAGTCCCAGAGTAGCATTTTTAAATGAACTTTTTATTTAAGAACTGTTTTAAATTTACAGAAAGATTATAAATTAGTACAGAGTCCCCACATGTACCACACCCCGTTTCCTCCATTGTTAATGTCTTCCATAGTATGTGCACTTGTTGTAATTAAGGAATCAATATTTATCCGTTATTATTAAGTCCATATTTTATTTAGATGTCCTTAGTTTTTACTCAATGCTCTGTTCTGTCTCAGCCTCCCATCCAGGATGCCACATTCCATTTAGCAGTTTTGTCTTCCTTGGTCTGCTCTTAACTGTGGCACTTTATCAGATTTCATTTGTTTTCAAGGATCTTGCCAGTTTTGAAGAGTCCTGGTCAGGAATCTTGTAAGATGTTCTTTGGTTGGAATTTGTCTCATGTTTCCTCATGATTTAGACAGGGATCATTGGTTTGGGGGACGACCTCAAAGGTAAAGGGCCACTTTTGTCACATCATATGAAGGATACCATCTATCAGCATGGCTTGTCACGCTAGAGCAAAACTTTGATCACCTGGCTGAGGTCGTGTTTGTCAGGGTTCTCCAGTTAAAGTAACTCTCTTTTCCCCCACTTTTCATATTGCTTCAGAAGGACATCACTACGTGTAGCCCACAGTTAAGAAGTGGGCAGCTATTCTCTACCATCTCAAGGGCAGTGTACCTACACACACTATTTGGAATTCCATAGCATTGAAATTTATCATTCTCTCTGTTTATTTGCTCTACTTATCTATTCAATCACTGATTTGTGAGTCCATACTGCATCCACCTTGGATGAGGGGTATCTCCTTACCGCCACCGTTCCTGACCTTCAACGTGGGATAGCTCCTCTACGCCCTCCTGTGCCCGCGCAGCCACCACTCCTTGAAGAAAGGCAATGCAAAAAAATGCTCAAAATACTGCACAATTGCACTCATCTCACATGCTAGTAAAGTAATGCTCAAAACTCTCCAAGCCAGACTTCAGCAATACGTGAACCGTGAACTCCCTGATGTTCAAGCTGGTTTTAGAAAAGGCAGAGGAACCAGAGATCAAATTGCCAACATCCACTGGATGAGAATTCCAGAAAAACATCTATTTCTGCTTCATTGACTATGCCAAAGCCTTTGACTGTGTGGATCAAAATAAACTGTGGAAAATTCTGAAAGAGATGGGAATACCAGACCACCTGACTTGCCTCTTGAGAAACCTGTATGCAGGTCAGGAAGCAACAGTTAGAACTGAACATGGAACAACAGACTGGTTCCAAATAGGAAAAGGAGTACGTCAAGGCTGTATATTGTCACCCTGCTTATTTAACTTATATGCAGAGTACATCATGAGAAACACTGGGCTGGAAGAAGCACAAGCTGGAATCAAGATTGCTGGGAGAAATATCAATCACCTCAGATATGCAGATGACAGCACCCTTATGGCAGAAAGTGAAGAGGAACTAAAAAGCCTCTTGATGAAAGTGAAAGAGGAGAGTGAAAAAGTTGGCTTAAAGCTCAACATTCAGAAAACGAAGATCATGGCATCCGGTCCCATCACTTCATGGCAAATAGATTGGGAAAGAGTGGAAACAGTGTCAGGCTTTATTTTGGGGGGCTCCAGGATCACTGCAGATGGTGATTGCAGCCATGAAATTAAAAGACGCTTGCTCCTTGGAAGAAAAGTTATTACCAACCTAGATAGCATATTCAAAAGCAGAGACATTACTTTGCCGACTAAGGTCCGTCTAGTCAAGGCTATGGTTTTTCCAGTGGTCATGTATGGATGTGAGAGTTGGACTGTGAAGAAGGCTGAGCACCGAAGAATTGATGCATTTGAACTGTGGTGTTGGAGAAGACTCTTGAGAGTCCCTTGGACTGCAAGGAGATCCAACCAGTCCATTCTGAAGGAGATCAACCCTGGGATTTCTTTGGAAGGAATGATGCTAAAGCTGAAGCTCCAGTACTTTGGCCACCTCATGCGAAGAGCTGACTTATTGGAAAAGACTCTGATGCTGGGAGGGACTGGGGGCAGGAGGAGAAGGGGACAACTGAGGATGAGATGGCTGGATGGCATCACTGACTCGATGGACATGAGTCTGAGTGAACTCCGGGAGATGGTGATGGACAGGGAGGCCTGGCGTGCTGCGATTCATGGGGTTGCAAAGAGTTGGACACGATTGAGCGACTGAACTGAACTGAACTGAACTGCATCCACATTATCAGTATGGATATTTATTTTATACTTTGGGTTATAATCCAATGTCCTTTTATTGCTCACCTCCTTCCATCTTTAAGTGTTAAGTGTTAGTCACTCAGTCATGTCTGACTCTTGCATCCCCATTGACTGTAGGCTGCCAGGTTCCTCTGTCCATGGGATTCTCCAGGTAAGATACTAGAGTGGATTGCCATTTTCTTCTCCAGGTGATCTTCCCGACCCAGGGATCAAACCCAGGTTTCCTGCATTGCAGGCAGATTCTTTACTGTCTGAGCCACCAGGGAAGCCCCATCTTTAGACACTGGGAATTCTTTTATTTGGTTTCTATCCCATTGGTATAACCCAACATGGCTGGCTTTTTTGGGACTGTGTTTAGTTGTTTCTCCCAAAACAAAATAGGCTGAAGTCCTGCTGCTGCTGCTGCTGCTGCTGCTGCTAAGTCGCTTCAGTCATGTCCGACCCTGTGCAACCCCACAGACGGCAGCCCACCAGGCTCCCCCGTCCCAGGGATTCTCCAGGCAAGAACACTGGAGTGGGTTGCCATTTCCTTTTCCAATGCATGAAAGTGAAAAGTGAAAGTGACGTCGCTCAATCAGGTCCTACTCCTAGTGACCCCATGGACTGCAGCCTACCAAGCTCCTCCATCCATGGGATTTTCCTCCTAACCCCCAGTATTTCAAGATGTGACCTTTTAGTTTGAAATAGGATTGTTACAGACAAAACTAGTTAAGAGGGAGCCAAACTGCAGTAGAATAGCCTATGGGGAGAAGATGGCATGTGATGACAGAGGCAGAGATTGGAGCGACGTCTCTACAAGCTAAGAAATGCAAAAGATCACCTATAAATACTAGAACCCAGGGAGAATCAGGGGAGGAGTCTCCCTTACAAGTTTCAGAGGAGGCATGGCCTTGCTGACACCTTGATTTTAGACTTCTCTGTGTGTGTGTGTGTGACTGTGTGTAGCTTAGTTGTGTCAGACTCTTTGCAATCCCATAGACTGTAGCTCACCAGGCCCCTCTGTCCATGGGATTCTCCAGGCAAGAACACTAGAGCGGTTTGCCATTGCCTTCTCCAAAAGGAACTATAGAAAGAAAGAAAGTGAAGTCGCTCAGTCACATCCTACTCTTTGCAAGCCCATGGACTGTAGCCTACCAGGCTCCTCCATCCATGGAATTTTCCAGGCAGAAGTACTGGAGTGGGTTGCCATTTCCTTCTCCATCTACTAACCCTCTACAACGTCAAATTCAAGATGATATTCTATTTTTTTTAAGCTTCATCATTTGTTGGTGGCTCATCAAAAAAGCTCCACGATTTCCTTTTCTTCTCCAGAGCTGAGGTTGTAAATGAAAGCAGGTGGGCCGGGTGGGCCGTGGAGCCCTCTGGTGCCCTTGCATGACGCACAGGCCAAAGGGAACAGAGGCACCTTCAAGGTCACCTTCCTACATGGGATCCCTGCTGCTGTGGAAGAATGAATGTCTTCATTAGGAAAGGAGATGAGCCCCATTCTTCATAGAATTTTAGTGTCAGAAGAAACCTTAAAAATGAGGTCCAAATAATGTTTTAATGACACAGGGAGAATGCTTATGATAATTTAACATTAAGGGGGAGGAAAAGCATGTTACAAAATTGTTTGATTTCACTCTGCAATACACTATATAATGAGGAAGCAGACTCCACCAAAATATTAACAATGCTTTTCTCTGAGTGGTGGAATAATAGGTGTTTTTAATTATCTTGTTTACACTTTGATGTATTCTCCACGCTTTCTGTAATAAGTACACATGACTTGATCTTCTGAAAAGGAATGCTGAGAAACAACTTAAAAGACATCTAGTCCAAGTCACCTCCCCACTGCAGAGGTGAAGAAACCAGTGGCCAGAGAGATGAGATGATGTGTCCAACATCACGCGCACATTCAACTGAAAAGTCAAGAATCCACGTGCTGGCATAGAGCGTGTCTCTTCCACAGCTCCTGGTCAGCGAGTGGAACACGCCTAGAGTAAGCCCTGGGGAAACAGCACCCCCACTTCCGCCCACACCACACGTGCGTCCACAACCCCCTTCCACCTGGTCCAAAACACCCAGAGTTAAAAATGGCTCCCAAACCCTCCCCTTATCATGGGAGCCCTTGCCATCTCTAGAGAGGGGAAAGGAATTTTTATTTAGTCTCTGAGATAGGCAGGCCTTGCACTGGAACTTTATCTCACTGAAACCCAGCAGTGAGAATGGGGGAGAAAAGGACTGACGTTGTTGAGGCTAACTCAACAAACTAAGCCTTAAGGCTGCTTTGTCCCCATTTTACAGATGAAGAGACTGAGGCACACTCATGGCCACCAGGAGCGAAACTGGGATCCAGACTCACCCGACTTTCTGGCCCAAGCCCTCCCATGACCAACATTACCACCCAGCCTCCCTGCTGTAACACGTTTTGGGTGCATATTCAAAGCTCCGTTATGTATTTGTTGAATTTATATAAAGACCTCAATTGTGTCCCATGCCTGAGAGTTCAGCAGGCTTTCAGCAGACTCTCAAATAGCACCCTGGAAACACCTGCCAGCCGAGCACAGGTGGCCTGGTCTGTGTCCAAGGTGATGGATATGATGCCAGATGTGGGAATCTGGGCACTTCTGGGTACCCACTTACCTTTGTGCAGGACATCCCCCAAGCTTGATGCCCTGTCAAGAGGCTGCTCCAGGAAGATATATACTGATGAGAAATCTCAGCCCCCAAATTCATTTTTCAAAGAAGCCAAGCAAATCTGGTGATTTATCCTCTGTCATTCTGATCCCAGCATATGTTCCACATCAGGTAAGTGAGATAGAAGGGACGGTTCAGCAAACATTAAGTTAAAAGAAACCCTGTCAGGCTTCCCCACGAATAGCAGGTTTTTATTTAAAGCCACAGAGTAATTAATTACATTGGGTAAAAAGCTGAGGCCCTCTCCCGCACTGCACTTCTCAACTATGTTCAGCAGAAGACATTGTTCTTACACAACCGCGGTGCACACACCCACGCTAGCTCTGTGTTTGTGCTGCTTCCCCATTTTTTCTTTTTTTCTTCTCGTCTGCTGTCCTTTCCTGTTTTTCTTTGAATGTGAGACCCTCCCTGTCTCTCTCTCTGTGCTTCCTGCCTATCTTCCCTCTCCTAATCCCCCACCATCTCTTCCCTCCTCTGGGACCCCTGTTTCTAGTTTCAGACATTCCGTCCTCCCTTCTACACACAACTTGGGGCTTCCCGTTACCAATGGGTGAAGCCAGGCTCAGCCCAGCTCCCCCTCCAACCCTGCCTCTGGTGACAGAATTAGAGCTTGTTCTCTTCACCCCTTCTAGCATCTCCTCCTGAAGGTACAGATGCTGGCAGAGCCCTTGGTCCTGTCATTTCTGCTTGGTCCTAAGAAGGAAGTCATACCATGTATCATTAGTTCATGAAATGAATCTGAATAGTAGAGAGTGTCATGACTCTAGTTGGCGACAATAGGAGACTATTTTGGATGGAGCCATGTAGATGCACAGACTGGAGGAAGGAAATAAAATAGTATGGAAAGACATTATCATTTTATTCGTACATTCATTCAATAAGTATTTAGTGGGACTTCCCTGGTGGTTTGGTGGCTAAGATTCCAGGCTCCCAATGCAGGGGGCCTGGATTCACCTCTGGTCAGGAAGCTAGATCCCACACGTTGCAACTGAAGATTCCACATACTCCAACTAAGACCTGGTGCAGCCAAATAAATAAACAAATATTTTTCTTAAAAAGAAGCATTTATTAAGCATCTACTGTGTGCTAACTTTGATATCAAATGTTGAGAATATTAACCTAATGTAAAATAAGATTCTGATTCTTAATGGTCCAGTTGGTGAGATACACAGTTCAGTTCAGTTCAGTCGCTCAGTCATGTCTGATTCTTTGTGACCCCATGGACTGCAGCACACCAGGCCTCCCTGTCCATCACCAACTCCTGGAGTTTACTCGAATTCATGTCCATTGAGTCGGTGATGCCATCCAACCATCTCATCCTCTGTTGTCCCCGTCTCCTCCCGCCTTCAATCTTTCCCAGCATCAGGGTCTTTTCCAGTGAGTCAGTGCTTTGCATCAGGTGGCCAAAGTATTGGAGAGACACACGAAAGCAACAATTATAAATACAAAAGGAGATCTTATAAGTAGTGACTGGGCAAGATTTTCTTGGACTACAGGAGAGGATATTATCATCTAGGTGGGGTAGAAAGAAAAAGAGTTAACTAGGTTTTCCAGGAAACAGTTCTGCAAACAAACAGTGTCGCAAAGGAAATAAATGTATTTTAGGAAGAGAGAATAGCCCCGTTCCCAGTTGCAGAGGAATGAAAGGTTGAATCCTGTTGAGAGACCCACTAGAGCACATCTGGAACATGAGCAAGGGTAGGAGACCCACGGGAGACGAAGCTGCAGGGCTTCAGGGGCAGGTCAAGGAACTTTTCAAGCCCTACCATAGAGTCCAAACTTCAGTATGGACTATAGGGAGCAACTGAAGACATTTAAGCGAGAGTATCACATGGTCTGTCTTGCATTTTTGATGAATCACTGTGGCAGAGGTGTTACTGGCTTATAGGTTTCCAGAACAGGTGGCTGGAGACAACCTTTCAGATAAGAGATAATAAAGGCTATACCCATAGCCGTGGTGATGGACAGAGGTGGCAGGAGCATTTGTCAAGTTTCTGTTGTGTTCTAGGTATTGGGCTGTTCATGTTACCACATATGTGTGTTCAGAAGTGTGTACACAACTGCATAGCTCATCACACCAGAACTGAGCACACAACTGGTAGACTATGAGATAAGAATAGCAGCTCCTCTGCACCGAAATGCTATAGATGGGATTGAAATAGCTTGTCTTGGTGTTTACTTGGATGACGTGATAGCTTTTGTTCAAGAAGAGCTAACATGGCATTTTCCACACACCGCTCATAGGAGTGAACGTCGGCACAACCTTTCTGGAAAGCAGCATGGTCCTGCTTTTCAAAAGCTGTAAAACAGGCAGTTTTTGTTCCAGCGATTTCTATCCTAGAAATTCAAACTAAGGGAAAAAATGAGGGATGCGTGTGAAGATTTAGCTAACAGGATATTTATTGCAGCATTGTTGTTACAGCAGAAATATAAAAGCCATTCAAATTGCAATGATTGAGGCCTGGTTTAACGTTATAGCGCGACTGTACAGTCACGTAGTTTGCAGTCTTTCGGTGCCGTGGAAGTATATTCATGGACATGGAAAGATGTTCACACAGATTTACCCCTCTTCAAAGATGCAGTCTAAATAAGAACGGTTGATTGCTATGCAAACACAACTTTAAGACAGATTCCCTGGCATGCTCTTGCACTAGTTTTCAATATATTTTTAAGTGAAGAAGCAAGCTACAGAGCAACATATATAGTGTGATTCCATTTTAATTAAAAAAAATATGTGCGTGTGAATTTCATGAATAAATAACCCTAAGAAAGGATGCCATAGCTACTGAAATGTTAATGTATTTATCACTGGATAGGGAACCATAGGGGTTGGATCATTATTATTTTATTCTTTTGGGTTGTCTATAGTTGTTGTTTTTTTTCATTTATTTGTACAATGGGCATGTGTTTCTTTTTAAAATTTATTTAGTTTTAATTGAAGGATAATTGTTTTACATACTGTATTGGTTTCTGCCATACATCAACACTCATCAGCCATAGGTAATACATATGTCCCCTCTGTTATGAGCCTCCCTTCCACCTCCCACCCCATCCCACCCCTCTAGGTTGTCACAGAACACCCGTTTGAGCTCCCTTGAGTCATACAGCAGATTCCCTGGCCCTTTATTTTATATATTGTAGTGTATATGTTTCCGTGCTAGCGTAGCATGTGCATGTTTCCATGGTATTTCTTATATTTAAAAAAAGAGGGACTTCCCTGATGGTCCAGTGGTTAAGAATCTGCCTTCCAGTGTAGAGATGCAGGTTCAATCCCTGGTCGGGGAACTAAGATCTCACGTGCCACAGGGAAACTAAGCTCACAGACTGCAACTAGAGAGAAGCCATGCACTGCAACAAAGACCCAGTGCAGCCAGAAAAAAGGAAAAGAGGAACAAGGAAGCCTATCGCAGTCCTAACAAGCTCGCAGAAAGGCAACTTACCCTCTCCTGTTGCTTCACTGATGCAGCTATCCTGCTTTATGTACCTATTGTTTCTAGGCATGATGGAAGGTACCAAAGATACAGGAATAATTAAGTATGATTCCTGTCCTCAAGGAGCTTACAGTCTAGCAGGGAAATTGACTAATAGATAAATAGCTATAACATGGTACAGTAGGGAAAACAATGATGAACGTGTTTACAGCATTTGGTGGGCTCACAAATGAGTCCTGTAGGTGATTAAAACGTGACTTGCACTGTGTGACTGCTGTTCAGCCCCCAGTGCCTCTCTTCTTGTCTTGATTAGGAAAGAGGCAGCTTGGTAGGTGGACAGAGGACAGCATGGGAAACCAGCTCCAGTCTGGCCATTTAGCAAATCCAGTTTTCTTGTCTATGAGGCACAACTTTGTCATTTGCTAAGACCTTTCTCTGCCTTCAACCTATCTTTCCAGTCTCACCTTCTACTGTTGCCTTCATTAACCTCACATCCTGCCTCTCACCTGAATGATTACTGTCCTCCCCACCTTGCAGACCCTTTAAGCACTTGGGGACTTGAAACACACCATTCTCTTTACCTCTAACCCAGGCTTCTCGACCTGAGAACTATTGACCTTTGGGGCTGGAGAATTTTGGATGGTGGAGGGGGCACATGGTGTCATGCCTGTGTTTTGGAGGATGTTTACAGCATCTCTGGCTTCCACTCTTTAGAAGCAGTAGCCTCTAATCAAAACTGTCCCCAGATACTTTCCCTGATGGTCCAGTGGCTACAACTCTGCACTCCCAATGCAGGGGGCCCAGGTTCAATTCCTGGTCAGGGAACTATATCCCACATGCCACAACTAAGACCCAGGGCAGCCTAGTTAATTAACTAATCAATTTTAAAATTAATTGGTTGATTAATTAATGTCCCCAGATGTTGCCAAACATCCTCTGGCAGAAATAAATCTCCCCAGGGTAAGAACCACTGGGATCCCCCATCATGGAACTTCAGAAAGGTCACTTCATTGGTGGGCCTGACCCTTCATCCAGAGAGTAGAAGTACAAGCAAGCAAATGCCTGTGGCTATGGCGGTCATGGTTCATTCAGGTTTACTGGGCTCCCCCTCACCACCACGCTCTACACTGTGCTGTGGGATCAGGGGACATGGGGAGAAGCCCTGTGTCTGCCCCTCAGGTTGTGGGGGAAGCCTGTACGTGTCCAATGATTACCCAGCAACAGGCTGCAGCATATGAGCCGAATCCTGAGCATTCCTGCCCTGCAGTCCAGCTGGCAATGCCACACCAGTTTCCTGGACAGCTTATCTCTTGACATTTGGGGTTTGGTGCTGCTCACAGGGGCTTCCCAGGTGGTGCTTGTGGTAAAGCGATGCAGGAGACATAAGAGGTGTGGGTTTGATCCCTGGGTGGGGAAGATCCCCTGGAGGAGGGCATGACAACACACTCCAGTATTCTTGCCTGGAGAGTCCCAGGGACAGAGGAGCCTGGTGGGCTACAGTCGCAAGGAGTGGGACACAGCTGAAGCAACTTAGCATGCACGCACGCATGCACCACCCACAGGTGGTCGTGCTGGCATCTTGCAAGACATCCATGCAGCATCTATGGTGCCAAATCCAAATTTCTAGGATCTCAGAAGTCCTCACACGGTCATCACTCTCCTGGGCTTCTAGGAACTGCTCGGGGCATTGCCATGAAAGCCGGCCACTGTGTCACCCAGGGCTGCTCTGAAAAATGCTCTCTGTGGTGAAGAAGGCAGGCAGGGGACTCGGTGGAGGAAAAAGGACCTCCACTAAACCATCTCCTCCGTTCTCTTTGGATGACTGTGAAGTTTAAAATAGTCGACTTCTCTGATGCCAAAATCCCCACGCTTTGGAAACATGTCCTGCAGTGTT